>NC_090417.1:19691718-20055633 GCF_036365525.1 Heterodontus francisci
TCAGAGAGAGAGAGAAAACAGGATAGATTGTATCAGAGAGAGAGAGAAAACAGGATAGATTGTATCAGAGAGAGAGAGAAAACAGGATAGATTGTATCAGAGAGAGAGAGAAAACAGGATAGATTGTATCAGAGAGAGAGAGAAAACAGGATAGATTGTATCAGAGAGAGAGAGAAAACAGGATAGATTGTATCAGAGAGAGAGAGAAAACAGGATAGATTGTATCAGAGAGAGAGAGAAAACAGGATAGATTGTATCAGAGAGAGAGAGAAAACAGGATAGATTGTATCAGAGAGAGAGAGAAAACAGGATAGATTGTATCAGAGAGAGAGAGAAAACAGGATAGATTGTATCAGAGAGAGAGAGAAAACAGGATAGATTGTATCAGAGAGAGAGAGAAAACAGGATAGATTGTATCAGAGAGAGAGAGAAAACAGGATAGATTGTATCAGAGAGAGAGAGAAAACAGGATAGATTGTATCAGAGAGAGAGAGAAAACAGGATAGATTGTATCAGAGAGAGAGAGAAAACAGGATAGATTGTATCAGAGAGAGAGAGAAAACAGGATAGATTGTATCAGAGAGAGAGAGAAAACAGGATAGATTGTATCAGAGAGAGAGAGAAAACAGGATAGATTGTATCAGAGAGAGAGAGAAAACAGGATAGATTGTATCAGAGAGAGAGAGAAAACAGGATAGATTGTATCAGAGAGAGAGAGAAAACAGGATAGATTGTATCAGAGAGAGAGAGAAAACAGGATAGATTGTATCAGAGAGAGAGAGAAAACAGGATAGATTGTATCAGAGAGAGAGAGAAAACAGGATAGATTGTATCAGAGAGAGAGAGAAAACAGGATAGATTGTATCAGAGAGAGAGAGAAAACAGGATAGATTGTATCAGAGAGAGAGAGAAAACAGGATAGATTGTATCAGAGAGAGAGAGAAAACAGGATAGATTGTATCAGAGAGAGAGAGAAAACAGGATAGATTGTATCAGAGAGAGAGAGAAAACAGGATAGATTGTATCAGAGAGAGAGAGAAAACAGGATAGATTGTATCAGAGAGAGAGAGAAAACAGGATAGATTGTATCAGAGAGAGAGAGAAAACAGGATAGATTGTATCAGAGAGAGAGAGAAAACAGGATAGATTGTATCAGAGAGAGAGAGAAAACAGGATAGATTGTATCAGAGAGAGAGAGAAAACAGGATAGATTGTATCAGAGAGAGAGAGAAAACAGGATAGATTGTATCAGAGAGAGAGAGAAAACAGGATAGATTGTATCAGAGAGAGAGAGAAAACAGGATAGATTGTATCAGAGAGAGAGAGAAAACAGGATAGATTGTATCAGAGAGAGAGAGAAAACAGGATAGATTGTATCAGAGAGAGAGAGAAAACAGGATAGATTGTATCAGAGAGAGAGAGAAAACAGGATAGATTGTATCAGAGAGAGAGAGAAAACAGGATAGATTGTATCAGAGAGAGAGAGAAAACAGGATAGATTGTATCAGAGAGAGAGAGAAAACAGGATAGATTGTATCAGAGAGAGAGAGAAAACAGGATAGATTGTATCAGAGAGAGAGAGAAAACAGGATAGATTGTATCAGAGAGAGAGAGAAAACAGGATAGATTGTATCAGAGAGAGAGAGAAAACAGGATAGATTGTATCAGAGAGAGAGAGAAAACAGGATAGATTGTATCAGAGAGAGAGAGAAAACAGGATAGATTGTATCAGAGAGAGAGAGAAAACAGGATAGATTGTATCAGAGAGAGAGAGAAAACAGGATAGATTGTATCAGAGAGAGAGAGAAAACAGGATAGATTGTATCAGAGAGAGAGAGAAAACAGGATAGATTGTATCAGAGAGAGAGAGAAAACAGGATAGATTGTATCAGAGAGAGAGAAAACAGGATAGATTGTATCAGAGAGAGAGAGAAAACAGGATAGATTGTATCAGAGAGAGAGAGAAAACAGGATAGATTGTATCAGAGAGAGAGAGAAAACAGGATAGATTGTATCAGAGAGAGAGAGAAAACAGGATAGATTGTATCAGAGAGAGAGAGAAAACAGGATAGATTGTATCAGAGAGAGAGAGAAAACAGGATAGATTGTATCAGAGAGAGAGAGAAAACAGGATAGATTGTATCAGAGAGAGAGAGAAAACAGGATAGATTGTATCAGAGAGAGAGAGAAAACAGGATAGATTGTATCAGAGAGAGAGAGAAAACAGGATAGATTGTATCAGAGAGAGAGAGAAAACAGGATAGATTGTATCAGAGAGAGAGAGAAAACAGGATAGATTGTATCAGAGAGAGAGAGAAAACAGGATAGATTGTATCAGAGAGAGAGAGAAAACAGGATAGATTGTATCAGAGAGAGAGAGAAAACAGGATAGATTGTATCAGAGAGAGAGAGAAAACAGGATAGATTGTATCAGAGAGAGAGAGAAAACAGGATAGATTGTATCAGAGAGAGAGAGAAAACAGGATAGATTGTATCAGAGAGAGAGAGAAAACAGGATAGATTGTATCAGAGAGAGAGAGAAAACAGGATAGATTGTATCAGAGAGAGAGAGAAAACAGGATAGATTGTATCAGAGAGAGAGAGAAAACAGGATAGATTGTATCAGAGAGAGAGAGAAAACAGGATAGATTGTATCAGAGAGAGAGAGAAAACAGGATAGATTGTATCAGAGAGAGAGAGAAAACAGGATAGATTGTATCAGAGAGAGAGAGAAAACAGGATAGATTGTATCAGAGAGAGAGAGAAAACAGGATAGATTGTATCAGAGAGAGAGAGAAAACAGGATAGATTGTATCAGAGAGAGAGAGAAAACAGGATAGATTGTATCAGAGAGAGAGAGAAAACAGGATAGATTGTATCAGAGAGAGAGAGAAAACAGGATAGATTGTATCAGAGAGAGAGAGAAAACAGGATAGATTGTATCAGAGAGAGAGAGAAAACAGGATAGATTGTATCAGAGAGAGAGAGAAAACAGGATAGATTGTATCAGAGAGAGAGAGAAAACAGGATAGATTGTATCAGAGAGAGAGAGAAAACAGGATAGATTGTATCAGAGAGAGAGAGAAAACAGGATAGATTGTATCAGAGAGAGAGAGAAAACAGGATAGATTGTATCAGAGAGAGAGAGAAAACAGGATAGATTGTATCAGAGAGAGAGAGAAAACAGGATAGATTGTATCAGAGAGAGAGAGAAAACAGGATAGATTGTATCAGAGAGAGAGAGAAAACAGGATAGATTGTATCAGAGAGAGAGAGAAAACAGGATAGATTGTATCAGAGAGAGAGAGAAAACAGGATAGATTGTATCAGAGAGAGAGAGAAAACAGGATAGATTGTATCAGAGAGAGAGAGAAAACAGGATAGATTGTATCAGAGAGAGAGAGAAAACAGGATAGATTGTATCAGAGAGAGAGAGAAAACAGGATAGATTGTATCAGAGAGAGAGAGAAAACAGGATAGATTGTATCAGAGAGAGAGAGAAAACAGGATAGATTGTATCAGAGAGAGAGAGAAAACAGGATAGATTGTATCAGAGAGAGAGAGAAAACAGGATAGATTGTATCAGAGAGAGAGAGAAAACAGGATAGATTGTATCAGAGAGAGAGAGAAAACAGGATAGATTGTATCAGAGAGAGAGAGAAAACAGGATAGATTGTATCAGAGAGAGAGAGAAAACAGGATAGATTGTATCAGAGAGAGAGAGAAAACAGGATAGATTGTATCAGAGAGAGAGAGAAAACAGGATAGATTGTATCAGAGAGAGAGAGAAAACAGGATAGATTGTATCAGAGAGAGAGAGAAAACAGGATAGATTGTATCAGAGAGAGAGAGAAAACAGGATAGATTGTATCAGAGAGAGAGAGAAAACAGGATAGATTGTATCAGAGAGAGAGAGAAAACAGGATAGATTGTATCAGAGAGAGAGAGAAAACAGGATAGATTGTATCAGAGAGAGAGAGAAAACAGGATAGATTGTATCAGAGAGAGAGAGAAAACAGGATAGATTGTATCAGAGAGAGAGAGAAAACAGGATAGATTGTATCAGAGAGAGAGAGAAAACAGGATAGATTGTATCAGAGAGAGAGAGAAAACAGGATAGATTGTATCAGAGAGAGAGAGAAAACAGGATAGATTGTATCAGAGAGAGAGAGAAAACAGGATAGATTGTATCAGAGAGAGAGAGAAAACAGGATAGATTGTATCAGAGAGAGAGAGAAAACAGGATAGATTGTATCAGAGAGAGAGAGAAAACAGGATAGATTGTATCAGAGAGAGAGAGAAAACAGGATAGATTGTATCAGAGAGAGAGAGAAAACAGGATAGATTGTATCAGAGAGAGAGAGAAAACAGGATAGATTGTATCAGAGAGAGAGAGAAAACAGGATAGATTGTATCAGAGAGAGAGAGAAAACAGGATAGATTGTATCAGAGAGAGAGAGAAAACAGGATAGATTGTATCAGAGAGAGAGAGAAAACAGGATAGATTGTATCAGAGAGAGAGAGAAAACAGGATAGATTGTATCAGAGAGAGAGAGAAAACAGGATAGATTGTATCAGAGAGAGAGAGAAAACAGGATAGATTGTATCAGAGAGAGAGAGAAAACAGGATAGATTGTATCAGAGAGAGAGAGAAAACAGGATAGATTGTATCAGAGAGAGAGAGAAAACAGGATAGATTGTATCAGAGAGAGAGAGAAAACAGGATAGATTGTATCAGAGAGAGAGAGAAAACAGGATAGATTGTATCAGAGAGAGAGAGAAAACAGGATAGATTGTATCAGAGAGAGAGAGAAAACAGGATAGATTGTATCAGAGAGAGAGAGAAAACAGGATAGATTGTATCAGAGAGAGAGAGAAAACAGGATAGATTGTATCAGAGAGAGAGAGAAAACAGGATAGATTGTATCAGAGAGAGAGAGAAAACAGGATAGATTGTATCAGAGAGAGAGAGAAAACAGGATAGATTGTATCAGAGAGAGAGAGAAAACAGGATAGATTGTATCAGAGAGAGAGAGAAAACAGGATAGATTGTATCAGAGAGAGAGAGAAAACAGGATAGATTGTATCAGAGAGAGAGAGAAAACAGGATAGATTGTATCAGAGAGAGAGAGAAAACAGGATAGATTGTATCAGAGAGAGAGAGAAAACAGGATAGATTGTATCAGAGAGAGAGAGAAAACAGGATAGATTGTATCAGAGAGAGAGAGAAAACAGGATAGATTGTATCAGAGAGAGAGAGAAAACAGGATAGATTGTATCAGAGAGAGAGAGAAAACAGGATAGATTGTATCAGAGAGAGAGAGAAAACAGGATAGATTGTATCAGAGAGAGAGAGAGAAAACAGGATAGATTGTATCAGAGAGAGAGAGAAAACAGGATAGATTGTATCAGAGAGAGAGAGAAAACAGGATAGATTGTATCAGAGAGAGAGAGAAAACAGGATAGATTGTATCAGAGAGAGAGAGAAAACAGGATAGATTGTATCAGAGAGAGAGAGAAAACAGGATAGATTGTATCAGAGAGAGAGAGAAAACAGGATAGATTGTATCAGAGAGAGAGAGAAAACAGGATAGATTGTATCAGAGAGAGAGAGAAAACAGGATAGATTGTATCAGAGAGAGAGAGAAAACAGGATAGATTGTATCAGAGAGAGAGAGAAAACAGGATAGATTGTATCAGAGAGAGAGAGAAAACAGGATAGATTGTATCAGAGAGAGAGAGAAAACAGGATAGATTGTATCAGAGAGAGAGAGAAAACAGGATAGATTGTATCAGAGAGAGAGAGAAAACAGGATAGATTGTATCAGAGAGAGAGAGAAAACAGGATAGATTGTATCAGAGAGAGAGAGAAAACAGGATAGATTGTATCAGAGAGAGAGAGAAAACAGGATAGATTGTATCAGAGAGAGAGAGAAAACAGGATAGATTGTATCAGAGAGAGAGAGAAAACAGGATAGATTGTATCAGAGAGAGAGAGAAAACAGGATAGATTGTATCAGAGAGAGAGAGAAAACAGGATAGATTGTATCAGAGAGAGAGAGAAAACAGGATAGATTGTATCAGAGAGAGAGAGAAAACAGGATAGATTGTATCAGAGAGAGAGAGAAAACAGGATAGATTGTATCAGAGAGAGAGAGAAAACAGGATAGATTGTATCAGAGAGAGAGAGAAAACAGGATAGATTGTATCAGAGAGAGAGAGAAAACAGGATAGATTGTATCAGAGAGAGAGAGAAAACAGGATAGATTGTATCAGAGAGAGAGAGAAAACAGGATAGATTGTATCAGAGAGAGAGAGAAAACAGGATAGATTGTATCAGAGAGAGAGAGAAAACAGGATAGATTGTATCAGAGAGAGAGAGAAAACAGGATAGATTGTATCAGAGAGAGAGAGAAAACAGGATAGATTGTATCAGAGAGAGAGAGAAAACAGGATAGATTGTATCAGAGAGAGAGAGAAAACAGGATAGATTGTATCAGAGAGAGAGAGAAAACAGGATAGATTGTATCAGAGAGAGAGAGAAAACAGGATAGATTGTATCAGAGAGAGAGAGAAAACAGGATAGATTGTATCAGAGAGAGAGAGAAAACAGGATAGATTGTATCAGAGAGAGAGAGAAAACAGGATAGATTGTATCAGAGAGAGAGAGAAAACAGGATAGATTGTATCAGAGAGAGAGAGAAAACAGGATAGATTGTATCAGAGAGAGAGAGAAAACAGGATAGATTGTATCAGAGAGAGAGAGAAAACAGGATAGATTGTATCAGAGAGAGAGAGAAAACAGGATAGATTGTATCAGAGAGAGAGAGAAAACAGGATAGATTGTATCAGAGAGAGAGAGAAAACAGGATAGATTGTATCAGAGAGAGAGAGAAAACAGGATAGATTGTATCAGAGAGAGAGAGAAAACAGGATAGATTGTATCAGAGAGAGAGAGAAAACAGGATAGATTGTATCAGAGAGAGAGAGAAAACAGGATAGATTGTATCAGAGAGAGAGAGAAAACAGGATAGATTGTATCAGAGAGAGAGAGAAAACAGGATAGATTGTATCAGAGAGAGAGAGAAAACAGGATAGATTGTATCAGAGAGAGAGAGAAAACAGGATAGATTGTATCAGAGAGAGAGAGAAAACAGGATAGATTGTATCAGAGAGAGAGAGAAAACAGGATAGATTGTATCAGAGAGAGAGAGAAAACAGGATAGATTGTATCAGAGAGAGAGAGAAAACAGGATAGATTGTATCAGAGAGAGAGAGAAAACAGGATAGATTGTATCAGAGAGAGAGAGAAAACAGGATAGATTGTATCAGAGAGAGAGAGAAAACAGGATAGATTGTATCAGAGAGAGAGAGAAAACAGGATAGATTGTATCAGAGAGAGAGAGAAAACAGGATAGATTGTATCAGAGAGAGAGAGAAAACAGGATAGATTGTATCAGAGAGAGAGAGAAAACAGGATAGATTGTATCAGAGAGAGAGAGAAAACAGGATAGATTGTATCAGAGAGAGAGAGAAAACAGGATAGATTGTATCAGAGAGAGAGAGAAAACAGGATAGATTGTATCAGAGAGAGAGAGAAAACAGGATAGATTGTATCAGAGAGAGAGAGAAAACAGGATAGATTGTATCAGAGAGAGAGAGAAAACAGGATAGATTGTATCAGAGAGAGAGAGAAAACAGGATAGATTGTATCAGAGAGAGAGAGAAAACAGGATAGATTGTATCAGAGAGAGAGAGAAAACAGGATAGATTGTATCAGAGAGAGAGAGAAAACAGGATAGATTGTATCAGAGAGAGAGAGAAAACAGGATAGATTGTATCAGAGAGAGAGAGAAAACAGGATAGATTGTATCAGAGAGAGAGAGAAAACAGGATAGATTGTATCAGAGAGAGAGAGAAAACAGGATAGATTGTATCAGAGAGAGAGAGAAAACAGGATAGATTGTATCAGAGAGAGAGAGAAAACAGGATAGATTGTATCAGAGAGAGAGAGAAAACAGGATAGATTGTATCAGAGAGAGAGAGAAAACAGGATAGATTGTATCAGAGAGAGAGAGAAAACAGGATAGATTGTATCAGAGAGAGAGAGAAAACAGGATAGATTGTATCAGAGAGAGAGAGAAAACAGGATAGATTGTATCAGAGAGAGAGAGAAAACAGGATAGATTGTATCAGAGAGAGAGAGAAAACAGGATAGATTGTATCAGAGAGAGAGAGAAAACAGGATAGATTGTATCAGAGAGAGAGAGAGAAAACAGGATAGATTGTATCAGAGAGAGAGAGAAAACAGGATAGATTGTATCAGAGAGAGAGAGAAAACAGGATAGATTGTATCAGAGAGAGAGAGAAAACAGGATAGATTGTATCAGAGAGAGAGAGAAAACAGGATAGATTGTATCAGAGAGAGAGAGAAAACAGGATAGATTGTATCAGAGAGAGAGAGAAAACAGGATAGATTGTATCAGAGAGAGAGAGAAAACAGGATAGATTGTATCAGAGAGAGAGAGAAAACAGGATAGATTGTATCAGAGAGAGAGAGAAAACAGGATAGATTGTATCAGAGAGAGAGAGAAAACAGGATAGATTGTATCAGAGAGAGAGAGAAAACAGGATAGATTGTATCAGAGAGAGAGAGAAAACAGGATAGATTGTATCAGAGAGAGAGAGAAAACAGGATAGATTGTATCAGAGAGAGAGAGAAAACAGGATAGATTGTATCAGAGAGAGAGAGAAAACAGGATAGATTGTATCAGAGAGAGAGAGAAAACAGGATAGATTGTATCAGAGAGAGAGAGAAAACAGGATAGATTGTATCAGAGAGAGAGAGAAAACAGGATAGATTGTATCAGAGAGAGAGAGAAAACAGGATAGATTGTATCAGAGAGAGAGAGAAAACAGGATAGATTGTATCAGAGAGAGAGAGAAAACAGGATAGATTGTATCAGAGAGAGAGAGAAAACAGGATAGATTGTATCAGAGAGAGAGAGAAAACAGGATAGATTGTATCAGAGAGAGAGAGAAAACAGGATAGATTGTATCAGAGAGAGAGAGAAAACAGGATAGATTGTATCAGAGAGAGAGAGAAAACAGGATAGATTGTATCAGAGAGAGAGAGAAAACAGGATAGATTGTATCAGAGAGAGAGAGAAAACAGGATAGATTGTATCAGAGAGAGAGAGAAAACAGGATAGATTGTATCAGAGAGAGAGAGAAAACAGGATAGATTGTATCAGAGAGAGAGAGAAAACAGGATAGATTGTATCAGAGAGAGAGAGAAAACAGGATAGATTGTATCAGAGAGAGAGAGAAAACAGGATAGATTGTATCAGAGAGAGAGAGAAAACAGGATAGATTGTATCAGAGAGAGAGAGAAAACAGGATAGATTGTATCAGAGAGAGAGAGAAAACAGGATAGATTGTATCAGAGAGAGAGAGAAAACAGGATAGATTGTATCAGAGAGAGAGAGAAAACAGGATAGATTGTATCAGAGAGAGAGAGAAAACAGGATAGATTGTATCAGAGAGAGAGAGAAAACAGGATAGATTGTATCAGAGAGAGAGAGAAAACAGGATAGATTGTATCAGAGAGAGAGAGAAAACAGGATAGATTGTATCAGAGAGAGAGAGAAAACAGGATAGATTGTATCAGAGAGAGAGAGAAAACAGGATAGATTGTATCAGAGAGAGAGAGAAAACAGGATAGATTGTATCAGAGAGAGAGAGAAAACAGGATAGATTGTATCAGAGAGAGAGAGAAAACAGGATAGATTGTATCAGAGAGAGAGAGAAAACAGGATAGATTGTATCAGAGAGAGAGAGAAAACAGGATAGATTGTATCAGAGAGAGAGAGAAAACAGGATAGATTGTATCAGAGAGAGAGAGAAAACAGGATAGATTGTATCAGAGAGAGAGAGAAAACAGGATAGATTGTATCAGAGAGAGAGAGAAAACAGGATAGATTGTATCAGAGAGAGAGAGAAAACAGGATAGATTGTATCAGAGAGAGAGAGAAAACAGGATAGATTGTATCAGAGAGAGAGAGAAAACAGGATAGATTGTATCAGAGAGAGAGAGAAAACAGGATAGATTGTATCAGAGAGAGAGAGAAAACAGGATAGATTGTATCAGAGAGAGAGAGAAAACAGGATAGATTGTATCAGAGAGAGAGAGAAAACAGGATAGATTGTATCAGAGAGAGAGAGAAAACAGGATAGATTGTATCAGAGAGAGAGAGAAAACAGGATAGATTGTATCAGAGAGAGAGAGAAAACAGGATAGATTGTATCAGAGAGAGAGAGAAAACAGGATAGATTGTATCAGAGAGAGAGAGAAAACAGGATAGATTGTATCAGAGAGAGAGAGAAAACAGGATAGATTGTATCAGAGAGAGAGAGAAAACAGGATAGATTGTATCAGAGAGAGAGAGAAAACAGGATAGATTGTATCAGAGAGAGAGAGAAAACAGGATAGATTGTATCAGAGAGAGAGAGAAAACAGGATAGATTGTATCAGAGAGAGAGAGAAAACAGGATAGATTGTATCAGAGAGAGAGAGAAAACAGGATAGATTGTATCAGAGAGAGAGAGAAAACAGGATAGATTGTATCAGAGAGAGAGAGAAAACAGGATAGATTGTATCAGAGAGAGAGAGAAAACAGGATAGATTGTATCAGAGAGAGAGAGAAAACAGGATAGATTGTATCAGAGAGAGAGAGAAAACAGGATAGATTGTATCAGAGAGAGAGAGAAAACAGGATAGATTGTATCAGAGAGAGAGAGAAAACAGGATAGATTGTATCAGAGAGAGAGAGAAAACAGGATAGATTGTATCAGAGAGAGAGAGAAAACAGGATAGATTGTATCAGAGAGAGAGAGAAAACAGGATAGATTGTATCAGAGAGAGAGAGAAAACAGGATAGATTGTATCAGAGAGAGAGAGAAAACAGGATAGATTGTATCAGAGAGAGAGAGAAAACAGGATAGATTGTATCAGAGAGAGAGAGAAAACAGGATAGATTGTATCAGAGAGAGAGAGAAAACAGGATAGATTGTATCAGAGAGAGAGAGAAAACAGGATAGATTGTATCAGAGAGAGAGAGAAAACAGGATAGATTGTATCAGAGAGAGAGAGAAAACAGGATAGATTGTATCAGAGAGAGAGAGAAAACAGGATAGATTGTATCAGAGAGAGAGAGAAAACAGGATAGATTGTATCAGAGAGAGAGAGAAAACAGGATAGATTGTATCAGAGAGAGAGAGAAAACAGGATAGATTGTATCAGAGAGAGAGAGAAAACAGGATAGATTGTATCAGAGAGAGAGAGAAAACAGGATAGATTGTATCAGAGAGAGAGAGAAAACAGGATAGATTGTATCAGAGAGAGAGAGAAAACAGGATAGATTGTATCAGAGAGAGAGAGAAAACAGGATAGATTGTATCAGAGAGAGAGAGAAAACAGGATAGATTGTATCAGAGAGAGAGAGAAAACAGGATAGATTGTATCAGAGAGAGAGAGAAAACAGGATAGATTGTATCAGAGAGAGAGAGAAAACAGGATAGATTGTATCAGAGAGAGAGAGAAAACAGGATAGATTGTATCAGAGAGAGAGAGAAAACAGGATAGATTGTATCAGAGAGAGAGAGAAAACAGGATAGATTGTATCAGAGAGAGAGAGAAAACAGGATAGATTGTATCAGAGAGAGAGAGAAAACAGGATAGATTGTATCAGAGAGAGAGAGAAAACAGGATAGATTGTATCAGAGAGAGAGAGAAAACAGGATAGATTGTATCAGAGAGAGAGAGAAAACAGGATAGATTGTATCAGAGAGAGAGAGAAAACAGGATAGATTGTATCAGAGAGAGAGAGAAAACAGGATAGATTGTATCAGAGAGAGAGAGAAAACAGGATAGATTGTATCAGAGAGAGAGAGAAAACAGGATAGATTGTATCAGAGAGAGAGAGAAAACAGGATAGATTGTATCAGAGAGAGAGAGAAAACAGGATAGATTGTATCAGAGAGAGAGAGAAAACAGGATAGATTGTATCAGAGAGAGAGAGAAAACAGGATAGATTGTATCAGAGAGAGAGAGAAAACAGGATAGATTGTATCAGAGAGAGAGAGAAAACAGGATAGATTGTATCAGAGAGAGAGAGAAAACAGGATAGATTGTATCAGAGAGAGAGAGAAAACAGGATAGATTGTATCAGAGAGAGAGAGAAAACAGGATAGATTGTATCAGAGAGAGAGAGAAAACAGGATAGATTGTATCAGAGAGAGAGAGAAAACAGGATAGATTGTATCAGAGAGAGAGAAAACAGGATAGATTGTATCAGAGAGAGAGAGAAAACAGGATAGATTGTATCAGAGAGAGAGAGAAAACAGGATAGATTGTATCAGAGAGAGAGAGAAAACAGGATAGATTGTATCAGAGAGAGAGAGAAAACAGGATAGATTGTATCAGAGAGAGAGAGAAAACAGGATAGATTGTATCAGAGAGAGAGAGAAAACAGGATAGATTGTATCAGAGAGAGAGAGAAAACAGGATAGATTGTATCAGAGAGAGAGAGAAAACAGGATAGATTGTATCAGAGAGAGAGAGAAAACAGGATAGATTGTATCAGAGAGAGAGAGAAAACAGGATAGATTGTATCAGAGAGAGAGAGAAAACAGGATAGATTGTATCAGAGAGAGAGAGAAAACAGGATAGATTGTATCAGAGAGAGAGAGAAAACAGGATAGATTGTATCAGAGAGAGAGAGAAAACAGGATAGATTGTATCAGAGAGAGAGAGAAAACAGGATAGATTGTATCAGAGAGAGAGAGAAAACAGGATAGATTGTATCAGAGAGAGAGAGAAAACAGGATAGATTGTATCAGAGAGAGAGAGAAAACAGGATAGATTGTATCAGAGAGAGAGAGAAAACAGGATAGATTGTATCAGAGAGAGAGAGAAAACAGGATAGATTGTATCAGAGAGAGAGAGAAAACAGGATAGATTGTATCAGAGAGAGAGAGAAAACAGGATAGATTGTATCAGAGAGAGAGAGAAAACAGGATAGATTGTATCAGAGAGAGAGAGAAAACAGGATAGATTGTATCAGAGAGAGAGAGAAAACAGGATAGATTGTATCAGAGAGAGAGAGAAAACAGGATAGATTGTATCAGAGAGAGAGAGAAAACAGGATAGATTGTATCAGAGAGAGAGAGAAAACAGGATAGATTGTATCAGAGAGAGAGAGAAAACAGGATAGATTGTATCAGAGAGAGAGAGAAAACAGGATAGATTGTATCAGAGAGAGAGAGAAAACAGGATAGATTGTATCAGAGAGAGAGAGAAAACAGGATAGATTGTATCAGAGAGAGAGAGAAAACAGGATAGATTGTATCAGAGAGAGAGAGAAAACAGGATAGATTGTATCAGAGAGAGAGAGAAAACAGGATAGATTGTATCAGAGAGAGAGAGAAAACAGGATAGATTGTATCAGAGAGAGAGAGAAAACAGGATAGATTGTATCAGAGAGAGAGAGAAAACAGGATAGATTGTATCAGAGAGAGAGAGAAAACAGGATAGATTGTATCAGAGAGAGAGAGAAAACAGGATAGATTGTATCAGAGAGAGAGAGAAAACAGGATAGATTGTATCAGAGAGAGAGAGAAAACAGGATAGATTGTATCAGAGAGAGAGAGAAAACAGGATAGATTGTATCAGAGAGAGAGAGAAAACAGGATAGATTGTATCAGAGAGAGAGAGAAAACAGGATAGATTGTATCAGAGAGAGAGAGAAAACAGGATAGATTGTATCAGAGAGAGAGAGAAAACAGGATAGATTGTATCAGAGAGAGAGAGAAAACAGGATAGATTGTATCAGAGAGAGAGAGAAAACAGGATAGATTGTATCAGAGAGAGAGAGAAAACAGGATAGATTGTATCAGAGAGAGAGAGAAAACAGGATAGATTGTATCAGAGAGAGAGAGAAAACAGGATAGATTGTATCAGAGAGAGAGAGAAAACAGGATAGATTGTATCAGAGAGAGAGAGAAAACAGGATAGATTGTATCAGAGAGAGAGAGAAAACAGGATAGATTGTATCAGAGAGAGAGAGAAAACAGGATAGATTGTATCAGAGAGAGAGAGAAAACAGGATAGATTGTATCAGAGAGAGAGAGAAAACAGGATAGATTGTATCAGAGAGAGAGAGAAAACAGGATAGATTGTATCAGAGAGAGAGAGAAAACAGGATAGATTGTATCAGAGAGAGAGAGAAAACAGGATAGATTGTATCAGAGAGAGAGAGAAAACAGGATAGATTGTATCAGAGAGAGAGAGAAAACAGGATAGATTGTATCAGAGAGAGAGAGAAAACAGGATAGATTGTATCAGAGAGAGAGAGAAAACAGGATAGATTGTATCAGAGAGAGAGAGAAAACAGGATAGATTGTATCAGAGAGAGAGAGAAAACAGGATAGATTGTATCAGAGAGAGAGAGAAAACAGGATAGATTGTATCAGAGAGAGAGAGAGAAAACAGGATAGATTGTATCAGAGAGAGAGAGAAAACAGGATAGATTGTATCAGAGAGAGAGAGAAAACAGGATAGATTGTATCAGAGAGAGAGAGAAAACAGGATAGATTGTATCAGAGAGAGAGAGAAAACAGGATAGATTGTATCAGAGAGAGAGAGAAAACAGGATAGATTGTATCAGAGAGAGAGAGAAAACAGGATAGATTGTATCAGAGAGAGAGAGAAAACAGGATAGATTGTATCAGAGAGAGAGAGAAAACAGGATAGATTGTATCAGAGAGAGAGAGAAAACAGGATAGATTGTATCAGAGAGAGAGAGAAAACAGGATAGATTGTATCAGAGAGAGAGAGAAAACAGGATAGATTGTATCAGAGAGAGAGAGAAAACAGGATAGAGATTGTATCAGAGAGAGAGAGAAAACAGGATAGATTGTATCAGAGAGAGAGAGAGAAAACAGGATAGATTGTATCAGAGAGAGAGAAAAAACAGGATAGATTGTATCAGAGAGAGAGAGAAAACAGGATAGATTGTATCAGAGAGAGAGAGAGAAAACAGGATAGATTGTATCAGAGAGAGAGAAAAAACAGGATAGATTGTATCAGAGAGAGAGAGAAAACAGGATAGATTGTATCAGAGAGAGAGAGAAAACAGGATAGATTGTATCAGAGAGAGAGAAAAACAGGATAGATTGTATCAGAGAGAGAGAGAAAACAGGATAGATTGTATCAGAGAGAGAGAGAAAACAGGATAGATTGTATCAGAGAGAGAGAGAAAACAGGATAGATTGTATCAGAGAGAGAGAGAAAACAGGATAGATTGTATCAGAGAGAGAGAGAGAAAACAGGATAGATTGTATCAGAGAGAGAGAAAAAACAGGATAGATTGTATCAGAGAGAGAGAGAAAACAGGATAGATTGTATCAGAGAGAGAGAGAGAAAACAGGATAGATTGTATCAGAGAGAGAGAAAAAACAGGATAGATTGTATCAGAGAGAGAGAGAAAACAGGATAGATTGTATCAGAGAGAGAGAGAAAACAGGATAGATTGTATCAGAGAGAGAGAAAAACAGGATAGATTGTATCAGAGAGAGAGAAAACAGGATAGATTGTATCAGAGAGAGAGAGAAAACAGGATAGATTGTATCAGAGAGAGAGAGAAAACAGGATAGATTGTATCAGAGAGAGAGAGAAGAGAATGGATGTGATGAAGGATCCCTGGTTTGTCTGGTTGTGGATCACCCCCCGCGGGAAAGGCCTCGGTCGTTCGGCCTCGTTGTTTAGGCCCCGGTTCCCGCGCCCTCTCCCCAGGCGACCGGCTGAGGCGAGCCCGAGGTTGAGGGGCCCGCTCAGAGTGAAGCCAACTCAATATCCCCGGGCTCACAGCGGCTCAGCCGCCAACCAGACCCGGCCGAGCCTCCCACTGAGCTCCAAGTCGACTTGGAGCCGAAACCCGGGCCTACCTACCGGATCCGAACCGCCGCCTCGTTCGTTTGCTCGCCCGCTCCAGCTGGAGGACTCCTCCAAGACCGAGGAGGGTGCGAGGCGCAAGCGGAACCCCTTTGCCGCAGCGCCACCGTCTGGCCTGGAGGTCCAACAGCTCCTGGTCCTCCGCCTGTACCGCCACCTGTTGGCGCCTGTGCGCATTGCAAGGATCAGATCCAGGTTGAAGACACTCAATAATACACATAATGCCATTTTTGATCAACAAGCAGACACAAGTGAAATCTAATACTTTGTACCGAATCAATGAACACTTTTGAAACCATGTGCCCCATCCCCAGGAAATTAGCCCAGGCCTCTGATTACTAGTTCAGTGACATTCCCACTTGGCCACCGCCTCCCCTTCTCTTCATTTCAACCCCCTTCTCACAAGTCCCCTGGTCCTGATGGACTTCGTCCTTGGGTCCTGTAAGAAGTGACTCTTGTGATAGGTGTTGTGTTAGTTTTAATTTTCCAAAATTCCCTGGATTCAGGAAGGCTTAATTAGATTGGAAAATAGCGAATGTAACTCCTTCATTCAAAAAGGGAGATAAAAAGCAGGAAACTACAGGCCAGTTAGCTTCATATCTGTCTGAGGGAAAATGTTTGCAGCTATTATTTTAGACGTTATCGCAGGGCACTTCGAAAAATTCAAGATAATCAGGCAGAGTCAACGCTTCTGTGGCCACAAGCAAGACTCCAGGATGGTATGTTGCCTCCCTGGTGTTAGGGTCAAGGATGTCTCGGAGCAGCTGCAGAACCTTCTGAAGGGGGAGGTTGAACAGCCAGTGGTCGTGGTACATGTCGGTACCAACGACATAGTTAGAAAAAGGGATGAGATCGTGCAAGATGAATTTAAGGCGTTAGGAGCTACATTAAAAAGCAGGACCTCAAATGTAGTAAGCTCAGGATTATTTCCTGTGCCACATGTTAGTGAGTAGATGAATGCGTGGCTGGAGAAATGGTTCAGGAGGGAGGGATATAGATTCCTGGGACATTGAGACCGGTTCTGGGGAAAGTGGGCCCTGTACAAGGGGGACGGGTTGCACCTAGGCAGGACTGGAAGCAATGCCCTCGCGGGTGCATTTGGTCGTGCTGTTGGAAAGGATTTAAACTAGAATGGCAGGGGGATGAAAACCTGAGTGGGGAGACTGAGGAGGAGGAAACAAGGATACAAACGAAAGACAGGAAACAAAAAGGCAAAAGTGGAAGGCACAGAAATCAAGGGCAACAAACAAATAGGGCCATAGTGCGAAATAATACTAAGATGATCAAAGGATATGGAGGGAAAGCAGGAACAGGTTACTGAGTTGGATGATCAGCCATGATCATAATGAATGGTGGAGCAGGCTCGAAGGGCGAATGGCCTACTCCTGCTCCTATTTTCTGTGTTTCTATGTTTCTATGATTAAGAATGTTAAAAAGGCAAGCCTAAAGGTATTGTGTCTCAATGCGCGGAGTATTCACAATAAGGTAGGCAAATTAACGGCGCAAATAGTTGTAAATGGATGTGATATAGTTGCGATTACGGAGACATGGCTGCAGGGTGACCAAGGATGGGAACTGAACATCCAAGAGTATTCAATATTTAGGAAGGACAGGCAAAAAGGGAAAGGAGGTGGAGTAGTGTTGTTAGTAAAAGAGGAAATCAATACAATAGTGAGGAAAGATATTAGCTCAGAGAATCCTGATGTGGAATCTGTATGGGTGGAGCTATGAAACAACAAGGGGCAGAAAACGTTGGTGGGGGTTGTATATAGATCCCCAAACAGCAGTGGTGGTGTTGAGGATGGCATTAAACAGGAACTTAGAGACGCATGCAATGAGGGTAGAACTGTAATTATTGGTGACTTTCGTCGACATATAGATTGGGCAAACCAAGTTAGTAATAATACTGCTGAGGAGGAACTCCTGGAGTGCGTAAGTGATGGCTTTTTGGAGCAATATGTTGAGAAACCAACTAGAAAACAGGCCATCCTAAACTGGGTATTGTGTAATGAGAAAGGATTTGTTAACAATCTTGTTGTGCAGGGTCCCTTGGGGAAGAGCGACCATAACATGATAGAATTCATTCAGATGGAGAGTGAGAGAGTTGATTCCGAGACTAGGGTCCTGAGTCTAAATAAAGGAAACTATGAAGGTCTGAGGCGCGAGTTGGCGATGATAGATTGGGGAACGTTACTTAAAGGGTTGACAGTGGATAGGCAATGGCTGGCATTTAAAGAGCACATGGATGAATCACAACAATTGTTCATTCCTGTCTGGCACAAAGGAAAACAGGAAGGGTGGCTCAGCCGTGAATTACAAAAGAAATTCGGGATCGTATTAGATCCAAGGAGGAGAAATATAAAATGCCCAGAACAAGCAGCAAACTTGAGGATTGGGAGCAGTTTAGAATTCAGCAAAGGAGGACAAAGGGATTGATTAAGAAGGGGAAAATGGAGTATGAGAGTAAGCTTGAAGCGAACATAAAAACTGAACTGTAAAAGCTTCCATAAATATGTGAAGAGAAAAAGATGAGTGAAGACAAATGTGGGTCCCTTACAGTCAGAAACAACGGAATTTATAATGGGGAACAAAGAAATGGCAGACCAATTAAATACATACTTTGGTTCTGTCTTCACAAAAGAGGAAACAAATTACCTCCCAGAATTGTGGGCAACGTAGGGTCTAGTGAGAAGGAGGAACTGTATGAAATCAGTATTAGGAGGGAAATGGTGTTAGGGAAATTAATGGGATTGAAGGCTGATAAATCCCCAGGGCCTGATAATCTACATCCCAGAGTACTTCAGGAAGTGGCCCGAGAAATAGTAGATGCATTGCTGGTCATTTTTCAAAATTCTATCGACTCTGGAACAGTTCCAACGGATTGGAGGGTCGCTTAAATAACCCCACTATTTCAAAAAGGAGATAGAGAGAAAACAGGGAATTATAGACCGGTTAGCTTGACGTCGGTAGTGGGGAAAATTCTACAGTCCATTATAAAAGATGTAATAGCAGAGCACTTGGAAAACAATGACAGGATCGGACAAAGTCAACATGGATTTACGAAAGGGATATCATGCTTGACAAATCTACTGGAATGTTTTGAGGATGTAACTAGTAGAAATGATAAGGGAGAACCAGTGGATGTGGTGTATTTGGACTTTCAGAAGGCTTTCAATAAGGTCCCACAAAAGAGATTAACGTGCAAAATTAAAGCATATGGGATCGGGGGCATGGATAGAGAACTGGTTGGCAGACAGGAAACAAAGAGTAGGGATAAATGGGTCTTTTTCCGAGTGGCAGGCAGTGACTCGTGGGGTACCACAGGGATCGGTGCTAGGACCCCAGCTATTCACAATATATATTAGTGATATAGATGAGGGAATTAAATGTAATATATCCAAGTTTGCAGACGACACAAAACTGGGTGGGAGTGTGAGCTGTGAGGAGGATGCAGAGAAGTTCCAGTGTGATTTGGACAGGTTGAGTGAGTGGGCAAATACATGGCAGATGCAATATAATGTGGATAAATGTGAGGTTATCCACTTTGGTGACAAAAACAGAAAGGCAGATTATTATCTGAACGGCAATAAATTGGGAAAGTGGGGGGTACAGCAAGAGCTGGGTGTCCTTGTTGCACCAGTCGCTGAAAGTAAGCATGCAGGTGCAGCAGGCAGTTAAGAAGGCAAATGGGATGTTGGCCTTCATAGCGAGAGGATTCAAGTACAGGAGCAGGGATGTCTTACCGCAATTATACAGGGCCTTGGTGAGACCACATCTGGAGTATTGTGTGCAGTTTTGGTCTCCTTATCTAAGGAAGGATGTTCTTGCTATGGAGGGGGTGCAGCGAAGGTTCACCAGACTGATTCCTGGGATGGCAGGACTGATGTATGAAGAGAGATTGAGTCGATTAGGCTTGTATTTGCTAGAGTTTAGAAGAATGAGAGGGGATCTCATAGAAACCTACAAAATTCTAACAGGACTGGACAGACTAGATGCAGGAAGGATATTCCCGATGGCGGGGGAGTCCAGAACCAGGGGTCACAGTCTAAAAATGGAGGGTAAGCCATTTAGGACTGAGATCAGGAGAGATTTATTCACCCAGAGAGTGGTGAACCTGTGGAATTCTCCACCACAGAAAGCAGTTGAGGACAAATCATTAAATATATTCAAGAAGGAGTTAGATATAGTTCTTAGGGCTAATGGGATCAAGGGATATGGGGAGAAAGCGGGAACAGGGTACTGAGTTTGGATGATCAGCCATGATCGTATTGAATGGCGGTGCAGCCTCGGAGGGCCGAATGGCCTACTCCTGCTCCTACTTTTCTATGTTCTATGTTTCTAACATGGTTTTGTGAAAGGGAAATCATGTTTAACCAATTTATTGGAGTTCTCTGAAGAAGTAATGTTCTCTGGATCAAGGGGAACCCTTTCATTCCCTTGCTTATCAAGAATCTATCTCCCTCTGCCTTAAAAATATTCAAAGAATCTGCTTCAACCGCCTTTTGAGGAAGAGAATTCCAAAGACTCACGACCCTCTGAGAGAAACAATTTCTCATCATCACTGTCTTAAATGGACGACCTGTTGTTTTTAACTAGTGACCACTAGTTCTAGATTCTCCCACAAGGAGAAATATCCTTTCCACATCCACCCTCAGGCTCTTATATGTTGACATCAAATTGCCTCTTACTCTTCTGAACTCCAGCGTATGCATGCCCAGCCTGTCCAACCTTTACTCATAAGACAGTCTGCCCATTCCAGGTATTAGTCTAGTAAACCTTCTCTGAACTGCTTCCTTAAATAAGGAGACCAATACTGTACACAGTACTCCAGATGTGGTCTCAGCAATGCCCTGAAAAAATGAAGCATAACCTCCCTACTTTTGTATTCAATTCCCCTCGCAACAAACAATAATATTCTATTAGCTTTCCTAATTACTTGCTGTACCTGCATATTAACCTTTTGCGATTCATGCACTGGGACACTCAGATCCCTCTGCATCTCAGAGCTGTGCAATCTCTTACCATTTAGATAATATGCTTCTTTTTTATTCTTCTTGCCAAAATGGACAATTTCACACTTTCCCACATTATACTCCATTTGTCAGGTCTTTGCCCACTCACATAAACTATCTATATCCCTTTGTAGCTTCCTTATGTCCTCAACACAACTTACTTTCCTATCTATCTTTGTGCCATCAGCAAATTTTGCAACCATACCTTCGGTCCCTTCATCCAAATCATTTATATAAATTGTAAAAAGTTGAGGCCCCAGCACTGTTCCCTGTGGCACACCACTTGTTTCAACTTGCCAACGAGAAAATGACCCATTTATGCCTCCTCTCTGTTCCCTGTTCGCTAGTCAATCTTCTATCCATGCCAATATGTGAACCACAACACCATGAGCTTCTATTTTCCACAATAACCTTTGATGTAGCACCCTACCGAATACCTTCTGGAAATCTAAGTGCAGTATATCCACCGGTTCCCCTTTATCCACAATAACCTTTGATGTAGCACCCTACCGAATACCTTCTGGAAATCTAAGTACAGTATATCCACCCTTGTTATTGGGGGTAGGTGGGAATGTGGAGTCGAGGTTACAATCAGGTCAGCCATGATCTTATTGAATGGCGGAGCAGGCTTGAGGGGCCGAGTGGCCTACTCCTGCTCCTAATTCGTATGTTCGTATGCCAGCAACGTGTAGCTGAGTTGAATTTTAGAATGTATGGCTTGTAGTCCCAGGTTCATGTTAAATGTGCATGGAACCTTGGTCAGACCACACTTGACCACTGTGAACAGTTCGACCAACCACATGATCAAAAAGATATCTCAAGACACTGACGAAGATGCACAAGACTGATATCAGAACTGAGAGGTTATTAACAAGCAGCAAAGACTAAAGAGCCAGGGAATGTTTTCAAGAAAAGAGAAGGCAGAGGAGTGATCTGTCCAGGGAGGAGAGGGATCGGGCCAGGGAGCAGTCAGGGAACGGGGAAAAGGGGAAGTGAGGAGGGCAGGGAAGGGTAGGAGAGAGGAGGAGGAGGGGAAAGGGAGGAATCAGGAGAGGGAAGGGAAGGAGTGAGGAGGAGGATGAAGGGAAGGAGGAGGGGGAAGGGAAGGAGTGAGGAGGAGGAGGATGAAGGGAAGGAGTGAGGAGGAGGGGGAAGGGAAGGAGTGAGGAGGAGGAGGATGAAGGGAAGGAGTGAGGAGGAGGGGGAAGGGAAGGAGTGAGGAGGAGGAGGATGAAGGGAAGGAGTGAGGAGGATGAGGAAGGGAAGGAGTGAGGAGGAGGGGGAAGGGGAGGAGTGAGGAGGAGGGGGAAGGGGAGGAGATACCATGTGTAGTTCTCTCTTGCTCCAGAGTGGGGTTGAGCAGTTTCTGAATCACTTGGAGCCTTTTGCAGTGTCTTTGTAGAATAAACATGTTTATTGATGAATTCTTTGAATCAAATGCAACAATATGACAGGACCCATGAAATATCCTTATTGCCTCTGCAAACTCCAGTGGAGTGCGCCCCTCCTCCAGCCCTTCTCCCCAATCCATTTACAGTTGCTGCTGTTTGGCCCTGTGTGTTGAAGACTTCCCTCCTGCCAATGATTTCCTCCTTCCTCAACAGCAGCAACACCACTTGCTCCCTCAGCTGCATTCCCCTGGATCAAGCAGCTGTTTCACTGGGGCTGCACCTCCCTTTCTGAGGCTCTTTGACATCCGCTGACAAAAAAAAGGCCATTCATCTCCATTCCCGCATCGGCAAGCTCCTCCTGCATCCGCTGGAGAATTCTCATCTCCCCGCTGTTCCCTACAGGTTATTCCCCTGTGAAATGACAGCTTGTCCCATCCAGCCTAATGTG
The DNA here is from genome assembly GCF_036365525.1 of Heterodontus francisci. Classification (NCBI taxonomy): domain Eukaryota; kingdom Metazoa; phylum Chordata; class Chondrichthyes; order Heterodontiformes; family Heterodontidae; genus Heterodontus; species Heterodontus francisci. The sequence continues at coordinate 19,714,582 of NC_090417.1, forward strand.
TCAGCCCTGTCCAACATTCTGACCGAGCAGCATTAACAGAGATCTATGCTCACCTCTCAAAGCCTTTACGTCTCAGCCTGCGGCCTGCGGCCTGCTCCTCTCTGGACTCTGAGGCACAGAAGATAAAGGGCTGTTGGGGCTGACAGAGGAGCTTTCATGGGATGGCTGCTCATTTCTGACTAGTCTTAGGTTCTCGTGAGAACGGAGTCACACAAGATAAAAGATCCCAAGGCACCAGCTGAAGAAGAGCAGGGGAGTTCTCCTGGGTCCAACATTTATTGCTTAATCAATATCACTAAAACAGATGATGTGGTCACTTATCACATTGCTCTTGGTGGGAGCTTGCTGTGCACAAGTTGGCTGTCACAATTCCTCCATTACAAGCAGTGATCAATCTTCCCAAGTGTTTCATTGGCTGTCGAGTCTTTCCTTCTTCTGTATAAAAGTCAGGGAAATCTTTGGCGGGAAATCTTTGGCAGGAAATCTCCTTGACAGGAGGTGCCAGACATTACCAGCCTCATCACTGACTTGTAAGGATGCAGCAGGGGCTTCCAATGCAGCCAGTGAGTGTGGGGGTCACACACCGTGTGACTGTTAGAACTGTTAGAAAGGAGAGCAGAACAAAGGCCTCCGACCCCCATCCTCGTGAGTCACCGTGCACCAGTCTCCCCAACACAGGACAATGAGAAGATGCATCTTTCTCTTCATTCCCTTATCGCACAGCTAATTGTCATCAGCCTCCCACATTGTTATCCTGAAGCTTCATTTCTGTTCACTGTAAAAAAAAAAACCCAAAACCCTTTCTCCAAAGTTCTGGGTTCTTTTAGCAGCTCCCGAGCCCCCAGCCCCTGACCCCATTCCGGGATCTTTGGTTTCGACATCTCCTTTTCAGCATTTGAATTCCGTGGATCTGTGCTTGTTTTTTTGATGTTACTGCTGATTCTGATGAGTGGAGCCTTTAAACTTGGCCACAAAACTCCCTCCTCTCCTGTGCTTCCCCTTCAGGCGATGGAGCAGGTCCCTCATTCTGTCCCAGTGAGGCCAACTGTCCTGAAACAAGGAATTTGACATTTGGAAAAGGAAATGACTTGCACTCAACTCAACACAGCTGGTCGATCAAAGTTAGTGATTCAGAACGAAGGGGTGGGAGAAATTGGGTTTCGTTAGCAATGACTACAACGGGACGATGTACTTGTTGAATCCAAAAGGAAAATCGCATGGTTTAGATAAAGAGAGTCTGATGAGTTTTCTCCGTATATGTTCTCAGGAGGCATTTGATTTCGCGTACAAGAGATTTATTCTGAACGTTAAGGCACATGATACTAAAGACAATACTTTCTGGAGGGATAGCTGAGGTCCAGAAGACAAAGAGGAAGGGGGAATGTGTACAAACTCAAGAGCGAGCCAACAGCTAAGACTGGAGGTTGTGAACTGACAGAGTAGGGGGAAGTTGCAGGAGAGGTGAGATTTAGAAATCCAAAGAGAATGGCCAAGCCATTGCAACAGTCTAGCGTTGTGGGGAAGGACAGGCAGAATGAGACAGGAAGGGAATTTCACAGAAATCCTACATCAGCAAATAAGGTCATTGAAGGGAATAGAAGCAAAAAATGACATTGAAGGTTCTGTATCCGAATGCACAAAAGTATCTGCAATAAGAAAGATGAATTAGTGGCACAAGTAGAGGTACCTGATTGAGATCTAATCGCCATCACAGACACATGGTTACAAGGTGATCAAGATTGGGAAATAAATATTCCAAGGTACACAATATTTCGGAATTGCAAAGGAGGAGGGGTAGCACTGATGGTCAAGGATGACGTAAAGACATTACTGAGAAAAAATCTGGCCTGAGAAGATCATGAAGCAGAATCAGTTTGGGTGGAAATAAGGACTAGCAAGAATCAGAAAACACTGGTGGCAGTAGTTATACCGTTGGACAGAGCATTAAACAAGAAACATTATTGGAGTTTGTAACAAAGGAAATGTAATAACTGGGGGGAGGGGGGACTTGTATCTTCGTGCAGACTGGACAATGAAATTGACAGGCATGGTCTCGAAGATGAGTTTGTCGAATGTTTTCAGGACAGTTTCTCGGAGCAATACGTTGTGGAGCCAACGAGGGATAAAGCTGTCTTAGATCTAGTATTGTGTCATGAAGTAGGGTACATAAGCTTTGTTGTAGTAAAAGATCCATTGGGAAACAGTGATCATAATACCACTGAATTCCATGTTCAGTTCGAAAGTGACATGCTCCAATCACAAACAAGAATATTAAACTTAAATGAAGCCAATTACCTAGGCATGAGGGGAGAACTGGCTAAGGTCAATTGGGTAAATAGACTTCAAGGTAAATGAACAGTGGGAAATCTTTTACAAACAAATCAAAATGTTCGACAAAAATATATTCCTTTGAAAAACAAAAACTCAACCAGAAAGACTCATCTGTGGTTCAATCAGGAAGTTAAGGATAGTATTTGTTTAAATAAAGAGGCTTTCAAGGTTGCAAAAACAAGTAGCAAGTCTGAGGATTGGGAGTGTTTGCGAAACCTGCAAAGGGCCACCAAAAAGTCGATAACAAAGAAAAAAATAGAATGAGAGCAAACTACGAGAGGCCTGCTACGGGCCTCGGCACCGGGAAGGCCCAGCCCCATATTGCCGGTGGCAGCGAGGGCTCATGATGGCACCCCCGCAAATCTGCGGCGGCTTCAAAATTTAAATATGCTAATTTATTTAAAGGACTGAATTGAATACTTACCCGCTCCCGGTGTGATATTCATGCCGGTGGCCGGGACTTCTGCGCCTTCACATCTCCGTCCAGAGATGTGATGCGGGACACCAGTGAGGAGGGGGAGCAGGTAAGCAGGTCAGTGCGGGAGTTGGAGGGGTTGAGGGGAGGGAAGATGGATCAAAGCAATCTGATTGCTGTAGGGAATGATGGGAAGGGCTTGAAGTTAAAAGTTCATAAACTTTGTGGGGGGGGAGACGGTCAGGCACGGAAGTTAAGTATTTGTGGGAGAGGGGGAGCGGGGCAAGGAATGAACAGCGTGGTCATTGGTGGGGTGGTTGGAGAGGGGCAAGAAACATTACTTTAAATTTTTTCAATAACATTTCAAATGCCAATAACTTGAATTATGTAAATGAAATTTAAGGTCTCGAAGCCCTTCAAAAATGGTGTCAGAGCCTGCGCAATGCTGCCTGACGTCATTGCCAGGGATAAACCACCTTCCCCCTCCCCACGTCATCAGAGTGGGGGTGGGGGGCAGTCCACCCCGGCCGTGTAAATGAGCCACTGCGTTTCATATCGTGGCGGCTCTGCAGAGTAAAGCCATGCACGAGGTCCACCATCTGTGACGCTCACCACCAAGATCGGCAGCGAGTGTGTAAAATGCAGCCCAGACAGTAATGTACCCAAGTTTGTCGATGATACAAAGTTCGGTGGAAAGGTAAACTGTGGGGAGGACGCAGAGAGGCTGCAAAGAGATATAGACAGGTTCAATGAGTGGGCAACAAGATGGCAGATGGAGTAGAATGTAGGGAAATGTGAAGTTATGCACTTTAGTCATAAGAATAGAAAAGCAGAATATTTTTTAAAAGGTGTGAAACTGGTCAGTGTCGATGTTCATAGAGAGTTGAGTGCGCTTGTACAAGTAACACAGAAGTTAACATGCAGCTCCGGCAAGCAATTCGGAAGGCAAATGGCATGTTGGTCTTTATTGCAAGGGGATTTGAGTACAGGAATAAACAAGTATTGCTACAATTGTACAGGGTTTTGCTGAGACTACATCTGGAATACTGTGTGTAGTTTTGGTCTCCACATTTAAGAAAGGATATACTTGCACTGGAGGCAGTGCAGCAAAGGTTTACTTAGATTAGCCCCTGGGATGAGCGGGTTGTCCTGTGGTGAGAGGCTGAGTAAATTGGGTCTGTATTCTCTGGAGTTTCGAAGAATGAGAGGTGATCTCATTGAAACATAGCAGATTCTAAATGGGCTGGATGGGGGAGACACAGAGATTATTTCCACTGGTCGGAGAATCTAAAACACGGGGGCACAGTCTCTGGATAAGGGGCCGATCATTTAGGACTGCGATGAGGAGAAATTACTTCCAAGGGTTGTGAATCTTTGGAATTCTCTACCTCACAGGGTTGTGGATGCTCCATTGTTGATGAGATTTAAGTCTGGGATAAACTGATTTTTGGTCTCTCAGGGAATCAAGGGATATGACAAGTGGGTGGGAAAGTGGAGCTAAACCCAAGATCAGTCATGATGCTTTTGAATGGTGGAGCAGGCTCAATGGGCCAGATGGTCAACTCCTGCTCCTATTTCTTGCGTTCTCGTGGGAAAGCGATATATTTGGTATTGATACGATCTGGGTAAGGGGAAGTCCGAGGGATCTGTTAGAACCTTTATTATTTTCCCTTTGTATAAAACATTTGGATCTAAGCACAGCATTAATATGTAGGATTGAGATACCAAATTGAGGGGCATGGTGTGGGAAACAGGGTTACTGGAGACTGGTGGACTGGGCAGAAAGGCAGCAGATGGAGTTCAATGCAGAGGGATGTGAAATAGTGCATCTGGGGAAAAAAACAGTGGAAGGGATTTTCTCCAGAAGGTGAGATTCTAACTGGGCAGAGGATGAGACAGAGAGAGAGTCAGAGAAAGAGATAGATAGATAGAGATAGAGTTAGCTGGATAGATAGAGAGAGAGAGAGCGAGCGAGTGAGCGCGTAAGGGATAGAAACATGGAATCTTTAAAAGGTGGGGGAGGAAGGGACAGTGTAGATAAGGAATTCTAGGTTTTAATACACATAAACTAGTCAGGGGTGTGGGAACCAGGAGCGAGTATTAGAGAGGAATACCAAGGTGCACAGAATACTGGGGAGATAGATAGCATGAGAGTAGTAAATAGTACGTTATTAGGCGGGGTCAGAGTAAGGGAGAAAGTAATAAAGTCTGAATCTGGGTTAATGTGCATGGATGTGAAATGCATGGAGTGTGGTTAATAAGATTGGTGAGTTACTGGCACAGATTGCCATGTGGAAATATGATGTTGTGGCGATAACAGAATCCTGGCTCAAAGAAGGGCAGGACTGGGTGTTAAATATTCCTGGATACAAAGTGTTCAGGAAAGATAGTAAAGGGAAAAAAGGGGATGGGGTGGCGGTATTGATTAAGGAGAGCATTGCAGTGCTGGAGAAAAAGGATATCCCAGAGGGGTTGAGGACAGAATCAATTTGGCTAGAGCTGAGGAACAAAAATGGTGCATAAAGTATCCTGGGCTTTATTAATAGGGGCATAGAGTACAAGAGCAAGGAAGTTATGTTGAACTTGTATAAGACACTAGTTCGGCCTCCGCTGGAGTATTGCGTCCAATTCTGGGCCCCGCACTTGAGGAAAGATGTGAGGGCATTGGAAAGAGTACAGAAAAGATTCATGAGAATGGTTCCAGTGATGAAGAACTTCAGTTATGAAGATAGATTGGAGAAGTTAGGACTATTTTCTTTGGAGAAGGGAAAGCTGAGAGGTAATTTGATGGAGGAATTCAAAATCATGAGGGGTCGAGACAGAGTACATAGAGAGAAACTGTTCCCACTCGTGAAAGGATCGAGAACGAGAGGGCACAGATTTAAACTATTTTGTAAGAGAAGCAAAAGCGATATGAGGAAAAACTCCTTCACGCAGCAAGTGGTTAAGGTCTGGAATGTGCTGCCTGAGAACGTGATGGAGGCAGGTTCAATTGAAGCATTCAAAAGGGAATTAGTTATATGAAAAGGAAGAATGTGCAGGATGATGGGGAGAAGGCAGGGGGAATGGAACTGAGGGGAGTTGCTCTTTCAGAGAGCCAGTGCAGACACGATGGGCCGAATGGCCTCCTTCTGCATTGTAACAATTCTGTGATTCTGTGGGGTTGAGGGCTGAATGTAAAAACCAGGAAATGATGGTGAACTGGGAAACGGTCTTGACTTGATCCCAGTTGCTGTATTGTAGCTTTACAGGTCACCCTGTTTTTGAGACATGCAAAGGGGACAGTGCAGATCCACAGGGTTGCGGGGCAGGGAGCCAAGTTACGAAGAAAGGTACAAGTCCTGGGGAATTTCTCACTGGAACACAGAAAGTGAAGTGGGAGATTTAAGTCGAGGGTTTCGAGATTAGGAAAGATTTAGAGAGGGCAATGGGGAAAATTGTTTCCTCTGGAGGAAGAAGCAGTGACAAAGTGACTGAGGAACAAAGGAGCAAGTTGAAAGGAATGTTTTCACACAAAGAGCTATTAGGACAGGGAATGTGTCACCACAAGTGGCTATTGAGGCAGACACTGGAACATGGGTTAAAATGGGGATTGGTATGTGAAAAGCGTGTATGTAAAGGGATACAGTGAAAAGGATGAGAATAGACAGCACCAGGTGGAGCAAGCACCAACACAGACATGATGGGCAGAATGGTCACAATGTGTGCTATCATTCTGGATACATTACCTTTGTAATTCGATCAGTGTCGGGCGGACATGTTTCTTCATGAATCCTGCTGGCCAGATCATCCTTAATCCCATAGTGACAGGAGTCACCTTCATCGAGGTTTAACATGCTGGCCCCTATGAAAGGAAGAACAATGATAACAGCAGGAGATCAGAGAGTGATCGGAGATAATACACCAGTTTTTAGAGTCTCTCAGCCTCAGTCCTGTGGACGTTCTGGAAACAACACGGGAGCAGGCTATTTTAGGCCCGGTAATGAGAGCATTAATAAGTGACCCATAGTAAAGGATCCTCAAGGCAAGAGTGATCATAAAATGATCAAATTTCACATTCAGTTTGAGGGTGAGAACGTTGGGTCTGAAACTAGTGTCTTAAACTTTTAAAAAAGGCAATTACAAGGGGTTGAAGACAGAGTTGGCTGAAGTGGACTGGGAAAATAAGTTTCAAGATGAGACAGTAGAGAAGCAGTGAGGGACATTTGAGGAGATACTTCATAACTCTCTCAGCCAAGATATATTCCATTTAGAAAGAAAGACTGTCTGAAAAGACTGAACTATCTGTGGCTCAGTCAGGAAATTAAGGATGGTATCAAATTGAAAGAAAAGGTGTGCAATGCTGTGAAGATTACTGGTAGGCCAGAAGATTGAGAACATTTCAGAAACCAGCAGAGGATGACTTAAAAAAAGGAGAAATTAGAGTATGAGAGTAAACTCGCAAGAAATATAAAAACAAATAGTGAAAGCTTCGACAAATATATAAAAAGGAAAAGAGTAGCTCAAGTAAATGTTGGTCCCTCAGAGGATGAGACTGGAGAATGAATAATGGGAAACAAGGAAATAGCAGAGACTTGGATCAGGTATTTTGTATCTGTTTTCACAGCAGAAGACACAAAAAGCATTGTAGTAATAGAAAATCAAGAGGCAAAGGGGAGGGAGGAACTTAAATCAATCACTATCACTAGAGAAAAAGTACAAGAAAAAGTAATGGGACTAAAGGCTGACATGTCCTCTGGATTGAATGCCTGCATCCTAGGATCGTAACAAAAGTGGCTGCAGAGATAGTGGATGTATTGGTTGTAATCTTCCAAAATTCCCTGGATTCTGGAAAGGTCCCATTGGATTGGAAAACCACAAATGTAACACCTCTATTCAAGAAAGGGGAAAGGCGACAGAAAGAAGGAAACTATAGGCCAGTTATCCTGACATCTGTCTTTGGAAAAATGTTAGAATTCATTATTAAGGAAGTGGTAGCAGGACATTGAGAAAATCATAATATAATCAGGCAGAGTCAACATGGTTTTATGAAAGGGATATTGTGCTTGAGAAATTTATTAGAGTTCTTTGAGGATGTAACAAGCAGGGTGGATAAAGGGGAACCAGTAGATGTAGTGTATTTGGATTTTCAAAAGGCATTCGATAAAGTGCCACATAAAAGGTTACCACATAAGATAACAGCTCATGATAGAAGATGGATCGAGGATTGGCAAACTGACAGGAAACAGAGTCGGAATAAATGGGGCATTTTCAGGTTGGCAAACCGTAACTAGTGGAGTGCCACAGGGATCAATGCTGGGACCTCAACTATTTACAATCTATATTAATGACTTGGATGAAGGGACTGAGTGTTTTGTAGCCAAATTTACTGATGATGCAAAGATAGGTAGGAAAACAATTTGTGAGGAGGGCACAAAGTGTCTGCAAAGAGATAGAGATACGTGAAGAGAGTGGAGAAAAATTTGTCAAATGGAGAGTAATGTGGGAAAATGTGAGGTTGTCCACTTTGGCTGGAAGAGTAGAAAAGCAGTATACTATTTAAGTGGAAAGGGACTGCAGAATGCTGCAGTACAGAGGGATCTGGGTGTCCTTGTACATGAATCACAAAAACTTAGCATGCAGGTACAGCAAGTAATTTGGAAGGCAAACAAAATGTTGGCCTTTATCGTAAGGGAGGTGGAATATAAAAGTAGGGAAGTCTTGCTACAGCTGTACAGGGCATTGGTGAGACCGCACCGAGTACTGCATACAGTTTTGGTCTCCTTTCTTAAGAACTAGATAATGAAGTCAGTGTGACTAAGGGGAAGAGCAGGCATGGAGCAGATGATGAATATAAAGGGACTGGTGGTCTGAGGTGCATTTGTTTTAATGCAAGAAGTGTAGTAGGTAAGGCAGATGAACTTAGGGCTTGGATTAGTACCTGGGAGTATGATGTTGTTGCTATTACTGAGACTTGGTTGAGGGAAGGGCATGATTGGCAACTAAATATCCCAGGATATCGATGCTTCAGGCGGGATAGAGAGGGAGGTAAAAGGGGTGGAGGAGTTGCATTACTGGTCAAAGAGGATATCACAGCTGTGCTGAAGGAGGGCACTATGGAGGACTCGAGCAGTGAGGCAATATGGACAGAACTCAGAAATAGGAAGGGTGCGGTAACAATGTTGGGGCTGTACTACAGGCCTCCCAACAGCGAGCGTGAGATAGAGGTACAAATATGTAAACAGATTATGGAAAGATGTAGGAGCAACAGGGTGGTGGTGATAGGAGATTTTAACTTTCCCAACATTGACTGGGATTCGCTTAGTGTTAGAGGTCCAGATGGAGCAGAATTTGTAAGGAGCATCCAGGAGGGTTTTCTAGAGCAGTATGTAAATAGTCCAACTCGGGAAGGGGCCATACTGGACCTGGTGTTGGGGAATGAGCCCGGCCAGGTTGTTGAAGTTTCAGTAGGGGACTACTTTGGGAATAGTGATCACAATTCCGTAAGCTTTAAAATACTCATGGACAAAGACGAGAGTGGTCCAAAAGGGAGAGTGCTAAATTGGGGGAAGGCCAACTATACCAAAATTCGGCAGGAGCTGGGAAATGTAGATTGGGAGCAGCTGTTTGAAGGTAAATCCACATGTGATATGTGGGAGGCTTTTAAAGAGAGGTTGATTAGCGTGCAGGAGAGACATGTTCCTGTGAAAATGAGGGATAGAAATGGCAAGATTAGGGAACCATGGATGACAGGTGAAATTGTGAGACTAGCTAAGAGGAAAAAGGAAGCATACATAAGGTCAAGGAGGCTGAAGAAAGACGAAGCTTTGAAAGAATATCGGGAATGTAGGACCAATCTGAAACGAGGAATTAAGAGGGCTAAAAGGGGTCATGAAATATCTTTAGCAAACAGGGTTAAGGAAAATCCCAAAGCCTTTTATTCATATATAAGGAGAAAGAGGGTAACTAGAGAAAGGATTGGCCCACTAAAGGACAAAGGAGGAATGTTATGCTTGGACTCAGAGAAAATGGGTGAGATTCTAAACGAGTACTTTGCATCGGTATTCACCGAGGAGAGGGACATGACGGATGTTGAGGTTAGGAACAGATGTTTGATTACTTTAGGTCAAGTCGGCATAAGGAGGGAGGAAGTGTTGGGTATTCTAAAGGGCATTAAGGTGGACAAGTCCCCAGGTCCGGATGGGATCTATCCCAGGTTACTGAGGGAAGCGAGAGAGGAAATAGCTGGGGCCTTAACAGATATCTTTGCAGCATCCTTAAACACGGGTGAGGTCCCGGAGGACTGGAGAATTGCTAATGTTGTCCCCTTGTTTAAGAAGGGTAGCAGGGATAATCCAGGTAATTATAGACCGGTGAGCCTGACGTCAGTGGTAGGGAAGCTGCTGGAGAAGATACTGAGGGATAGGATCTATTCCCATTTGGAAGAAAATGGGCTTATCAGTGATAGGCAACATGGTTTTGTGCAGGGAAGGTCATGTCTAACCAACTTAATAGAATTCTTTGAGGAAGTGACAAAGTTGATTGATGACGGAAGGGCTGTCGATGTCATATACATGGACTTCAGTAAGGCGTTTGATAAGGTTCCCCATGGCAGGCTGATGGAGAAAGTGAAGGCGCTTGGGGTCCAAGGTGTACTAGCTAGATGGATAAAGAACTGGCTGGGCAACAGGAGACAGAGAGTAGCAGTAGAAGGGAGTTTCTCAAAATGGAGACGTGTGACCAGTGGTGTTCCACAGGGATCCGTGCTGGGACCACTGTTGTTTGTGATATACATTAATGATTTGGAGGAAAGTATAGGTGGACTGATTAGCAAATTTGCAGACGACACTAAGATTGGTGGAGTAGCAGATAGTGAAGGGGACTGTCAGAGAATACAGCAGAATATAGATAGATTGGAGAGTTGGGCAGAGAAATGGCAGATGGAGTTCAATCAGGGCAAATGCGAGGTGATGCATTTTGGAAGATCCAATTCAAGAGTGAACTATACAGTAAATGGAAAAGTCCTGGGGAAAATTGATGTCCAGAGAGATTTGGGTGTTCAGGTCCACTGTTCCCTGAAGGTGGCAACGCAGGTAAATAGAGTGGTCAAGAAGGCATACGGCATGCTTTCCTTCATCGGACGGGGCATTGAGTACAAGAGTTGGCAGGTCATGTTACAGTTGTATAGGACTTTGGTTCGGCCACATTTGGAATACTGCGTGCAGTTCTGGTCGCCACATTATCAAAAGGATGTGGATGCTTTGGAGAGGGTGCAGAGGAGGTTCACCAGGATGTTGCCTGGTATGGAGGGCGCTAGCTATGAAGAGAGGTTGAGCAGATTAGGATTATTTTCATTAGAAAGACGGAGGTTGAGGGGGGACCTGATTGAGGTGTACAAAATCATGAGAGGTATAGACAGGGTGGACAGCAAGAAGCTTTTTCCCAGAGTGGGGGATTCAATTACAAGGGGACACGAGTTCAAAGTGAGAGGGGAAAAGTTTAGGGGGGATATGCGTGGAAAGTTCTTTACGCAGAGGGTGGTGGGCACCTGGAATGCATTGCCAGCGGAGGTGGTAGATGCGGGCACGATGGAGTCTTTTAAGATGTATCTAGACAGATACATGAATGGGCAGGAAGAAAAGAGATACAGAACCTTAGAAAATAGGCGACATGTTTAGAGAGAGGATCTGGATCGGCGCAGGCTTGGAGGGCCGAAGGGCCTGTTCCTGTGCTGTAATTATCTTTGTTCTTTGTTCTTTGAGGGATATACTTGCATTGGTAGCAGTTCAGAGGAGGTTCACTCGGCTGATTTCTGGGGTGAGGGGTTTGTTTGATGAGGAAAGATTGAGCAGGTTGGGCCTATATTGCAGTTCAGAAGAATGAGAGGTGATCTTATTGAAACATGTAAGATTCTGTCGGGGTTTGACAGGGTAGATGCTGAGAGGATACTTCCCCAAGAACTAGGGGACACAGTTTAAGAATAAGAGGTCTCCCTTTTAAGACAGAGATAAGGAGGAATTTTTCTCTCACAGGCTTGTTAATCTTTGGAATTCTCATCTCCAGAGAGCAGTGGAGGCTGGGTCATTGAATGTATTCAAATCTGAGTGCGACAGATTTTTTGATCTACAAGGTAGTCAAGGATTAGGTAGGAAACTGGAGTTAAGACCACAGTCAGATCAGCCGTGATCTTGTTCAGTGCAGAGCAGGCTCGAGGGGCTGAATGGTCTAGTCCTGCTCTCATTTCTTCTGTGATGTTCTGATGAATCCACTGGACAAGATGCAAGGTGATTGTTACTTACACCCACTCTTTAAACTCTCCCATGAATTCAGAGCACTTCAGAGGGCAGACAGGGCCTCAGTTTAATGTCTCAACCGAAAGACGGCACCACCGACAGTGCAGCATTCCCTCAGTGCATCCTCCTGAAGGAGCAGCGCACCCTTGGTACAGACCCCCATGCCCCCGAGGGAGCAGCACTCCCTCACTACTGCCCCTGTGACAGTGCAGCATTCCTGCAGTGTTGCACTGGCAGTGTCAGCCTGGATTATACGCTCAAGCCTCTGGAGTGGGACTTGAACCCACAACCTTCTAGCATGGAGTCAGCAACTGAGTGATGGCTGACACCTTCGAACATTCTGTAACATTTCTAACTTTAGCCCCACCCTCACCTCAGCCCCAATCCTCTCCATTCCAGTCCCCCCTCAATGTCAATACTCCCTACCTGCCATTCACCCCACTTCCCCCCCTCTTCCCATCACTACCCCCTCTTACCCTGCCTCTCCCCACCTCCCATTCCCCATGGGCCGATTTTCATCCCCAGATCCATATATTTTGAGAGATAATTCCCAGGTGTATCTGACACTGGAAAACTGATCCATTCAGCGAATTTGGTTCTATTAATATGCTGCACATCTCACCATTTGCCTCACACAAAATGACCGAATCGGATGCCCATCTCTTCTGTAAGGCGTCATGGCGATGGTGCCTGAAATGTGGCGGTGAGTGGGAAGAGGTTGTAGAATTGGGAATATGACGTAGGGAGTCCTTGTGCCCACACAGACGGGTCTGCGCAGCACTTTCCAGGAGCAGAGCTGCCGACCCACAGGAACAATAATATTGAAGAAGCTCCTAGAGCACAGAAAGAGTAGGCAACATAGGTACTTACACAATGCACTTACTTAACCTATTTACTAAACCTGTTCACCAGATTAACCTCATACTTTTATGAACTGTACCCGGTGTTGTCTCGAGCTAGTGTGAGGGCTCTGGACTCTCTCTTGTGTTTTTTTTATTCTTTCACGGGATGTGGGCATCACTGGCAAGGCCAGCATTTTTTGCCCATCCCTAACTGCCCTTGACAACTGAATGGCTTGCTGGGCCATTTCGGAGGGCAGTTTAGAATCAACTGTGCTGTGGGTCTGGAGTCACATGTCGGCCAGACCGGGTAAGCACAGCAGATTTCCTTCCCTAAAGGACATTCGTTCTGAATGAGTATTATTGGTATTGATGTCATGAGGTCTGCATGTTTATATGGGTGAAATATGTTTATCGATGAAGATTATGAGTAACACATCTCACTATCACCTCGATAATAAAAAGAAGGAATATCTCAGCCTGGAGGATAAGCAGAGAACTTGGAGAAGCTCAACACAAGCTCAGCAGAGGGATTCGGGAGCGGAGACAGGCCCAGTCCCTTCTCACATGGTCCTGAAGGGGCAGAGCACCGTGATCCTGGGCTGCTATTGGTGCAGGGAGTGAGGTGGTGGTGCCAGTGACTCTGGTGAGGCGGGCATGTTACCGGTCGCCGGGGAAAGTGCCAATGACCTTTCTCTCTTAGCTTCCTACTTGTTGCTTTTCTTTTCTCCTGAGCTGCTCCTCCATCTCGAGCTTCTCTTGTCTCAGCAGTGAGTTCATTTCCTGAAGATCAGCGATCCTGTCCAACAGGCGACAAACCTGCTGAAGATACTTCAGGCCTGGAGCTCTCGAACTTGATCTTGGTGCCTGAGACAAAGAACAACAAAACCATGCAGAAAGTCACAGGAGTTTCTGGAGCCTGTTGTGAGAGGGGTACACAAGGGGCACTGAGGTGATCTCTGATAGAGACTCCCGAGCAAGGGAGTGGCAGCAAATGAGTCCATACAAATTCCCAGACAAGGTTGTAGCTTCAGCTCAGCAGGTAGATACACAGCAACTAAACAACAAATAAAACTCACAGTAATACAGGATGACAGAAAACAAACATTGGCAGCATTCCACACAGGAAGCTCAGGAACAAAGTGAGGTTCTGTCAGCGACTGAACACTCCCAGTGACACACACACACACACACACACTTGCTCACACATACGTGCTCACACACACACATGTGCTGATCCATACAATATACATATTGTAGTTGTAGAAGTTATGTTACTGGACTAATCCAGAAAGCCAGATGGTGAAGGAAGGAACTGAACCCTAATCTTGACACACTTACAGCTCTTCTTTGCAGAGACTCATTATAAACATGCACCTCCAAACCCAACAACCATAGTTTCAGTCTGTTGCTTTCTATTTGGGAGCTCATGTGAATCCCCACCACCTGAATACAGTTAAACACTCAGTTTGATATACAGTTAACACTTACCCAGTCTGGCCTACATGTCACTCCAGACCCACAGCACACTGGATCCTAAACTGCCCTCCGAAATGGCCCAGCAAGTTCCTCAGTTGTATTTAAAAAGACAGCTCACTACCACCTTGTCGGGGCAACAAGTGAGGGGCAATAAATGCCAGCCTTGTCAGTGACAGCCGCATCCCAAGAATGAATAAAAACAGTGACACAAACACCCACAAAGTAGCTCGTGGGTGAAAGTGTTTACAGGATGAAGAGATTAGGATCACAAAGAGTTAATGCAGGATGCTGTGGGAGATACAAGGTCACAATTTGAATTCCTGAGATGTCTCATAGTTGAGGTAACGTCTCTGGATGCTGGCATCGGATAACATTCAGGAACATTCTGTTCCGGAGTGATAGGACATTGGGTTATTGCTCCCTGTGTGAGGAGATATGACTGACCATCAGATCAGGCCAGGCAGCTTCCAGCAGGGAATGACTCTGGACCATTGTTAGAGGGTGTTGCAGCATTGTTCTGTCCGACAGTGGGGTGTTCTCTCAACCATTACAGAAACAGATTATCTGGTCATTATCACATTGCTGCTTGTGGGATCTTGCTGTGCGGAAATTGGCTGCCACGCTTCCTACATTACAACTGTGACTATGCTTCAAAAAAACTCGACTTCATTGGCTGTCAAAAGCTTTGGGATATCCTGAGGTTGTGAAAGGCGCTACCGAAATGCAGGAAAGGTTCTCACTGCCTCGGTTCTGATGTGAGGGAATTTAAAGAGAGGGAGGATTGAAACTGCTTTTCGAAAACACATTCCCAGCCAAGCTGCTAAACATTCATACTGTCGCCCAGCACTGGACAGTCTCCCTCTCTGCAATGTACTGACCTAAGCTGGGACAACTGAAGTTGGTTTTGAAACTTCTCAGGCACTGGGACTGGGTTTAAAAGGTAGCCACTCACTGAAGCCACACACTGATATTTGGCACAGTCCATTCCTCAGATTTCTCTCATTTCGTGATGTGATGAGGGTTTCTGTCTTTACTACCATCTCAGGCAGTGAGTTTCAGAGCCTCACCACTCCCTTCAATTCCCTCGAAACCTCCCGACCCTAAATCTATGCCCTCTGCTTGTGGACCCCTCAACCGAGGGGAATAGGGCCTTCCAATCCACTCTACCTAGACCCCTCATAATTTTATACACCAATTAGGTATCCCCTCAGCCTCCTCTGTTCCAAAGAAAACAACCCGAGCCTACCCAATCTTTCTTCAGAAGAAATTCTTTAGTTCAGGCAACAGCTTCACAAATCTCCTCTGTACCCTCTCTCCTGCAGTCACATCTTTCCTTTAATGCAGTGACCAGAACAGCACACAGTACTCTAGCTGTAGCCTAACCAGGGTTTTATACAGTTCTAGAATAGCCTCCCAGCTCTTATATTCTATGCCTCGGCTAATAAAGGCAAGTATCCCATATGCATTCTTGAACACCTTATCTACCTGTCCTGCTACCTTCAGGGATCTGTGGGCTTTGTCACCTCCAGACGGCCTCCACTCCTCCCAACTGGCACCAGTAACCTACACTGACTCCCAGTCCATTTTAAACACGGCTGCCCCTGGCCTTTACCTCTGGGTGATTGTTCATGCTGTTGGAAATCGGGACCCTCCTCGGGGTGTAGCGAGACCCTCGCAGTGTCCCCTCACCGCAGCTGGTGAGCACGGGCTGGGACTGGGCCAGGGGCTTCAGTGACAGGAGTGACTGTCGGATGTCGAGTCTATCAGGCAATGCAGGCCCACCGTCCCAGGGCTGGATTGCCTCTCTCTGTTTCCGTGATAACGTCCTCTGGTGGGCCCGCTGCAGCTTCTGGTGTACCGGGGAGGGGGAGGGGAGGGGGTCCCTCTGAACCTCCACCTCTGACTGGTGCCGTGCCAATGGGGTCGCCATGCAAACCTGCCAGATTTGGCACAGGCTGACGGTGCGTGAGAGTCTTCGCTCTGAGCTCATGATGGAAGGGCAGCAGGCCTCAGTGTTCGAGACTTCCACTCCGGAATCTTCCGACTTGGACTTACTGATGGCCAGAGCCTGACCACTCATCCTGGACAGGCCACTTTCCACAGATCCGATGCTGGACTCCATCCTGGTGAGGACTGAGGTGCTGCTGTCGTCTCCGGGGAACGTCAACTCTGGAGAAGGAGAGAATCAGTGAGTGACACGGGTTTACAAAACTGCTGGAACTTGAATCCCTGCAGGGCAGCAAGAGAGAATTTCTCAAAGCCAGCAACTGAGAACCTATCATCAAACCAGCTTCTCACACTCACACAGTATTGCTCAACTCTCCTCCCAAATACAAACCACTCCCTCACACACAATTACTGCTTTTACACACCCAAGAGATTCCAAATAAACAGAACACAGGGGGAAAAAAACACACGACTCTTTTCCTTCAAGAGCTGAGAGTGTAAGCAGGGGAGGGAAGGAGAGGAGTGAGTGACAGAGAGAGAAAGAGACAAAGAGTGAGTGACAGAGAGAGAAAGAGAGAGAGAAAGAGACAAAGAGTGAGTGACAGAGAGGGAGAAAGAGAAAGACAGAGACAGAGAGTGACAGAGAGAGAATGA
The DNA here is from genome assembly GCF_036365525.1 of Heterodontus francisci. NCBI lineage: Eukaryota > Metazoa > Chordata > Chondrichthyes > Heterodontiformes > Heterodontidae > Heterodontus > Heterodontus francisci. Next base: position 19,731,519 of record NC_090417.1, read on the forward strand.
CAGAGACAGAGAGAAAGAAAGAGAGAGACAGAGTGACAGAGAGAAAGAGAGAGAGAGACAGAGAGTGACAGAGAGAAACAGAGAGAGAGGAAGAGAGAGACAGAGAGTGACAGAGAGAGAATGACAGAGAGAGAGAGAAAGAGAGAGTCAGAGAGAGAGAGCGACAGAGTGACAGAGAGAGAATGACAGTGACAGAGAGAGAGAGAAACCGACCTGGGAAAGGAGGAGACAATGCAGAAATGTGAGAGGGAATGGGATGAGAAGCCAGTGATGGAGGGAACGGTTGAGGGAAAGAGTGTGAAGAGGGAAAGAGATGGAGCAAGGAGAGGTTGGACGAGAGAGAGACAGTTAGAGTAAAAGAGAGTGAGAGACAGATATGAAGAGACAGAAAGTGATAGAGACAGGCAAGAAAAGACAAAGTGACAAAGGAAGAAGAGAAAGATAAACAGAGGGAAAAGGGCAGAGAAAGATAGATACAGTCAGGGAACAGGTAGAGAGGTGAGAAAGATGAAAAAAAGATAAAGGTCATGATTGATGAAAACCTGAAATAAAAACCAAGAATGCTGGAACTGCACAGCAGGTCCATCGACGTGTGAATGATGAAAGGCTTGAAGGTGATCTGATGGCATCTAGACGTGAAGTGGGCCTGTATAACCTGCCATGGACAGTCGCCCCTCACTGTGTGGGTCTGCTCAGGCCCTTTCTCTCTCTCTCTCTCTCTCTCTCTCTCTCTCACCCCTCACTGTGTGGGTCTGCTCAGGCCCTTTCTCTCTCTCTCTCTCTCTCTCTCTATCTCTCTCACCCCTCGCTGAGTGGGTCTGCTCAGGCCCTTTCTCTCTCTCTCTCTCTCTCTCTCTCCATCTCTCTCTCACCCCTCGCTATGTGGGTCTGCTCAGGCCCTTTCTCTCTCTCTCTCTCTCTCTCTCTCTCTCCATCTCTCTCTCTCTCCATCTCTTTCTCACCCCTCGCTGTGTGGGTCTGCTCAGGCCCTTTCTCTCTCTCTCTCTCTCACCCCTCGCTGTGTGGGTCTGCTCAGCCCCTTTCTCTCTCTCTCTCTCTCTCCATCTCTCTCTCTCTCCATCTCTCTCTCACCCCTCGCTGTGTGGTTCTGCTCAGGCTGCTGTTCAGATCAGCTAGTTATTACGCCACATACGAAGGAGGAAGTAGAAGAGTTTACAACACCGAGAAGAAATGTGTGCAATGTGAAAGGTGTGAGACTGTCAATGGAGATGAATCACAGTTGACCTCAGCAAGCTGGATTGAGAAAAAGCATTCTTTTTCACATTGCAGGAAGACACTCATCACATAAACATCCAGTCAGAGGTACAACCTGACTGAACTGACTGATTCCTGGTGAATCTCCAGTTATCACACCCATCCTGCTCTCGCTACACCTGCTGACTAACCTGCTGAGTATTGACATCATTGTTGTTATTTCCTCTTTGTCAAGTTGTCTGTGGGACTGGAGATTATTCAGTCTTTGCAGCCAAACTGTCGTGGTGGTGTGGGAGGTACAGAAACGTCACCTCCCTCACAGTGCAGCTGCTGTGCCTCCTGGAACAGGCCACAGGCATAGAGAGCGGAGGGACAGGGAGATAGAGTGACTCAGAGATGGAGAGCAGAGATGGAGGAATAGAGTGACAGAGAGACAGAGAGAGAAAAAGCAGGATGGAGTGACAGAAAGAGAAAGAAGGGATGGAGGGATGGAGTGACAGCGAGAGAGGAAGCAGGGATAGAGGGATGGAGTGACAGTGAGAGGAAGCAGTGATCCTAATATTTTTCTCAGTTGGACCTCTCAGCTTTGCTGCTTTAATGATAATCTCCTCCTGCTACATCTGTATCGGAGTCTCTGTCCGATTCATGGACACCCCGTTCTGTAACAATCACCCTTACCGTAACCCCTAACTGCCAGGCCTTCTGAAACTTATCAAAATAGACCAGGAGTAGGGCCAGGGAGGAAAAACTGAGAGAGGAGGAGAGAGGAGGGTGGTGCCAAGGGGATGAGGGAGAAGAGGATTGGGGAGCTGATGGTGAGGAGGGAAAAGAGGAAGCAAGAGAGGAGGGAGAAGCTGAAGGGAAGGAGAAAAGAGAGGAACGAAGGGGGAGGGAGAATCTCACAAGAAATAGGAGCAGGAGTTGACCATCTGGCCCATCGAGCCTGTTCCACCATTCAAAAGCATCATGACTGATCTTGGGGTTAGCTCCACTTTCCCACCCACTTGTCATATCCCTTGATTCCCTGAGAGACCAAAAATCAGTTTATCCCAGACTTAAATCTCATCAACAATGGAGCATCCACAGCCCTGTGAGGTAGAGAATTCCAAAGATTCACAACCCTTGGAAGTAATTTCTCCTCATCGCAGTCCTAAATGATCGGCCCCTTATCCTGAGACTGTGCCCCCGTGTTTTAGATTCTCCGACCAGTGGAAATAATCTCTGTGTCTCCCCCATCCAGCCCATTTAGAATCTGCTATGTTTCAATGAGATCACCTCTCATTCTTCGAACCTCCAGAGAATACAGACCCAGCACATCAGTGTAAAAGATAAGGCTGAAGCATTTGCAACAATCTTCAGCCAGAAGTGCCGAGTTGATGATCCATCTCGGCCTCCTCCTGAAGTCCCCAGCATCACAGATGCCAGTCTTCAGCCAATCTGATTCACTCCGCGTGCTATCAAGAAACGACTGAAGGCACTGGAGACTACAAAGGCTATGGGCCCTGACAATATTCCGGCAATAGTACTGAAGACTTGTGCTCCAGAACTTGCTGCGCCCTTAGCCAAGCTGTTCCAGTACATCTACAACACAGGCATCTACCCGGCAATGTGGAAAATTGACCAGGTATGTCCTGTACACAAAAAGCAGGACAAGTCCAACCCGGCCAATTACCGCCCCATCAGTCTGCTCTCAATCATCAGTAAAGTGAAGAAGATGTTGTAGACAGTGCTATCAAGCAGCACTTGCTCAGCAATAACCTGCTCAGTGACACTCAGTTTGGGTTCTGCCAGGGCCACTCAGCTCCTGACCTCATTACAGCCTTGGTCCAAACATGGACAAAAGAGCTGAACTCAAGAGGTGAGGTGAGAGTGACTGCCCTTGACATCAAGGCAGTAGTTGACCGAGTATGGCATCAAGGAGCCCTCGCAAAACTGGAGTCAATGGAATCAGGGGGACAACTCTCTGCTGTTTGGAATCATAACTAACGCAAAGGAAGATGGTTGTGGTTGTTGGAGGTCAATCATCTGAGCACCAGGACATCACTGCAGGAGTTCCTCAGGGTAGTGTCCTCGGCCCAACCATCTTCAGCTGCTTCATCAATGACCTTCTCTCATCATAAGGTCAGAAGTGGGGATGTTCGCTGATGATTGCACAATGTTCAGCACCATTCGCGACTCCTCAGATACTGAAGCAGTCCATGTAGAAATGCAGCAAGACCTGGACAATATCCAGGCTTGGGCTGATAAGTGGCAAGTAACATTCACACCACACAAGTGCCAGGCAATGACCATCTCCAACAAGAGAGAATCTAACCATCTCCCCTTGACATTCAGTAGCATTACTATCGCTGAATCCCCCACTATCAACATCCTGGGGGTTACCATTGACCAGAAACTGAACTGGTCCAGCCATATAAATACCGTGGCTACAAGAGCAGGTCAGAGGCTAGGAATCCTGCGTCGAGTAACTCACCTCCTGTCTCCCCAAAGCCTGTCCACCATCGACAAGGCACAAGTCAGGAGTGTGATAGAATACTCTCCACTTGCCTGGATGGGTGCAGCTCCAACAACAGTGAAGAAGTTCGACACCGTCCAGGACAAAGCAGCCCATTGATTGGCACCCCATCAACAAACATTCACTCCCTCCACCACCGACACACAGTGGCAGCAGTGTGGACCAACTGCAAGATGCACTGCAGCAATGCATCAAGGCTTCTTAGACAGCACCTTCCAAACCCGTGACCTCTACCACCTAGAAGGACTAGGGCAGCAGCAGAACACCACCACCTACAAGTTCCCCTCCAAGTCACACACCATCCTAACATAAGAACTAGGAGCAGGAGTAGGCAATTCAGCCCCTCGAGCCTGCTCCGCCATTCAATACGATCATGGTTGATCTCATCTCGGCCTCAAGTCCACTTTCCTGCCCATTCTCCATAACCCTTCAACCCATTACTAATTAAAAATTTGTCTAGCTCCTCCTTAAATTTACTCAATGTCCCGGCACCCACCGCACTCTGGGGTAGTGAATTCCACAGACTCACGACCCTTTGAGAGAAGTAATTTCTCCTCATCTCTGTTTTAAATCTGCTACCCCTTATCCGAAAACTATGCCCTCTTGTTCTAGATTGCCCCACAAGAGGAAACATCCTCTCTACGTCTACTTTGTCAATCCCCTTAATCCTCTTATATACCTCAATTAGATCTCCTCTCATTCTTCTAAACTCTGGAGAGTAAAGGCCTAAGCTGTTCAATCTCTCTTCACAAGACAAACCCCCTCATCTCTGGAATCAATCTAGTGAACCTCCTCTGAACTGCCTCCAATGCAACTGCATCCCATCGCAAGTAAGGGGACCAAAACTGTACACAGTACTCCAGGTGCGGTCTCACCAATGCCTTGTACAGTTGCAGCAACACTTCCCTACTTTTACACTCTATTGCTTTAGCAATAAATGCCAAAATTCCATTTGCCTTCCTTATCACCTGCTACACCTGCATACTAGTTTTCTGCGATTCTGACTTGGAACTATATCGCCGTTCCTTCACCGTCACTGGGTCAAAAACCTAGAACTCCCTTCCTAACAGCACTGTGGGTGTACCTACCCCACATGGACTGCAGCAGTTCAAGAAGGCAGCTCACCACCACCTTCTCAAGGGCAATTAGGGATGGGTAATAAATGCTGGCCTTGTCAGCGACACCCACATCCCATGAATGAATAAAATTTATTCAGCCTCTGATCATAGGACAAGCCCCTCATCCCAGGGACTAATCTAGTAAACCTTCGCTGAACTGCCTCCAACACAAGTATATCTTTCCTTAAATATGGCAGCAAAAACTGCACACAGTATTCCAGATGTGGTCTCACCAAAACCCTGTACAATTGGAGTAAGATTTCTTTATTCCTGTACTCCAATCCCCTTGCAATAAAGACCAACATGCCATTTACCTTCCTAATTGCTTGTTGTACCTGCAGGTTAACTTTCTGTGTTACTTTTGCAAACACACCCAAGTCTCTCTGAGCATCAACACTTCGAAGTTTCACACCTTTTAAAAAATATTCTGCTTTTCTATTCTTACGACTAAAATGAATAACTTCACATTTCTTGATATTATACTCTATCTGCCATCTTGTTGCCCACTCATTTAACCTGTCTCTATCTCTTTGCAGCCTCTCTATATCCTCCCCACAGCTTACCTTTCCACCGAACTTTGTATCATCAGCAAATTTATACAAATTACTCTCTGTTTCTTCATCTAAGTCATTAATGCAGCTTGTAAATAGCTGAGACCCGAGCACTGATCCTTGCAGCACTCCACTATTTACTGAGGGAGGAGGAGCCGAGGGCAGGAGGAGAGATGAGGAGCTGAGGCAGAGGGGGGAAAAGAGGAGGGACGAGGAGGGAGGAGCAGCCGAGGCATGTGGGGGTGGGGGGGGTGGCGTGGGGGAGAGGAAGGAGGAGCTGTGGGGGGGGGGGGGGGGTGGTGGTTGCGTGAGAAGAGGAGGGAGGATCCGAGGTGGAAGGGGTTTAATTTTCCTTGGCACCTCTGGATCAGAAAGCTTGCAGTGAATCCTCTGCTCCTGGTCTCAGACCCTGGGAAACAGAGAGTTTCAGTACAGGCCCCATCTCTCCATCCTTCCCACATCACAGCAACTCTCTCTGCCCCCGTGTACAGAGCCCAGTGTCTCAGCAAGCAGCCTGAGCCCAACCAATAGACTGTTTCTCACCGAGACTCACCGACTGACAATTCAACAGAGGGGGATTTAAATGGTTGATCCGCCGGCTCCTGGATGAAGATCCATTCCCGGGAAACTCCTGTTCATTCTGGGAGAATTGGCAACGCCATCAATAACGCTGAGGTTGTTTGTCGCTCCCGAGTGAGATCATTACTGAAACATGACTTCTGGTTTTACATCAACACAAAGTGGAGACCTATTAAAAATGAGTTGCTGCTGAAACCCTCATCCATTCCTTTGTTTTGATCAGACAACACTCTCTAGCCAGACTCACACTCTCCGTAACATTCAACTCATCCAGACTTGCCCTGAATCCTGTTCATTTATCACTGCCTGTGCTCACTGACCAACATGAATTCCCTGTCCAGCAACACCGTCATTTTCAAATTCTCATCTTTGTTTTCAAATCCCTCCTTGGCCTCGCCCCTCCTTATCTCTGTAGTCTTCTTCAGCTGTGAAAACCCTCCGAGATATCTGTACTTCTCTAATTCAGGCCTCTTGAGCATCCTCAATTTAAACGACTCCACCATTGGCGACTATGCCTTCAGCTGTCTGGGCCCTAAGCTCTGGAATTCCCTCCCTAAACCTCTCCACCTCACTTTCCTCCTGCAAACCTACCTCTTTGATCATCTATCCCAATACCTCCTAATGCAGCTGGGTGTGCTCCTGTGTAGCAGTGTGGGATGAGCTCCAGGTTCGACATGTCTGGTTGCTGGTGGTTCTGTTAAAACAGGCTCCAATGCTCTTTCCCCTTTGTATCATCAGGGAGAGGTTGCAAAGAGATGAAGTAATGTTTTCCGAATGCCGAGGGTGGGGGGTCAGGTTAAAGGTCAGGAAACTGGGGTTAATTCAAACTGCCTCAGGTTGATAACACAGATTCAGTTTGCTGCAGTTCCCTCTGTTTACAGAGGAACCCAAAATATCAGCTGTAAATTCACCGTACACATGAAAAATGATCAAATTAAAGCAATGTTGTCCCAGGGTGAAGTAGCTCCAGCCCTCAGCTCACACTGCTTGCTCCCTCTCCAGGGACACTGGCTGTGGGATGGAGGAGGCCAGTCAGGCTGAACGTCCCCCTCAGTCGCTTGCTGCCTGGACCTGTTGATGGTTTAGGAACAGTCCCAACAGGAGGTCTCTGATCTTCCTGCTCCCTCCATACCGAGTCAGCAAAGATTGAGGATGAGGGGCTGCAGTCTCTCCCACTCCGTGTACACGTCAAACACAGAGTCCTCCAGGCAGCCCGGGAATTCCTGAATCTGTATAAAAACTGATGACACAGGATCATCCTGAACAACATCCTCCATCCCAGATCCCGCATTAAGCTCAACGGGATTTGAACCCACTCAGATGCTTTGTGTCTTAAACAAGGACCAGTGTCTTCAGTGCAGTTAGACACAAACAGAAACACGCAGGTACAGAGACACACACACACACACGCAGACCCACTCTCATACACAGACCAGACACAGTTAGATTTAGACACTATCACAATCACACACACATGCAGATACACTCAATTATCAGAGTTGTACCGCATACGAGTCAGCACCCCACACCCCCTTCCAAAGGAGCTGTCAGCTTCCCTGTTGCTCACTGCATTCCACTGACTGGCGGTTTGGACTGGGCTGTGATGCCCCACCTGGTGGAATAGCCTGACACCACTCACCCAGTGGGGGTGATGGCCCCAGTGAAAGTGGACTGTCGTCTAGTGAGGGGTGCGGGGAAAGACCAACTCAAACAGCCCAAGTGTTCACGTCCTCGGAGGTGGAGGGACATGTGTAGTGGAGAGTGGGGGTGTGTGAAGCACCCGGAGATTTCCGCAGTTCACCCTGAGCAGGGGCTGCACCATGACCCTACTGACCCCCAGTGTTAAAACCCCAGCAGCTCCCTGTACTTTCAGCCTGTGCCAGCAGAGGAGAATAGGGCTAGTGCACTGCAAAGGCACAAACTCTCGTTAAAGAGGGACTGGATGGTGTGCTGACCACACTCAGATATTACAATCAGGCTTGGACTGGGAGCAGACAATGGGCTTTGACAAGGTCATGTTGATTTGTTGAAGGATTTGGGTGCCCTTGTACACGACTAACAGAAAGTTAACATGCAGGTACAGTCAACAATGAGGAAGGCAAACAGCATTTGTCTTTAGTGCAAAGGGATTGGAGGATATGTTAAAGGCAGCTCTTACAACAACTATATAAAGTTTTGGTGCAATCAGGAGTACCATGTACAGTTGTAGTCTCCTTAGCTAAGGAAGGATTGACATGTTGTGGAAGGGGTGCAAACAAAGGCTCAATGGACTGATGGATAGAATGAGAGGATTGTCTGAAGGAGAGATTGAGACTCGGCCGATATTCTCTGGGGTTTACAGGAATGATTCCATTGAATTGTAGAAAATTCTTTGTGGGTTTGACAGGGGAGAGGGTGAGAAGCTGTTTCTCCTGGCATGACTGTTGAGAACTATGGGGTCAAAGGCTCAGGATAACGGGTCAGCAATTTCTAACTGAGATGAGGAGAAAGGAGTTGTGAATCTTTGGAATTCTCTACTCCAGATGGCTGTGGAAGCTGAGTCACTGAGAATATTCAAGTCTGAGAGTGATAGAATGTTGGACACTCAGGGAATTGAGAGATAGCGAGGGAAAGTGGTGTTAAAGTAGATCAACCAAGATCCTATTGAATGGTGGAGCAGGCTCAGGGAGGGCCGAATGGCCTATTCCTGCTCCTTAATCCTTCTAACACTCGCCCTCGGAATCTGTAGAGCTCAGTATCACTGTACTCACAAAGCAGCATGCTTATCCTCAGCGAGATCTGGTGGGATTATTTTACAGAATCAACCACACTCAAGGGTTGTGTGCAAGCCCCAGCTCATTTGCTGCACTCCTCACCTCAGTCCCTGCTAGTGGACTGCATTGCAATTGGACTGAATCAAAGCCTCTGTACCAGAATCCTCCCTTTATCATAAAAGCAAAATACTGCAGATGCTGGAAATCTGAAACAAAAACAAGAAATGCTGGATTCACTCAGCAGGTCTGGCAGCATCTGTGGAAAGAGAAGCAGAGTTAACGTTTCGGGTCAGTGACCCTTCTTCGGAACTGACAAATATTAGAAAAGTCACAGATTATAAACAAGTGAGGTGGGGGTTGGGCAAGAGATAACAAAGGAGAAGGTGCAGATTGGACCAGGCCACATAACTGACCAAAAGGTCACGGAGCAAAGGCAAACAATATGTTAATGGTGTGTTGAAAGACAAAGCATTAGTACAGATTAGGTGTGAATATACTGAATATTGAACATCAGCAAGTGCAAACCTGGTCCAATCTGCACCTTCTCCTTTGTTATCTCTTGCCCAACCCCCACCTCACTTGTTTATAATCTGTGACTTTTCTAATATTTGTCAGTTCCGAAGAAGTGTCCTCCCTTTATCAGTCAGCTTAGGAACAGCCTCGCAACAATAAGCTCAAGTCGGGGAAGTTTTAGCACCTGATCATAGCAAGGAGGAAGCTCCCAGCTGTAATTCAGTGAACCGCTCTGCCCTGGCTTTGACAGTCGAAGAAAAAAACCTTGAGCCCATTGTTTAGGCTGATAATCCCAATGAAATAGTGAAGGAGCTGTGCACTGGGGGTAGTGCCGTGTATCCGAAGAAACACAAAGCCATCATATGAATAGCATGAGAGGTCTCCCTACTGTCCTGAAGAATATTTATCCCTCAACCAACATCAATGAAACAGATGATCTAGTCATTACCACAGTGCAGTTTGTGGGATCTTGCTATGCAAAATCAGCTGCCCTGTTTCTTCCATTACGACAGTGGCTACATTTTGCAAAGTACTTCGGGATGTTGAGAGGATGTGAAAGGTGCCACAGAAATGCAAGTCTCACATTTCACTTAATGCTGAGAAAGTCCACATCCTGAGAGGAAAGAATTCTTTTGAAAAAAAAGAGGCTTTCTAAAACACTGAATATAAAGTGCCCCAAATAACCCAGGCGGAGAATTCAGGCAACACGCAGGCGTCTGCCTGTGGCGAGGTCAGAGAGCAGTGAATAATGCATAAACTATCATTCCTTTATTAAATCATCAGATATTTTACAAAGGGATTTGCTGTGTTCATTGCAGTTTCAGAGTCAGACGGGAAGGTCACTAGTGTCCAGGTCACAAGCCGCCATCAGCCACCTGGAAATGCTGCTGTGCATGCTTCTCACAGTACATCTTGTCCCTGAACCAGAAATGACCTCTCATCCCGAGGTTCAGGCCGCAGTCAGTGCAAACGTAGCAATTGTGGTGCCGGTAACAACCATCCCGAATCTTCACTGCCTCAGTCCTGTGGCATGACACAAACAACAGGAGTAAAACAGGAATCCAAAACTGCCAGAAGTCATCACTGAACACACGATCCATCAGTCATGACACAGCCGAGCTTCCATGAAAAACCCACCCATCGCACAACAAAACAGAGCAACACCCTCCCTGAAATGACGGTATTAAATCCACTTGATACAGGGCTCTGGAGAGAGCAGGGCAGTGGAACTAGTTTGGGATTGAGAGAGAGAGTTGTCCTTGGGTGATGTTATGCAAATAAATACAAGCCTGGATTGACTGGTTCAGGGTTCAGGCTCCCTGGGATAATGACTGATTACACATGAGCCTTCACTCTCCCTGCACCTTCCCCTCAGTCCTGCTCTTTACAGCTGGTCTGCTTAGAAAAAGAGGGATGAATTACAACTCAATCTATTAATGAGACAAATGGTTAGAAATGGCCCAGCCTTGAACCACAATCAACCAGATTACATCGAGTCGGGACCCTGAAAGGGAAAAAATAAATCAAAGCCATGACCCCCTCGACGTGTACGGCCAGTACTCACACGATGCTGCAGCCACATTCCTCACACACGTGGTACTTGGGGAGCTCGGGGAGTGGGGCCGAGGGAGAGAATCTCCCTGGGAACTGAACTGCAGCCCCTGGGGAAAGGAGAGCAGAGAGTCAGTCATTCAGGATCCATCTCCCCTTCCCCGCTCCACCCCATCCTCCCCTACACCATTCCAGCCCCACCCCCTCACCCTCCTGACATCCCCAACATCACCCCCTCCTGGTCTTCCCTATCCCTGTGACTTCTCCCTCTTCCCATTCCCCCACTCCTGGCCTCTCCTTCACCCCACCCTCCCATTCCCCTTGTGACCTCTCCTCTTCTCCATCCCCCACTCCCTCCACTGGCCTCTCCCTCAGCCTCCACTCACATCCCCAACTTCCTGTGACATCTGCCCTTGCCCCCACCCCTCCCACTTCCCCCCTCCCCTCTCCCCGACACCTCCAATATTTGCCCACCCCTGCCTCACCATCTTGGTCCGTTTCCAGGGCCTCTTGCAGCAGACGAAAGCGGGTGGATTGTCGGGGAGGCTCCTTTGCTGCACGGTTCTCCTGGATCATCTTATACACCTCGGAATCCTTGTCAATCCGATTCAAGGAGCGACGATCGGGGGCTCTGGGGATACAGAGGGAACGGCTCAATGTACAGTTGCTGAGCCCATAGATACACACAGAACCAGGGCTCCAAGAACATCTGCCAGAGTCAGCATGAGAGAGAGAGAGAGAGAGAGAGAGAGAGAGAGAGAGAGAGAGAGAGAGAAACTATTTTCACCAAAATCCACATCTTGCTATTTTTTTTTGTCCACGCCTGCCTCTTAGTAAAACATCCCAAAGTGCTACACAAGGCTGTTATTAAAATATCAAAGAGATACTCTACAGATGCCCAAGCATGGTCCCAGAGAGTGAGAGAGTGAGAGCGAGAGAGCCAGAGCAAATCAGAGGCACTGACAGAGAGCGAGGGGCACAGAGAGATTTAGGGAGAGAACTCCAGAGTTTTGGGCCATGGCAGCTGAAGGCATGGTCGCCAGTGGTGGAAAAACAGGAGAGGGAATGACCATGAGGACAAGGTTGATAGAAGGCAGTTTGCCCCATTCAGCCCAGGTCTGACTAATCTGTTCCAGCCTCTCTTCCAACAGCACTGCTGCCGTCGAGCCTTCACATGTCATTCCACCTCGTCCAATGACCCCTGACCTGACCATGCTGGTCCTACCCTTCTCTTTCATTCCCATTAGTAGGATCTTGCTCTGTGCAAATTTGCCACCGAGGTTGTCACCGTGACAACATGAACCAGACTTCCAAAGTACTGAATTGGCTGTGCAGTGCTTTCTGATGCCCAAACATGGGCAAAGGCACTACAGAAATGCAAGTCCTTCTTGTCCCTACAGTATGACAGCTTCAATACACATTGGCACTTACCCTTTGCTCAGAGCCATGGAGCTGGGAGAGTGCGATCCTTCACTGTGACCCCTCTCCTGTGAGGGGCTGGAGTCTGCTGTGCGGCTCACCCTGGGGACAGGGTGGGAACTGCAAATGGGGGAGAGGCTCCTTCGGCCTCTGCTCCCTGCCTGAAATCCCTGAAAAACAAACACACACTCAGAGGAGGGAGAGTCAGAGAGCAAACCCGAATCCAAAGTTACAGAAAAGGAGAAGGGAGGCCATTCAGCCCCTCACCAGGTCACTGGGAGCGGGGAGATCTCCCACCCTTTGGCTGAAAGGCAGACAGGCACAGGGGTCTGGAATGATCCCAAGTCTCCAATGACAGGGTAGAAATGCAGGTTTCTTCCTCCTCCCAATCACACCCAGTCACTCAGTCCCGCTCCTCCCTTCCAGCTGTTCTACCCAGCACAATGTCCCATCCACATGGACACTCACCTTTGGCACCACTTTTCCCGGATACGGACTTTCCTCCTCCTCCTCTTTGAGGCTCCACACAGGGGAAACAGACCTGGAAGGCAGCCAATGAGAGTTCATGTAACTGAAACTTGCAAACAAGAGTTACCGTGGCGAGGCTGAGAGGGTGGGTGTTGATGGTTTCGGGTCCATGCTGGGGTCCTCCTTTCAGACTGTGGGCAATGAGCAAACTAAAGGCCATGCCTCAATTGGCATCTTCAGAACAATGTTGGTAGATTTATCCTTCTCCATGAAGGGGAAACAGGGAAATTTGTTTAGTGCTGGGGAAGGGGTGGGGGAAAAGAAGAGAAGCTGAAAGGAAAGTGAGGCAGGAGGGCGAGGAATTTGCATACCCGCCCTAATAATGGCTTACCCGGTCCAAGTTGGGTAAACATGTCAACCATGTCACACACATTAATGACATGCACAGGTCTAAAAAGATATGTTACTCAAACTGCTTTCTTCAAACCAAGTCAAGTGAGAATGAAAGACGATAGTGATTCCGATTGATTTCTGCTTCTGTACAATTTTGTCTTTGGATAAATCTGATGAGTCATCTGAGCCTGCTGTACAAGCGTCGCTAAGTCGCAAAAGCAACCTCTGGTGCAACCCCATTGTTTAGATGGGATCATTGTCTATCTTCAGCACAGATACTGGTGCATAAATATTGGTCTAGTTTCCAGCAGTGCAGGCTTACTTAAAAGGGCCAAGTTTTTAGTTGTGTTGAGTTTTAGTATGCTTAGTGCTGCTCCTGGCATGCCTTCCTGCACTCTTCATTGAACCAGGGTTGATCCCCTGGCTTGATGGGAGGGGAGTATGCCGGGCAATGAGGTTACAGATTGTGGTTGAATACAATTCTGCTGCTGCTGATGGCCCACAGCACCTCATGGATGCCCAGTTTTGCATTGCTAGATCTGTTACACAATAGAGGGTATCCTCAATGTGAAGGCGGGACTTGATCTCCACAAGGACTGTGTGGTGGTCACTTCTACCAATATGGGCGGCACAGTGGTCAGCACCGCAGCCTCACAGCTCCAGCGACCCGGGTTCGATTCTGGGTACTGCCTGTGTGGAGTTTGCAAGTTCTCCCTGTGTCTGTGTGGGTTTTCTCCGGGTGCTCCGGTTTCCTCCCACACGCCAAAGACTTGCAGGTTGATAGGTAAATTGGCCATTATAAATTGCCCCGAGTATAGGTAGGTGGTAGGGAAATATAGGGACAGGTGGGGATGTGGTAGGAATATGGAATTCGCGTAGGATTAGTATAAATGGGTGGTTGATGGTCGGCACAGACTCGGTGGGCCGAAGGGCCTGTTTCAGTGCTGTATCTCTAAATAAATAAATACGGTCATGGACAGATGTATCTGCAGCAGGCAGATTGGTGAGGTCGAGGTCAAGTATGTTTTTCCCTCTTGTTGGTTCCCTCACCACCTGCCACATAACCAGTCTAGCAGATATGTCCTTTAGGACTCGGCCAGCTCGGTCAGTAGTGGTACTACTGAGCCACTCTTGGTGATGGACATTAAAATCCCCCACCCAGAGTACATTTTGTGCTCTCACCACCCTCAGTGCTTCCTCCAAGTGCTGTTCAACATGGAGGAGTACTGAGTCATCAGCTGAGGGAGGGCGGCAGGTGGTAATCAGTAGGAGGTTACCTTGTCCATGTTTGACCTGATGATGTCATGAGATTTAATGGGGTCCAGAGACGATGTTGAGGACTCCCAGGGCTACTCCCTCCCGACTGTATACCACTGTGCCACCACCTCTGCTGGGTCTGACCTGCCGGTGGGACAGGACATACCCGGGGATGGTGATGGCAGTGTCTGGGACATTGTCTGTAAGGTATGATTCCGTGAGTATGACTATGTCAAGCTCTTGCTTGACTAGTCTGTAGGACAGCTCTCCCAACTTTGACACAAGCCCCCAGATGTTTTCAAGGAAGACTGTGCAGGGTCGACGGGGCTGAGCTTGCCGTTGGCGTTTCTGGTGCCGAGGTCAATGCCGGGTGATCCGTCCGGTTTCATTCTTCATTGTCTTCTGAGCCGTCAGATAGAACTGAGTGGCTTGCTGGGCCATTTCAGAGGGCATGAGGAGTTAACCATTGATGTGGATCTGGAGTCACATGTTGGCCAGACCAGGTAAGGACAGCAGATTTCCTTCCCTGAAGGACATTAGTGAACCAGATGGGTTTTTACAACAATCGACAATGGTTTCATGGCCATCATTAGACTAGCTTTTTAATTCCAGATTTATTAATTAAATTCAAATTCCACCTTCTGCTGTGGTGGGATTCGAACCCATGTCCCCAGAGCAATACCCTGGGTCTCTGGGTTACTAGTCCAGTGACAATACCACGAGGCTACTGCCTCCCTAAAGGAAACAATCATACAAACTCCAGCACCCTGGATTCATCTCGTGCAGAAAAATACCTCAAAATGCTTCACAGAATCATCATCAAAGCAAATTTCACACGAGCCACATAAAGACATATTCAGACAGGTGGGAAAATACTTGGTCAGAAGTCAGAGAGGTGGAAAGACGGAGAGGTTTAAGGATGGAATTCCAGAGCTGAGGGCCCAAGCAGTTCCACCAATGGCAGAGCGATTAAAATCAGGGATTCTCAACAGGCAAAACTTGGAGGAGCACAGAGATCTTAGTCAGCTGTTTAACTAACACTTCTTCACAAGTGGAAGCAATACATTTCCAATTTATTGTTCAGTTTGAAGATCAGAATTTCTAAAATTCAGAGGGTGGGTGAGAAGAAATCGCAATGTTAAACTTTTGGAAGTGGGGAAGTTGAGGGAGGCAGGGAAAAGGAGTTGTTCCCCAGTTATCACAGGAGGGAGGAAACTTGTTATCCACACAAACACTTGCAGAGCTCATTCTTGACAATCCCTGTAACCCAGCCACAGCCCAAGGTAAAGGCCCCTCAACTCAGAAAAGCAATGATTGAGAGAGACAGAGAGACAGAGGGAGGTCACATCAAAACACAATTCCCCACCAGACAGCAACTTGGAGTCATGGCATCTGTCAGCCACTTTCTCCTTTACAATCAGCTTTGAGCAGCCATTGAGTCCAAAGAGAAGTTTTACTCACTTCCTGCCTGAGCTGGGAGAGATGGCTTTGGCTTCAGCTGCAGGTGAGAGGGGTCTTCCAGGAGTTAGGCTGAGACACCCTGGGCTGCTGTTTGTACTTGATAAGCTCTCCACAACATTCTGATTCTCATCCCTGAGCGGGTGAAGAACAGTCTGAAAGAAAAAAGATGGAAAAGCAAAGCTTTATCAGAAGTCCCGAAACAAGGCTGTGCACCCAGCCCCCCCAATGTGCACGTGTGCAGCGTATTTCACCACTGAAGGATATCTCAAAGTGCTTCAAAGCCAATGAAGTACATTTGAAGTGTCTTTGAGATTATAATGTAGGAACCAAGACAGTCCATTTGCACACAGCAAGCTCTCAGACAGTAATGTTTTCAGTGACCAGATCATCCACTTCAAAGAACGAAGAAAATTACAGCACAGGAACAGGCCCTTCGGCCCTCCAAGCCTACGCCGATCCAGATCCTCTATCTAAACAGGTCGCCTATTTTCTAAGGGTCTGTATCTCTTTGCTTCCTGCCCATTCATGTATCTGTCTAGATACATCTTAAAAGACGCTATCGTGCCCGCGTCTACCACCTCCGCTGGCAATGCGTTCCATGCACCCACCACCCTCTGCGTAAAGAACTTTCCACGCATATCCCCCCTAAACTTTTCAGTGGTGATGTTTGTGGTTAAATATTGGCCCCAGGACACTGAGGAGAACTCCCCTACTCTTGTTCAAATAGTGGCCGTGGGATCTTTTATATCTGTCCAAGAGGGCGGACAGAGCCTCGGTTTAACATCTCATTGAAAAGGGCTACGACAGAGCAGCACTCCCTCAGGCAGCCCTCCCATCGACAGAGCAGCACTCCCTCAGGCAGCCCTCCCATCGACAGAGCAGCACTCCCTCAGGCAGCCCTCCCATCGACAGAGCAGCACTCCCTCAGGCAGCCCTCCCATCGACAGAGCAGCACTCCCTCAGGCAGCCCTCCCATCGACAGAGCAGCACTCCCTCAGGCAACCCTCCCATCGACAGAGCAGCACTCCCTCAGGCAGCCCTCCCATCGACAGAGCAGCACTCCCTCAGGCAGCCCTCCCATCGACAGAGCAGCACTCCCTCAGGCAGCCCTCCCATCGACAGAGCAGCACTCCCTCAGGCAGCCCTCCCATCGACAGAGCAGCACTCCCTCAGGCAACCCTCCCATCGACAGAGCAGCACTCCCTCAGGCAGCCCTCCCATCGACAGAGCAGCACTCCCTCAGGCAGCCCTCCCATCGACAGAGCAGCACTCCCTCAGGCAGCCCTCCCATCGACAGAGCAGCACTCCCTCAGGCAGCCCTCCCATCGACAGAGCAGCACTCCCTCAGGCAGCCCTCCCATCGACAGAGCAGCACTCCCTCAGGCAGCCCTCCCACCGACAGAGCAGCACTCCCTCAGGCAGCCCTCCCACCGACAGAGCAGCACTCCCTCACTGCTGCGCTGACAGCGACAAGCTAGATTTGGTGCTCAAGTTTGTGACGTGGGACATGAATCTACAATTTTCCGATTGAGTAATGAGAGTCACCCAATGAGCCATTGAGTATCAGACTCCTGGGACAGAAGACTATGGAACAATCCCAATCCTGGAAACACCTCCCTCTCGCCATGAGGAAATCAATGGAAATGCAGTGAAGACACACAGGAGTGCTGCACCATCATAATTTACAAGGCTGATTCCCCAGGACCCACTGCATGATACAGACATTGGGAAGGACTTTCCTCGTTCCCACTCTGTCCAGTTAGCCCCAACGTGAACACATAGACACACAGAGGCAGCAAGAGCCATTGCAATCGTCTTGGAGCAGCTACTAATGCAACTATTCATGTGACACTTAGTGGAATATTCTGGAACGACTGAAGAGCTCAGTTAGGTGCTGGATTGGCTATTTGTATTTGGGGAAGGCAGAAACCATTTGGCCAAAGGTGGCTCGAGAGGCAATGCCCCTTGAACATTTAAGGCTGACACCAGAACTGAAGGCCAGGAAAGAAGCTGGACAAGAATAAGCAGCAGATCTGAATGCAGGGTGAGCAGAGGGTGGGATATATTTCCTGTCCTTCGGCTGAAGCTTCACCCATGGAGTGACTCCTGTCCTGGGCAGGTGGTTTCATGGCCCTCAGCATTAGCACTGTCCTCAAATCCAGATAATTTACCGCATGGGTTGAACAAGGTGAGTGGCTGGGGTTTATGCAAAATGCGATAATCTATGATGAGGGATGTGGTAGCAGGACACTTAGAAAATCATAGTATGATTGGGCAGAAACAACATGGATTGATAAAAAACTCTGACAAAGTTGTCAATTTTCTTTGAGGATGTAACTACTAAGATGGATAACGTGGAAGAATTCATTGAGGTTATTAGATAAAATTGGAACCCATGGGATTGGGAGTTATATAGTCGCATGGATTGACGGCTGGTTGATGGACAGAAAACAGAGTAGTATTAAACAAAGAACAAAGAACAGTACAGCACAGGAACAGGCCATTCGGCCCTCCAAGCCTGCGCCGATCTTGATGCCTGCCGAAACTAACACCTTCTGCACTTGCGGGGCCCATATCCCTCTATTCCCTTCCTATTCATATATTTGTCAAGATATCTCTTAAACGTCGCTATTGTATCTGCTTCCACCACCTCCCCCGGCAACAAGTTCCAGGCACTCACCACCCTCTGTGTAAAGAACTTGCCTCGCACATCCCCTCTAAACTTTGCCCCTCACACCTTAAACCTATGTCCCCTAGTAACTGACTCTTCCACCCTGGGAAAAAGCTTCTGACTATCCACTCTGTCCATGCCGCTCATAACTTTGTAAACCTCTATCATGTCGCCCCTCCACCTCCGTCGTTCCAGTGAAAACAATCCGAGTTTACCCAACCTCTCCTCATAGCTAATGCCCTCCAGACCAGGCAACATCCTGGTAAACCTCTTCTGTACCCTCTCCAAAGCCTCCACGTCCTTCTGGTAGTGTGGCGACCAGAATTGCACGCAATATTCTAAGTGTGGCCTAACTAAAGTTCTGTACAGCTGCAGCATGACTTGCCAATTTTTATACTCTATGCCCTGACCGATGAAGGCAAGCATGCCGTATGCCTTCTTGACTACCTTATCTACCTGCGTTGCCACTTTCAGTGACCTGTGAACCTGTACGCCCAGATCTCTCTACCTGTCAATACTCCTAAGGGTTCTGCCATTTACTGTATACTTCCCACCTGCATTAGACCTTCCAAAATGCATTACCTCACATTTGTCCAGATTAAACTCCATCTGCCATTTCTCCGCCCAAGTCTCCAACCGATCTATATCCTGCTGTATCCTCTGACAATCCTCATCACTGTCCGCAACTCCACCAACCTTTGTGTCATCCGCAAACTTACTAATCAGACCAGCTACATTTTCCTCCAAATCATTTATATATACTACAAGAGCAAATGTCCCAGCACTGATCCCTGCGGAACACCACTAGTCACATCCCTCCATTCAGAAAAACACCCATCCACTGTTACCCTCTGTCTACTATGACCGAGCCAGTTCTGTATCCATCTTGCCAGCTCACCTCTGATCCCATGTGACTTCACCTTTTGCACCTTGTCAAAGGCTTTACTAAAGTCCATATAGACAACATCCACCGCCCTTCCCTCATCAATCATCTTCGTCACTTCCTCAAAAAACTCAATCAAATTAGTAAGACACGACCTCCCCTTCACAAAACCATGCTGTCTCTCGCTAATAAGTTTGTATGTTTCTAAATGGGAGTAAATCCTGTCCCGAAGAATCCTCTCTAATAATTTCCCTACCACTGACGTAAGGTTCACCGGCCTATAATTTCCTGGATTATCCTTACCACCCTTCTTAAACAAAGGAACAACATTGGCTATTCTCCAGTCCTCTGGGACCTCACCTGTAGCCAATGAGGATGCAAAGATTTCTGTCAAGACCCCAGCAATTTCTTCCCTTGCCTCCCTCAGTATTCAGGGGTAGATCCCATCAGGCCCTGGGGACTTATCTACCTTAATGCTTTGCAAGACACCCAACACCACCTCCTTTTTGATAATGAGATGACTGAGACTATCTGCACTCCCTTCCCTAGGCTCATGGTCCACCAAGTCATTCTCCTTGGTGAATACTGATGCAAAGTACTCATTTAGCACCTCACCCATTTCCTCTGGCTCCACACATAGATTCCCATCTCTGTCTTGAGTGGGCCAACCCTTTCCCTGGTTACCCTCTTGCTCTTTATAGATGTATAAAAAGCCTTGGGATTTTCCTTAATCCTGTTTGCCAATGACTTTTCATGACCCCTTTTAGCCCTCCTAACTCCTTGCTTAGGTTCCTTCCTACTGTCTTTATATTCCTCAAGTGTTTCATCTGTTCCTAGCCTTCCAGCCCTTACAAATGCTTCCTTTTTCTTTTTGACAAGGCTCACAATATCCCGCGTTATCCAAGCTTCCTGAAACTTGCCAAACTTTGTCTTTCTTCCTCACAGGAACATGCTGGTCCTGGATTCTAATCAGCTGACGTTTGAAAGACTCCCACATGTCAGATGTTGATTTACCCTCAAACAGCCGCCCCCAATCTAAATTCTTCAGTTCCTGCCTAATATTGTTATAATTAGCCTTCCCCCAATTTAGCACCTTCACCCGAGGACTACTCCTATCCTTATCCACAAGTACCTTAAAACTTATGGAATTATGGTCACTGCTCCCGAAATGCTCCCCCACTGAAACTTCGACCACCTGGCTGGGCTCATTCCCCAATACCAGGTCCAGTACGGCCCCATTCCTAGTTGGACTATCTCCATATTGTGTCAAGAAGCCCTCCTGGATGCTCCTTACAAATCCTGCCCCATCCAAGCCCCTAGCACTAAGTGAGTCCCAGTCAATATAGGGGAAGTTAAAATCACCCACCACTACAACCCTGTTACCTTTACATCTTTCCAAAATATGTCTACATATCTGCTCCTCTACCTCCCGCTGGCTGTTGGGAGGCCTGTAGTAAACCCCCAACATCGTGACTGCACCCTTCCTATTCCTGAGCTCCACCCATATTTCCTCGCTGCATGACCTCTCTGAGGTGTCCTCCCGCAGTACAGCTGTGATATTCTCCTTAACAAGTAATGCAACTCCTCCACCCCTTTTACATCCCCCTCTATCCTGCCTGAAGCTTCTAAAGCCTGGAACATTTAGCTGCCACTCCTGCCCTTCCCTCAACCAAGTCCCTGTAATAGCAACAACATCATAGTTCCAAGTACTAATCCAAGCTCTAAGTTCATCTGCCTTACCTGTTATACTTCTCGCATTGAAACAAATGCACTTCAGACCACCAGTGCCGCTGTGCTCAGCAACATCTCCCTGCCTGCTCTTCCTCTTAGTCCTACTGGCCTTATTTACGATGTCCTCCTCATTTACTTCACTGGCTGTCCTACTGCTCTGGTTCCCACCCCCCTGCCACACTAGTTTAAACCCTCCCGCGTGACGCTAGCAAACCTCGCAGCCAGGATATTTGTGCCCCTCCAGTTTAGATGCAACCCGTCCTTCTTGTACAGGTCCCATCTGTCCCTGAAGAAATCCCAATGGTCCAGATATCTGAAACCCTCCCTTCTACACCAGCTGTTCAGCCACGTGTTTAGCTGCACTATCTTCCTATTTCTAGCCTCGTGGCACAGGGAGTAATCCAGAGATTACAACCCTAGAGGTCCTGTTTTATAACTTTCTACCTAACTCCCTAAACTCCCCATGCAGGACCTCATCACTCTTCCTGCCTATGTCATTGGTACTGATGTGTACCACAACCTCTGGCTGTTCACCCTCCCCCTTCAGAATGCCCTCTGTCCGTTCAGAGACATCCTCGGGTTGGCAGGCTGCATGAAGTGGAGTACTGCAAAAATCAGTACTTGGGCCTCAGCTATTTGCCAATGAGAATCATGACTTACATGAGGGGATTGACAGTAATGCATTTAAGTTTGGTGACAAGACAAATTTCGGTGGAAAAGTAAGTGGCGAAGAGGACACAAAGTGGCTACAAAGGGATAGAGACAGGTTACGTGAGTGGGTGAAAACACGGAAGCTGGAAGACAACATGGCAAAAAGTGGGAAGTTAATTACTTTGATAGCAGAAGTAGAAAAGCAGAATATTTTTTGAATGCCGAGAGACTGGGAAATGTTGGCATTCAGTGGGACCGGAGTGTCCTCGTACATGAATCGCAGTAAGTTAACATATAGGTACAGCAAGCAATTAGGAAGGCAAATGGTATTTGAGCTTCCGTTAGAAAGGGATTGGAGTATTAGAGTCAAGAAGTCTGACTCCAATTACACAGGACATTGGCAAAGCCCATCTGGAAGGCCTGCTTGCAGTTTTGGTCTCCTTACCCAAGGAAGGACAAAGCTGCCCTCGAGGGAGTGCAACAAAGGTTCAGTAGACTGGGTCCTGGGATGAGGATATTGTTCTATGAGGAGAGATTGAATAGACTAGGCCTATAGTCTCTGGAGTTTAGAATAATGAGAGGTGATCTCATTGAAACATATCAAATTCTTCAGGGGCTTGACAGGCTAGATGCTGAGAAAAGAGAGAATTTGCCCTGGCCGAGGAATGTAGAACACAGGGTCACGGTCTTCAAATAAGGAGTCAACCATTTTAGGACTGAGCGGAGGAGAAATTTCTTCCCTCCGAGGGTTGTGAATCTTTGGAACATACAACTAAAGGCAAATTCTGTGGATGCTGGAAATCTGAAAAAGAAACAGAAAATGCTGAAAATCCTCAGAAAATCTGAGGAGAGAGAAACAGAGTTCATGTAAGTCGATGACCTTTCATCAGAACTAGCCTGATTGGTTTCCATTCTCTAGCAGAGAGCTGTGGATGATATTCAAAGCACAGGTCGATAGATTGGTGGGTACGAAAGGAATGAAGAGATATGGGGATATGCGTGAAGGTGGAGTTGAGGTCGAAGATCAACAATGATCTTATTGAATGACAGAGCAGGTTCGAAGGGCCGAATGGCCTCCTCCTGCTCCTATTTCTGATGTTCTTATTGAAGGCTTCGGGTCAATTCCAGCTCAGTGCTGTCAGCAATGATGGATCAGCGTTAAACAACCCTGCCATGTGGATGCTGTTACAAAGAGACAATTTCACCTTGACCACAGCACAACTGATCTACCAGCAATGGCCAAGTGGGGCGAAGGCCAACCAGAAACATACACACTCCTCACCAGGTTACCAAGCGGCGAGGGGAAAGTGGCACCTGTACCACATTTAAACCACCTCTGTATCCTGCCCCCGAACAGCTTTCATCACCGCTTCTCTTTGGGTTAACGCTCCCACCAACACTGACCTGGAATCTCTGTGCAAGGAAAGTGTCTGTTGAAGATCCATCAAGCACTCTCAGGGAGCCTGGCTCCGGCCTGTAGGAAAGAAAGATCGAGAAGTCAGAACACCCCGAGTGGAAGAGTCGCTAGAACTGGGAGAATCCATCTATCCTTAAACAACCCCAGGTGGTGCACCTTGTGTACAGAATCCAGTAGTTTTAGGTCTTCAAGAAGGATGGTAGTTTAGTGAAATACTGGATTCATAATGTAGATAAACACATCTTCAAATCCAACTGCAGAAATCTCAGAATTTCATGGAGAGTTATAAAAATCGGAAAAATTGAAAAAAGAAATCAGGAAAAGGTGACCATGAAGTTGTTGTTTTGTTACGAAAACCCCAACTGGTTAACAAATGTCCCATCAGGAAGCACACCTTCCCCAGTCTGGGTCTACACTTGTCTCCAGTCCCACACCAAAGGGATTGACTCTGAACTGACCTGTAAATCCCAGCAAGTCACTCATTCCTATCAGATTGGGACAGTGTTTCAAGAAGGGCTCCCACCACCTCCGGACAAGTGGGATGGGCAGTAAATGCCAGCTTTGCCAATGACACCCACATCCTGACAATGAATAGAAACAGGATGAGTCAGTCAGCATGTCCTGCTGCAGGCTATTTCATGGTATTGTCACACTCTTTGCACCTGTCGTTCACAGATCATTTATCTCTTTCATTTTCCCGGATGGCGAGGGGAGGGGTGGGGGCAGCGGGCGAAAACAATGGCTCAGCCCCGCTTACACTTCCTACATTCACCAGGACTTCAGCGTCGTGTGGGGCAACAATGGATATTTGGAATCTGGTTGTGAGAGTAAAGCATCTGCTTTTCATGGGTTAGCTACATTACTGTGAAGGTTACAGGGGACAATTCTCTCTTTGACATGAATACCTGTGTAGTACTGAATGTACAGCAGGGGGAAGTACAGGACAGACACCAACTACTCTCTCACAGCCTGAGGCCTCAGCAAAAGGGACAGAAACGAGTTAGGCCAATAAGCAGCTAAAACAAACATGGCCTCATCCTGCTCAGGGTGTTGTGCTTACAGACACTGTTTACTCAAGTAACACAGAGCCCCACCTCATCAGGTTCACTGTCCACCCTGCAGAGCCTTCCTTCTCCTTCAGTTGCTCTGTCATCAAAAGCTCGATACCACAGCCGAGTGTCAGGTCCCCTGGGCCTCATCCTCAGCATCTGAATTTGTGAAGTGAAGCCCAGTTTCACTCCCCTCAACACCAAGTGTAGATTTCACCATTAAAGCAACATAAACAATTTTTAATTTGGACATTTTGTGCTGATTATGAATGCACTTCCTTTAAACGTGACAATGTAAACATTTCACATTAAAGTGACACTTTCTCCCTATCAGTGCTGCTCTGCATCCTTCCCTGTCCTCCCTGTGAATGGTGGGGTGGGGGCAAAGAGCCTGCTTTTGACGAATTTAGGGGTAGCCTTGGTCCTCACTGAAAGAGACAGAGAGACACAGAGAGAGACACAGAGAGAGAGACAGAGAGAGAGAGACAGAGAGAGAGAGACAGAGAGAGAGAGACAGAGAGAGAGAGACAGAGAGAGAGAGACAGAGAGAGAGAGACAGAGAGAGAGAGACAGAGAGAGAGAGACAGAGAGAGAGAGACAATGAGAATGAATAACGGTTGTCACAACATTGCTGCAGCAAAAATGAGACAAAGATTTGAACCCGATTCAAAGGCTTGAGAGTTGTGGAGAAGAGAAGACCAAGAGGGTCAGCAGAGATTGCCTCATTGACAGAAGTCTAGTGGTGTGTGCTTGGAAGAAGTGAGTCAAGAGAACAATGGCTTTGTTATGGATACTGGGAGATCCAACCTATCGTAACAGAGAGGAGTTTGGGACTTTAACTGCAAGGATACCTGTTTGCTGATCACACGAACGTACAAATATGCTGTGGGGTTTTCAACTGTGGCACAGTGGCGCAGTGGTTAGCACCGCAGCCTCACAGCTCCAGGGACCCGGGTTCAGTTCTGGGTACTGCCTGTGTGGAGTTTGCAAGTTCTCCCTGTGTCTGCGTGGGTTTTCTCCGGGTGCTCCGGTTTCCTCCCAGAGCCAAAGACCTACAGGTTGATAGGTAAATTTGCCATTATAAATTGCCCCTAGTATAGGTAGGTGGTAGGGAAATATAGGGACAGGTGGGGATGTGGTAGGAATATGGGATTAGTGTAGGATTAGTATAAATGGGTGGTTAATGGTCGGCACAGACTCGGTGGGCCGAAGGGCCTGTTTCAGTGCTGTATCTCTAAACTAAACAATAAGTGAATGGGAAATACCCACCTCTGTAATTCAGTTTATCAGCTACCGACTACATACTGTTTAGTTCATGTTGATTTTTAGTTTAGTCGCTATCGTCAAAGTCTTAACATGTAAAATCTTCTTGTGTAATTCTTCAATCAGTCTGGCAAGTACATGTCTCCTGTTTTAAAGTTAACGGTCTCAACTGAGATCTAAACACTTGGAATAAGTACTTTGTAAGTGTGTTCATGGTACAAGACACTGGAAGCATCCCAATAATAGCAGAAAATCCAGGGTCAAAGATGAAGGAAGAACTTCAAACAATCACTATCACTAAAGGAAGAAGTACTTGGAAAACTACTGGGACTAAAGACCGACAAGTCCCCTAGACTTGCATCCTCAGATCTTAAAAAGAGGTTGCTGCATTGGTTGAAATCTTCCAAAATTCCCCCGATTCTGCAAAGGTCCAGCAGATTGACAAACTGCAAGTTAAACACCCCTATTAAAGAAAGGAGAGAGACTGAAAGCAGGAAATTCTTGGCCAGTTAGCCTGACTCCTGTCATTGGGAAAATGCTCGAATATATAATTAAACAAGAAGTAGCAGGACGTTCTAGTAGAGTCATCATGGTTTTATGAAAGGGAAATCGTGTTTGACCAGTTTATTGGAGTTCTTTGAGGATGTAACAGGCAGGGTGGATAAAGGGGAAAACAGTAGATGTAGTGTATTTGGATTTCCAAAAGGCATTCGATAAGGTGCCACATAAAAGGTTACCATGCATGGTAAGAGCTCCTGGCGTTGGGGATAATATATTAGCAGGGCTAGTGGATTGGCAAACAAACAAAAAGAGTCGAGAGATAAACAAGTCTTTTTCAGGTTGGCAAACAGTGCTATGGGGATCAGTCCTGGGGCCTCAATTATTTACAATCTATATTAATGACTTGGATGAAGGGACTGAGTGTAATGTCGCCAAATTTACTGACGATATAAAGAAAGGTAGGAAAGCAAGTTGTGAGGAGGACACAACACTATGAGCTCTTATCTTGCGTCATAACCTCTTCTGTGGCACCTTATTGAATGCTTTTTGGAAATCCAAGTAAATTGGACAAAAATTAGGCAGATGGAGTATAATGCGGGAAAATGTGAGGTTGCCCACTTTGGTGGGCAGAATAGAAAAGCAAATTATTATTTTATTGGAGAGACTACAGAATGCTGTAGGACAGAAGGATCTGGGGTGTCCACATGTTTGTCTTCATACATGAATCACAAAAAGTTAGCACGCTGGTATAGCAAGTCATGAGGGAGGCAAATGGCAAGTTGGCCTTTATTGCAAGGGGGATGAAGTATAAAAAGTAGGAAGTCTTTCTACAACTGTCCAGGGCTTACCCCTCGACTACAGCATACAATTTTGGTCTTCATATTTAACAAGGAATATACTTGCACAGTTCAGAGAAGGTTCACTCGGCTGATTTCTGGGGTGAGGGGTTTGTCTCATGAGGACAGGTTGAGCCGATACTCATTGGAGTTTCGAGGAATGAGAGGTGATCCTGATTGAAACATCTAAGATTCTGAGGAGGCTTGATCAGAGTAGATGCTGAAAGGATGTTTCCCCTAGAATTAGGGGGCACAGTTTCAGAATAACAGGTCTCGCTTTGAAGAAGTTAAGACCACAATCAGATCAGCCATTATCTTATTCAGTGCAGAGCAGGCTCAAGGGCATATTTCAGCTGCTATTTCTTCTGTTCTGATAACCCCACTCTCAAGCCTCAGGAGCAAGACCCCTTGGGCACATTCTGGTACACCCCCCATACCATCTCACCCACACACCTTTCCACACCGAGGACAAGGTCTCCTTCACACATTCGGATCTTCTTCTGGGCCTCCATGTTGATCATGTTGCAGGTCTCAAATCCATTGATGCTGGTGATCAGGTCTCCAAGCTGCAGATCTACTAAATCCGCTTTGCTCCCATTGGTCACCTGCAAGACAACAGTGTAAGTCTGGACATGTGGACCCAAGACGACAGGCAACTTCCAACCCTTCCAATCTTAACTCAGAGAGGATCAGGCTCACCTCCAAGGCACAAAGTCCTGGCTTCAAATCCCTCTCCAGAGACTTCAACAAGGTTGTGCCGCACTGTTGGAGGGGCCGCATGAAGGGAACGCAGCAGTGAGGGAGTGCTGTGCTGTGCTGTCCTGCCAGTGGAATCCTTATTTATGTTCCTTACTGTATAATCAGTGGCAATTAGCTTCAGAATAACGTTAAAAGATTTATAGATACCCTGAATAACCTGAACTGTGGAGAGAGAGAGAGAATAAGAAAAAGAAGCCAATTTGTATCTCACGAATGAAGTCTCCCCTGGAACTGCTGGATTCAGACCAGGGAGATCCCAGTCTGTGAGAAGTTATCACCTATCAGGTGGGGCCCTGCATTACTCAGAAATGATAGCGGCTATTTAAAACGTAGAGTAAAAGGGCGGCACAGTGGTTAGCACTGCAGCCTCACAGCTCCAGCGACCCGGGTTCGATTCCGGGTACTGCCTGTGCGGAGTTTGCAAGTTCTCCCTGTGTCCGTGTGGGTTTTTGCCGGGTACTCCGGTTTCCTTCCACAGCCAAAGACTTGCAGGTTGATAGGTAAATTGGCTGTTGTAAATTGCCCCTCATGTGGGTAGGTGGTAGGGAATAGGGGATTAGTGTAGGGTTAGTATAAATGGGTGGTTGTTGGTCGGCACAGACTCGGTGGGCCGAAGGGCCTGTTTCAGTGCTGTATCTCTAAATAAATAAACCCAAGGCCTGGCTTGGGAGAGCATTAGCAGACACGTAGGCAGAGAAGGAGAACTTAGGACAGGTGACCAAAAGCTTGGTCAAAGAAGGGAGGAGTTAAGGAGCATATTAAAGAGAGAGCGAGAGAGAGAGAGGCAGTGAGGTTTTGGGAGGAAATTGTAGAGCTTTGGGCCCAGGCTGCCGATGATGATGAGCAAGAGGCGAGGATCGGGAACCCTGCTGAGATCTTGGAGGGTTGTAAGGCTGGAGGAAGTTACAGAAAGCGGGGTGAGGGTATGCAAGGATTTAAACAGGAGGATGATCATTTGAAACATTGAGGTGTTGCTGGACCGGGAGGTGGTCACACAGCTGCTTCCGACAATTCTCCAAGCACCTGTCCAGAACAGGAATTGTGCTGATAGAACAGAGCAGATTGTCTTGAATGGGATTGAAAATGAGGAAGTTCAGGTGTGTGGACATACTGGAGAAGTTGGTGTTGTTCTCCTTCGTGCAGAGAAAGTTAAGAGAGGTTTTTCAAATTATCAACAGTTCCAATAGTTTCTCCTGATTCACTGCAGTGGCTGAAGAATCAGTAAGCAGAGGACACAGATTGAAGATCATTGGGAAAGAAGGAACAGGGCGGTCGAACGGCTGGGAGAGGGGGCATGGGGAAATGAGAATTTCTTGTTTTTATACACACAAGTTAGGAAAATTTGGAACAGATTGCCTGAAAGGGCAGTGGAAGCAGAGTGAATAATCAATTTTAAAAGGGAACTGGATAAATATTTGAAGGGGAAATTTGCAGGGATATGGGGCAAGAACAGGGTAGTGGGACTGAGCTAGTTATGTATGATGGGCCAAAGGGCCTCCTTTTCTGCTCTTAGCTTCTGTAATTGAAGGTTTGGTGCCCCTGTTCAGTTCAAGAGAAAACAATCTCACACTCGGCTGTGGGTAAATAGAACTGAGTCACGTCTGCCATGATTTCTCAAACCAGGAACATCGGTGGGACATCAGCACAGGCATCGAGACCATTTCTCCCATGTTAATCCCAAAGATACACTGGGGGAATTGGGCAATGCCACGGGAAGTCTCCCATTCAGAGTCTGCAATCAACATCAAACTGGGGTAAGTTTAGAAATACGGGAGAGAGGCATTACACTTTCCTAACTAAAATCGTATAAAAGAGAATGGTGATTGCTGCACATCTGCATTTTCAGAAGGCATTCGATAAATTGTCACATCAGAGATTAGAAAATTGAAGATAAATGGTATTATAGGGAGAGGAGGCTGGAGGGAGGAGGGATGTGGGTTGATCGTCTGCCCTCAGGATCTCCAAGATGAGCTCATCTGTGGGGACACAACGAATGGGACAAAGAGATGAAATGGAGTTTGCTAACACTAAATTTAGCTGGCAGGCAGACGGGCAGAGAGTGCAATAGTTTGGGCAGAGAAAGGGTGGGTGGGGGGAAGGGAGGGGGAGAGAGAGACAGAGAGAGAGACAGAAAGAATGAATGGGTTTCTGTGTCACACACACACACACAGAACAAGGAAACAATGGTGAATTTGGACAGAGTCTTGTCAGAATACTGCAAATACTCTGGCCTCCCATTTGCATTGAAACAGATGTGGGGGAGGAAGGGGGGGGAAATCCAAATTGAGCAGCTGTTTAGAGAGGGGATAAAGTGACAGATTATTCCAACCGGGTGGAACACAGAATGGTGACATCACACACAACCAATTCTAGCACAATTACATGAAGAGATTTTATTTTCCAGATTTAAAAATAGATTAAGGGAGGGTGGAGCAAATTTCTAACCATAAAGGTGCTCAAGTGAAGACAGAGAGAGATACAAAGAGAAAGAGAGACATGGATAGAGAGAGAGAGAGAGAAAGAAAGAAAGAGAGGCACAGGGGGAGAGAGAGAGAGAGCCAGAGAGAGAGCGAGAGAGAGAGAGAGCGAGAGAGAGATCCCTTGGTGCTGCTGAGGATTCTACCTTTCATAGCAGGGAAATCATACTTGGCCAAGCTACAATCTGTGATCCCACAGCCCCCTGAAAATACATTCCTACCCTAGAAGGGGGTTTTAACAAGACAAGGAGTGGCGGGGTGGGGGGGGGGGGGTGCGGGTGGGGGCTGGAGAATGGGTTGCAGTAAAACTGGAGGCCGATACTGTACAAGGTTATGTTGGTCAGGTTTTTCTGCTTCTAGGCTCGTCATCTACAGGACCTGAGTTTAAACCCCACCAGGGCATGTTGTCAAATTCAAACCAAGTGACTGTGAACAAATAGGATTGTTGTGAAAACTGAACTCGTTCCCCATTGACCTCTGCCAATTTCAGGACTTCACATGACGTCAGTCCCACTCAGCATGACTGACACCTTGCTGATTCCCTCAGGGCTCCTCAGGATGGGCAATGAATGCAGTTTTGCCAGTTACACCCATTTTTCGGGAGTGAATTAAAAATAAACACTGGGAATCCAGGCTAGTCTCCAAACCGGCTAGTTTGATGCCCACTTCCCAAGAATGGACTCATCAGTTCATGGAACTAACGGTTGGATTCTGGGTACCAGGAATATGAGACCATCAGAAAGCAGAACTGGGGCAAGGTGCGGTCCTCAACGTTTAACAGCACTGTTTGCAACGCACCGTATCATCGCCCAGCCAATTCATTTGACCCAGGTCCTTTTTTGGCAGCATGCAGTATAGCTACCATCTAACTGATTCAATAAGGTCTCTCTTCTCCTGTAGCTGCTTTACAATTTTACCATTTAGTTTATATTGCCTCTCTTCCTTCTTCCCAACAAAATACAGCACTTCACACCTTTGTGTTAACTTGCATCCGCCCCTATCTGCCGATTTCACTGCTCCGTCTGTCCACATCTCTTTGAGCCCCTGTCCTTGTCCTCGAACAGTAATTCTGAGGGTCAATACAACAGTTCCCTCTTCACTCTGCTGCATTAAGTGGGAGACTGAGGAATCTGACTGCAGGGTACTCGTGTACTCACGGCAAAGAAACCTGCCATCTGACTCGGTCTGGGCTGATCTGTGACTCCAGTCCCACAGCACCTGCCCTTGGAAATGGGCTCAGCAAGTTGCATCAAGTCAAGTGGGGATGGGCAAAAAAATGAAGGCCTCGGCAGTGATGCCCACATCCCGAGAACGAACTCATCAGTTCATGGAAGAGTATCAGGCACTGTTGGTCTGATGACTGAGCTTTCCAATGGCCATCCTGCAACTGCAAAGCAGCAATGGGCCGAGGAGCTCGGCAGCTCAGGGGCGGGGAGCCTGATAGAACAACACAAAGAGAGAGAAGATTGGGGAACAGTCTGGGGGTCAGAGTAACTGCTTTGTCCACGTGTCAGTGACAAAGGAAGTAGAAAGTGTTAAATATCAATGCAATCAGGAAATTGCAGAGAATACACAGACAGGAAACAGGAAGGAGACTGATCATAACGAGAACATGACTGTGAGCAAACCCCATAAAACAGCCCATACTGAGCTGCACATCACTGCGGTAGCTGATCCAAACTCCAGCTCGACCCAGAACAAAAGCACAGGATGGGGATTCAGGCAGCACCTCAACCACCCGACTGCACGCCCCACCCCCACCAAGACCGAGTCACTGGGCCAAGACTGATGGAGGCAGGCTATTGCGCAGCACTCGCAGGTCACTTACAGCTAAAGAATGGGGACGAGACACTGACCTCCGTCCCTTCCCAACCTCCAAATACCCCCCACCCATCCTCACCAACAGTTCAACAGTAACTATTCAGTAAAGTGACGCAGGGTAACTGAATATTAAGAGGACGTGACGATGAACGCGGACAAGGTGTCAGCGAGAGTCCTGTCCGTGTCTCAGAAGCCTCTTCCAGGAAGACTATTACAGCCTTGGGAAATGGGGGCTGTGAAGAAGACTGGTCATCCACTCTAACAGAGAGAGGCTACCAATAAAAGGTGGTTCTGATTGATCAGCGACAGGGAGACAGACTGAGGAATCTCCCTGAGGAATGAAGGGGCCGGTAGAAGGAATATCACAGCACAAGTAACTGGAACATTATTTAACAGGATGGGGCAAGGTGGTCAAAGGCTGTCGCGAACGGATTCCTTTTTGACTTCATGTCTCCCAGGCTCCGAGTCTTGATCTCGTCTTTTTGGCAGTCTGTACCCGTATCCCCTTACCCTACAACTTCCAACAGTCAAATCTCCTTCATTCTAAAGAATGTCCTCTATTCCTCAATCAGCTCTCCTCTCATTCACCTCCTTTCCATTCCAGAGTCTGAGAATGTCGAATCTTTGAGAAAATCAAACACTACCTGAAAGCAGCAAATTCAATAGTAACTTTCAGACAGAACTGGATAAATACTTGAAAAGGAAAAATTTGCTGAGTTCTGGGCAAAGATGTGGCACTAATTGGATAGTTTTTTCACAGAGTGGGCACAGGGTACTATGATTCGAATAGCCTCTTTCTGTGCCATAACAACCTATGGCTCTCAGTTCTTCCTAAAGGCTCCCTTAGATTTTTGAATGATTCTCCATTTCAATGAGAAGCAGCAAAACCAGGGCACTGGACCTTCAGGTTGTGACTTCTTCCACAGCATTTAATGGAAGCTCAATGCAAATGGAGATCACTGGTCATTTCTCGACAGTCTCTCCCACACCACAGGTGACAAAGCCAAGTCTCCACTGGTCCACAAACAGTTTCTCAAATCCTTTACACTCCCTCCACTACTCTGCCAAGTCTCATAAACCCGGGGTTCGCTCGATAGATTTCAGCCACTCCAGGAATGTTGGACCGAATGGCTCCCATCATCTGACCCTCCTGAGAAAGGGAGGGACGGAGCCAGTGGACAAGGGTGGGGGGGGGGGGGGGGGGGAGCAGAAAAGAGAGATACTGATGCCTGCGGGCAAGGGCGGGGGGGGCAAAACTGGCAGGCAAGCGTGGGGTGGGGGGCAAAAAAACAGATTCCTCGCATGCCACAAAAGCTAAGAATTTCATTTAAATGTCAAAGGTGTCATAGCAGAAGGACGGAAGGAGTGTTAATGATGTGATGAAAGACAAAGCATTAGTAGAGAGAGTGTTAATGACAGCTGTGTCAGGAGCACTCTCTCCGCACGAATGTTTTCTCTTTCACCGCATCATTAACACTTCTTTTGTCTTTGTCCCATGACATCTTGATGAGTTAATCTCTTCTGCCCTCTGCCCGAGCACGCACCTTCTCTTTTGTCCCCTTCCCCCACTTCACTTGCTTAAAAAACCGATTACATTCCGAACCTTTGCCAGTTCTGATGGAAGGTCACAGACCTGAAACATTAACTCTGTTTCTCTCTCCACAGATGTTGCCAGACCTGCTGAGTATTTCTAGCACTTTCTGTTTTTATTTCAGATTTTCAGCATTCACAGTATTTTGCTTTGTTAGGAGAGGACCATCTCTAGTTATGTTCAATAGACACAGACATTTCACTTAACACAGGGAAAATAGACAAGAATCAACAACTTACGATGCCTCGCGTGTCCTCACCCAATTCAAAAACTTCCATTCACAGAAATACTTGGGCATAATGTGTCCAAAGCTGTCTGTACTCCATGTGATAGGAGTTACCAGTCACACTGCCAACCCCTACGCACATCAAGATGCTGAATCACCCCAGACACCCAAAGGCAGGAGTCTGACCATTCCCTCCCCACATACCAAACCAACACCTAACCCCTTATCCCCCTACCCCACCCACCTCCCTCCCCCACTCTAAACAAGAGGGGCCTGGACATCACCTTGAATCCCAACCAGGTTCCTGTCTCACCCCTCAACTTAGTCCCAACCAACACCCAGACCGATCAAAGAACAAAGAACACTACAGCACAGGAACAGGCCATTCGGCCCTCCAAGCCTGCACCGATCTTGATGCCTGTCGAAACTAGCGCCTTCTGCACGTCCGGGGCCCATATCCCTCTATTCCCATCCTATTCATGTATTTGTCAAGATGTCTCTTAAACGTCTCTATCATATCTGCTTCCACCACCTTCCCCGGCAGCAAGTTCCAGGCACTCACCACCCTCTGTGTAAAAAACTTGCCTCGCACATCCCCTCTAAACTTTGCCCCTCACACCTTAAACCTATGTCCCCCAGTAATTGACTCTTCCACCCTGGGAAAAAGCTTCTGACTATCCACTCTGTCCATGCCGCTCATAACTTTGTAAACCTCTATCATGTCGCCCCTCCACCTCCGTCGTTCCAGTGAAAACAATCCGAGTTTATCCAACCTCTCCTCATAGCTAATGCCCTCCAGACCAGGCAACATCCTGGTAAACCTCTTCTGTACCCTCTCCAAAGCCTCCACGTCCTTCTGGTAGTGTGGCGACCAGAATTGCACGCAATATTCTAAGTGTGGCCTAACTTAAGGTTCTGTACAGCTGCAGCATGACTTGCCAATTTTTATACTCTATGCCCCGACCGATGAAGGCAAGCATGCCGTATGCCTTCTTGACTACCTTATCCACCTGCGTTGCCACTTTCAGTGACCTGTGGACCTGTACGCCCAGATCTCTCTGCCTGTCAATACTCCGAAGGGTTCTGCCATTTACTGTATACTGCCCACCTGCATTAGACCTTCCAAAATGCATTACTGTTCACACTACAACCGACAGACAGACAGAGAGCGAGAAAGACAACCCTTTTGGAGCAAATGTGTCCCCACATCCTGCTCAACAGTCAGTGAATCTTCCACAAGTCTGAGCAACAGTATGCATTTTTCTACAAATCTCCCATCTCACACACCCAAGCTAAGTCTGTCTGGTCTCAGCCCACAAACATCCAAACAACTCGCAACCGAAGCAGCAGTAAGTGGCAACCTCCTCCTTACCGGCCCTTCCCAATGGGAGGTGAGGGCAGGTCAGTGGAGACAGTGCCAGTGCCAGCTCCAGCTCCAGCTCCAGCTCCGCTCTTCCCCTCACCTTAGACACTCCAATGGGTTTATTAAAGTCCCGGCCGCCGCTAATACGGAATCCCCAGGGTCCGGGACCCGACAGCCTCACATTCCGAGCCATCAGCCAAAGTGGCAGCACCGGCTCCTGCAGCGTCCGCCCCTTTTAAAACGGCCCCACCCGCCTCTTAAACACGTCCCGCCCGCTCTTACTGCTGTCATCAACTCCCTCCCTCCCTCCTTCCCTCAGACACTCTTCTGCTTAGCAAAATCCAAACACTGTCCCCACCTCCAGTCACTCACCAGCTCAGCACAGCAAGAAAACACACACTAAGTCCTGTTGGATCAAAGCTCTCAGCTGTGTCTCAGTGGCTGGCACTGCCCTGTCAGAGGGGCAGGACTGGACTGAAGGAGTGCTGCATGGTCGCAGGAGGCAGAGAATCAGCCATCTGGGCTCCCTGCTCCTCATAGCTAACCTTGCTGGAAAATGCTCAGCCATGCTGCTACACACGGTTGAATAGCCCTCCACTTCAGAGGATGATCTGTGTAAATTTTGCAAGGGGATGTGAACTCTGCAGCACTCGGTTGAGCTTGGGCTGACAAAGCAGCCTCTCTGGAAAGTTCCTGCTTCAGTCTCAGACACATTCATGTGACTGGGAGGAGTCAGATCCAAACACCTGAGCAGGGAGTTACTGCAGTATCTGTTACAGGTGCAGTGACTTTACCAACACAAAGCCCTGGAATGTTTCATGAATCACTTGAAAAACTGAAGCTCGGTCTCACGATGCCACTATTTGAACATTCTCATTCTGCTGTTCCATTACCTCTTCCCCTTCCCTATCTCTGTGATCTTCTACATCCAACTCTCACCCCCATCCCACGAGCTCTCAGTTCCTCTCTGTATCCCCTCCTCCCCTTTGCTCCACTCTTGGCAACTGTGCCTCCAGCAGCTTTGGCCACAAACTGGAACTCCCTCCCTAAAACTCTCCACCTCTCTCTCCTCCGTGCTGAAAACATAACTCTTTGACCAAGCTTTTGGTCGTCCCTCCCGACACCTCATTCTTTGCCTCAGCGTTCACTTGTTCTCTGATTCATCTGCTGCAAATTGCCTTTGCTGATTCTTCTGTGTTGAAGGCAGCAGCGTCAATACAAAGACTATGGTTGCCCCACTTCAGGTGCTCAGCTCCCAGGATCTCCTACTCGCCCCCGCCTCCCCAAACATCCCTCACTTTCTGCCCCACCCCCTCTCTGAGAGTCCTCTGTAACTTTGTGCTTCATTTGCTGGAACACAAATGCTGAGCTCAAATCCCACCACAGAAAGTTGGGAAATTAAATTCAAAAATCTGCTCAATTGTAAGCTGATCCCAGATAATATTGTCATTAAATCCCAACTGCTTTCCAAATCCACGTCAACTTTGCCAGCCCTGGGCTGCACATGGCTCCAGTCCCACACGAAGCGGCTGACTGCTTCCCGATGCCCTCAGGACAACTAGGGAAGGGCAATGAATGCAGCTTTGCCAGTTACACCCACATTCCGAGGGCCAATTAAAAATAAACACTGGTGAATTGGGCTTGTCTTGCAGCTAAAAACAGAAAATGCTGGAAATACTCAGCAGGTCAGGCAGCACATGTGCAGAAACAATGAATGTTTCAGGTTGCTGACCTTTCGTCAGAACTGAAAAGAACAGAAGAAAAAACCTGTGATCGGGTGGAAAGCAGGAGATATGAAATGGTAAAAGAGATGATGGTGCAAGGCAAAAGGAGGTGAAGAAACAAAAGATGGGAGCATAAAATAAAAGCAAAATACTGCGGATGCTGGAGTTCCGAAGAAGGGTCACTGACCCGAAACGTTAACTCTGCTTCTCTTTCCACAGATGCTGCCAGACCTGCTGAGTGATTCCAGCATTTCTTGTTTTTGAAACAAAAGATGGGCCCAGATGAGGTGTAAATGGAAACAACGCGATCATTACCAGCTCCTGCTCTCCAAAAAATGGGGGCAGAGTTTAGGATCTGAAATTGTTGAACACCATCTCGACTTCAGAACGTTGCACAGTCCTTAAATGTGTTGTTCCTGGAGGTTCTGTTGAGCTTCACTCAAACAGTGTAGGAGGCCGAGGACAGAGAGGTCAGAGTCGCACTGTGTCCGAGAATGATTGACAACCACTCCCCAGAAAAAGAGACAGAGAAGGCAAGGAAGAGAGGGAAGAGTCAGAGATGGATCGTGTGAAGTCGAAAGAAGGATGGAAATTGGGGCAAAGTTGATGGAATTTTCCAGTTTGGGTGAGAGCTGGAAATGACACCGATACACTCATGAATGTATCCAAGAAAGTGGTGAGGGAGGGAACCTCAGCCGGACTGGAACAAAGGATGTTCCACATATCCCATGAAAGGACAGGCATAGCTGGGACTCCCATAGGCTCTCATAGCAACACCGTAACCTCACACAACTCTGTCCCGAACTCAGCTCATCTGTTGCTGAAACTCCCATCCGTGTCTTTGTAACCTCGAAGCTTGACTATTCCAGTGAACTGGCTGGTCTCCCAACTGCTACCATCTGTAAACTGAAGCTTATCCACAAGTCTGCTGCCCCTGTCATCACTCACACCCAGTCCAGTTCATCCATCACTCGGTGCTCGCTGACCTGCACTGGCTTCCGGTTCAGCAATGCTTCGATTTAAAAATTCTCATCTTTCTTTACAAATCCCTCCCTGCCTCTTCCAGCCCCACAACACTCTGAGATATTTGTGCTTCTCCTATTGAGCATCACTGACTTTAATCGCTCCACCAGTGGGGGCCAAGCCTTCAGCTGCCGAGGCCCTGCGTGGCAGCCTTCTGTCCCGTCAGACGATGGTTTGCGCCTTGTTGGTCAACTCCGTGTTAAGCATTGCCTGGTGTGTCTCTGAAACCCCATTCTGCCAGATGAAGGCAGTGGACTGAAAAGGTGCAGATTCACTCATCTCTGTTTCCCACAGGCCCTCTTCTCAGCCAGCTGACCTTTCCATTTCTCCTCACCTCTCCCGATGCCCTTCCTGAACAGTCAGTCTCCAGACGTCCCAGCCGTCAGCGGCTGTCTCCCAGATGTCTACCATCTTCATATTTTTTTTTATTCATTCCTGGTGATGTGGGTGTCACTGGCCAGGCCAGCATTTATTGCCCATCCCTAATTGCCCTTGAGAAGGTGGTGGTGAGCTGCCTTCTTGAACCGCTGCAGTCCATGTGGGGTAGGTACACCCACAGTGCTGTTAGGAAGGGAGTTCCAGGATTTTGACTCAGCGACAGTGAAGGAACGGCAATATAGTTCCAAGTCAGAATGATGTGTGGCTTAGAGGGGAACTTGCAGGTGGTGGTGTTCCCATGCATTTGCTGCCCTTGTCCTTCTAAGTGGTAGAGGTCGCAGGTTTGGAAAGTGCTGTCTAAGAAGTCTTGGTGCATTGCTGCAGTGCATCTTGTAGATGGTACACACTGCTGCCACTGTGCGTCGGTGGTGGAGGGAGTGAATGTTTGTTGATGGGGTGCCAATCAAGCGGGCTGCTTTGTCCTGGATGGTGTCGAGCTTCTTAAGCATTGTTGGAGCTGCACCCATCCAGGCAAGTGGAGAGTATTCCATCACACTCCTGACTTGTGCCTTGTGGATGGTGGACAGGCTTTGGGGAGACAGCAGTTGAGTTACTTGCCGCGGGATTCCTAGCCTCTGACCTGCTCTTGTAGCCACTGTATTTATATGGCTACTCCAGTTCAGTTTCTGGTCAATGGTAACCCCCGGGATGTTGATAGTGGGGGATTCAGCGATGGTAATGCTGTTGAATGTCAAGGGTAGATGGTTAGATTCTTTCTTGTTGGAGATGGTCATTGTCTGGCACTTGTGGCGTGAATGTTACTTGCCACTTATCAGCCCAAGCCTGGATATTGTCCAGGTCTTGCTGCATTTCTACACGGACTGCTTTAGTATCTGAGGAGTCACGAATGGTGCTGAACATTGTGCAATCATCAGCGAACATCCCCACTTCTGACCTTATGATTGAAGGAAGGTCATTGATGAAGCAGCTGATGATAGTTGAGCCTAGGACACTACCCTGAGGAACTCCTGTAGTGATGTCCTGGAGCTCAGATGATTGACCTCCAACAACCACAACCATTTTCCTTTGTGCTAGGTATGATTCCAACCAGCGGAGAGATTCCCCCTGATTCCCATTGACTTCAGCTTTGCTCGGGCTCCTTGATGCCATACCCAGTCAAATGCTGCCTTGATGTCAAGGGCAGTAACTCTCACCTCACCTCTCGAGTTCAGCTCTTTTGTCCATGTTTGAACCAAGGCTGTAATGAGGTCAGGAGCTGAGTGGCCCTGGCGGAACCCAAACTGAGCGTCACTGAGCAGGTTATTGCTGAGCAAGTGCTGCTTGATAGCACTGTCTACAACACCTTCATCACTTTACTGATGATTGAGAGCAGACTGATGGGGCGGAAATTGTCCGGGTTGGACTTGTCCTGCTTTTTGTGTACAGGACATACCTGGGCAATTTTCCACATTGCAGGGTAGATGCCAGTGTTGTAGCTGTACTTTAACAGCTTGGCTAGGGGCAGGGCTAGTTCTGGAGCACAAGTCTTCAGTACTATTATCAGAAGATTGTCAGGGCCCATAGTCTTTGCAGTATCCAGTGCTTTCAGTTGTTTCTTGATAACTCGCCTGCAGGTTTCCTTGTAGTGAAAGTATGGATGTCTAGCAGGTTGTGACCCAGTGGCTAGTTCACTGCACAGAAGGTCTTTCAGTATACGACTGTCATCCATCTGATGAATGTGGCCGGGCTATCAGACATCATTGGCTTAGTAATGAGTGTGTGCTGATGGAATTCGCAGGCTCCAGGACCTCTGCGTTGGTGACCTTGACTCACTAAGAGATGCTGAGGATACGTCTGAAACAGTGAAGGTGGAAACTGTTCAACCTTTTCTCCTGCCTCGCATATGTTGTCCAGGTCTCATTACTGTCGAGGAATGCAGTGAGGAAACAGGCTTAGTAGACTCACAGTTTGGTGTTCTCTGCTGGGTTGCTGTTGTTCCACACTCTCTTATTCAGCTGGGACAGAACAGCTGTGGCTTTTGCAATGCAGATGCTGATATCAGCATCAAGTGAGAGATTGCTGGTGATTGTAGAGCCGAGATACATGAAGCTATCAATGACCTCCAGGGTCACATTATTAATGCTGACTGATGGTGTTATGGCAATGTCCTGGACCATGACATTCATCTTCCTGATGCTGATAGTCAAACCAAACTCTTTAGAGGCGTGAGAGAGTCTGTCCATTTGCTGCCGGAGGTGTTTCTCGGGCTAAATGCTAGTGCAGTGTCATCGGTATGGAGTAACTCTCTGGTGAGGACTTGGTGCATTTCTGTCTTGAATCTCAGGCGGCCAAGGCTGAACAGCTTGTCATTGGTTCTGCTTTACAGGTAGACACTCTCTGTAGAGGAATTGCAGGCAAATGACAGCAGCAAAGAGAAGAATATGCCAGAGAGTCAGCACCAGAACACAACCCTGTTTGACCCCACTCCGGCTCTCAAAGGGTTCCGATATTGACCCATCAGAACTGACCTTCGCCATCCTGTTACTATGGAAGGAGCAGATCACACTGAGCAGCTTTGGCAGACACTCAATTTTCTTTAGAAGCTTAACTAGACCACCTCTGCTAACCTGCTGGAATGCCTTGGTGAGGTTGAAGAAGGCGATATTTTGTGATCTTCTTTGTTCATGGCATTTCTCTTGCAGCTGATGGATTGAGAAGATCATTTTGATTGCGGATCTTCCAGTTCTGAAACCACACTGGGATTTGGGATAGATGTGTTCAGCCAGGATCTGCAGTCTGACAAGGGCAACACTGGAAAATACTTTTCAAGGATGCTCAGCAGGAAGCTGCCTCGATAGTTCTTGCAGTCACTACAGTCATCACTGTTCTTGTATGAGGTCACAATCTTTGGATCCTGCATATTCAGAGACATTCCCCCCTCCATCCCACAGAGACAGAGAAGTTTGTGCAGATGCTGCAGGAATGCCGCTTGCCCATTCCAGATAAGTTCAGGAATTCCCTCTCTAAACCTCTCCACCTCTCTTTCCTCCTTTAAGTCTGCCTCTTCGATCAAGCTTTCGGTCACCTGCCTGAATATCTGCCTATGTGGCTCAGTTTCAAATTGTGCTTTCTAATGCTCCTTGTAAAATGCTTTGTGACGCTTGATTATGTTAAGGGTGCTATATAAATACAAGTCATTGTTGTTCTTGTTGGAAGTGAGTGCAGTCAAATGGGAAATTGTTCAAATGGGAGAACAAGAAATTTGTTCAGAACCTTTGCCAGCTTCAGATGGTTGGACTCAGGGCACCAGGAATGTGGATCCTTGAGAAACCAGATTTACAGCAAAGTGTAGAGAGACTGGAGAATGAGAGTCTTCTTCTTCAAGCACAGGACATTAAAGTGAGATTTAATCGAGGTGTTCAAAATCAGGAAAGGTTTTAATAGAGTAAGTAAATAAGGAGGGTCAGAGGGTCCAGTTGCAGGAGGGTCAGTAACCAGAGGACACAGTTTGAAGACGACTGGTAAAAGAAGTCGAGGGGGAGATGAGGAGAATTTTTTCTCCCAGCGACTTGTTGTGACCTGGAATGCGCTGCCTGAAAGGGCAGTTGAAGCAGATTCAATAATAAGATTCAAAAGGGAACTGGATAAATACTTAGAGGGAGACATTTGCAGAGCTATGGGGAAAGAGTTGGAGACAGGCGAATTGGATTGCTCTTTCCAAGAGCTAGCACAGGTGCAATGGACCAAATGGCCTCCTTCTGTGCTATCTGGTTCTATGGTTCTACAAAGTATGTGTAAAATGCTCTTATAGTGGAAGAGTTTTGCATAAAATGTGGTCTGATGATGGGATGAAGAACCTTAGGTGGGAGGTGAGGTCAACTTCCTCTGATACAAGCTGACAGAGCATCTCTCAACCAGTCCTTCCAAAACAAATGATCTGGTCATTATCACATTGCTGTTTGTGGGATCTTGTTCTGAACAAACTGACGCTGTGTTTCCAATATTACAACAATACTTCATTGGTTGTTAAGCGCTTGGGCACATCCGGAGGTGGTGAAAGGTATGGCGTAAATCCAAGTTTCTTTGTCTTACGATTGTTGCTCCTCCCTCCTGCTGCAATGTTAAGGCAAAGAAGCAGAAGGACGGAATCGGGGGCAGAACAGAGAGGCCAATCGATTGAGCTGCCACATTGTGTCTTCGGAAGAAGCTGAAGACTCTCAACCATTAACACCACAACCCTGTCATTGCAGTGTGACCACATCCTCTCGAAGTACACTCAGTCAGGTTTCCGCTCCCCTGACTGTGCAATGAGTGAGAGAGAATCTCTCTCAGATTATGCTTTTTCACGTGTTGATTCCAGATGGGAAGAAGCAGTTAATCCTGACACTTTTTCTCGTGATAGAACTGAGGGGAGGGGGGGCGGGGGCTGCTGAATTCCTATCTTTTTGTTTTATTATTCATTCTTGGGATGTGAGCATCGCTGGCATTTGTTGCCCATCCCTAGTCTTTCTGTAAAGTTGGTGGTGCAGATTTTTGAACTGCTGATGGAGGGTTTGATACAACCGATTGGCCACTTAAGAGGGCAGGTAAAAGGCAGCACTGTTGGCGTGGGACTGGAGTTACATACAAGCCCAGAGCGGGTAAGGACGGCAGGTTTCATTGCCGAAAGGACACTGGTGAGCCAGTTGGGATTTAATGACAATCCAACAGTTTCATGGTCACTTTTAATGGGACGAGCTGGTAATTTCCTGATTTTTTTTTCCAACTGAATTCAAATTCTCCAAGGATCATAGTGGGACTTGAACATCGCATAAGATCATAAAAAACTGGAGCAGGATGAGACCATTTGATCCTTCAAGCCAGCTTTGCCATTCAGTACAATTGAGGCTGATCTTCTATCATCCTGCACTATCCCCATATCCCTTCGTGCCCAAAAATCTATTGACCTCTGTCTTGAATGTACTCAACGACTGAGCATCCAGAGCCCTCCGGAGTAGAGAATTCCAAAGATTCACAATTTCTCCTCATCTCGGTGTTAAATGGCCAACCCCTCATGTTGTAAGTATGCCCCCTAATTCTACATTCCCCAGCCAGGGCAAACATTTTCCCAGCATCTACCCTGTCAAGTCCCTTAAGAATTTTATATGTTTCAATTCGTTCACCCCTCATTCTTTTAAACTCGAGAATAGAAGCCTAGTTTATTCAATTTCTGCTCAGAGAACAATCCCCTCATCCGACGAACCAGTCTTGTGAACCTTTGCTGCACTCCCTCTCGGGCAACTATGTTCTGACATAGGTAAGGAGACCAAAATTGCAGACTCGATTCCAGGTTTGGCCTCACCAGTGCCGGTGTA
The DNA here is from genome assembly GCF_036365525.1 of Heterodontus francisci. Lineage (NCBI taxonomy): Eukaryota > Metazoa > Chordata > Chondrichthyes > Heterodontiformes > Heterodontidae > Heterodontus > Heterodontus francisci. Next base: position 19,775,030 of record NC_090417.1, read on the forward strand.
ATTGTAGTAAGACTTCTTTACTATTCTACTTCTAACCCTTTGTGACAAAAGCTAACCTATTATTTGCATTCCTAATTGCTTGTTGTACCTGCACATTAACTTCCTGAGTGTGAACATGAAACCAGGTTCGAGATCGAGTGTGAACAGGAAATTGGGTTTGAGATGGAGTGTGAACAGGATATCGGGAGCTGAGATTGAGATGGCCCTGGGGTCTCTACCTTCTGCTGAAAGTGAAAAGAAAGACTTGCATTTCTGTAGCGCCTTTCACAACCTCTGGTTTTATGCCAGTGAAGTATTTATGTTGTGAACTCACTGTTGTAATTTCAGAAATGTTGCAATTTGCACACAGCAAGCTCCCACAACCAGCAATGTGAAAATAGCTGCAATATGTATTTTCTTGTTATTGGTTGAGAGATAAATATTGACAGGGACACACGGGGAACTCCCCAGCTCTTCTTCCGATAGGGCCATGGGATATTTTACATCAACCTGAGAGTGCAAACGGGGCTTTGGTTTAACCAAAAGACAGTGCAGGATACCCTCACTACTGCACTGGGACTATTATCCTGGATTATGTGCTCAAATTTCGAGTGTGGGGCTTGAATCTATAACCTTCTCCCTCAGAGGACGCACAGCTGACACTGTCAGGTCACTGAGCGAATCTAGCGATTTGGAGCATCCTTCCGGTTACAATGAAAAGGAGCATCCAACATCAGACTGTGGAAATCCCATCATGTTCACAGAGTGTCGGGCAGGTGAATCACGGCACAGCTGGTTCATTGTTCCATTGTGCGATGGGAAGGGAGCTGTCTGCCGGCCAGCTCGGGGGAGGACTGCATGAGCATGTCCCTGAGCTTCTGGTCATTGGCCATTTTAATTCACCACCCTGCTCCCATGCTAACCAACGTTTGGGTCCTCGGCCTGCTGCGGTGTTTCAGTGAACCTCAAGGTAAGCTCGAGAAACAGCACCTCATCATCCCATTAGGCACTCTACAGCCTTCAGGACTCAACACTGAGTAAAACAATTTCGGAGCATGACTGACCTTTTTGTTTTGTTTCTTGTATTTTTTAACCATGGGCCTGTCTTGAACTTGTTTTTCAGGTTTTTGCTTTTGGATTTGAGCTGCTCCTTAATTTGCCATTAACACTCTCTGTGGATTCATGCTTTTTGTCTTTTACTGCAACTATTAGCACTCCCTTTGAGTCATTTAATCCCTCCTGCCCTCTGCCTTTCCCTTTTGTTCTTCGCCCCTCCCCATTTCCGCTTGCTTGAAACCTATTACATTTCTAACGTTTGCCAGTTCTGATGAAAGGTCACAGACCTGAAACGTGAACTCTGTTTCTCTCTCTACAGATGCTGCCTGACCTCCGGAGTATTTCCAGCCCTTCCTGTTTTTATTTATGCTCTTCTCCTGAGTGGAGACTTTGACCGCAGTCGGTGTCTCAGATCATTGTGACTGACGTGGGAACCTAGCTCATCTCACACACACTCACAGACGGACAATGTTAACTCACCAAGCTCATGTGAGATTCCACGGGGAAAGTGAATCGAATGTTTGGATTTCTAGCCTGATCTCTAACCTGCCCCATCCTTCCTTCTGGAGTCTGCCAGCAGATGTGACTCAGTTGGGAGCTCACTCTCTCCCTGAGTATGTCAGAAGGTATTGGGTTAAAACTGAATATCACTAAATCTCAGCATAAGGTGATATCAACTAAATAGTACAGTTTTCAAGCGGGTGCAGGAAGAGAGAAAGCTGGGAATGTCTGTGCACATTGAAGGTGACAATCGGGAGTCTGGAGGAGCAGATGTTCTTACCCCTGCAGCAGAGAATGTTGAGGGAGCAATTTAATAGAGGTGTTCAAATTCATGAAGGGTTTTGATAGAGTAAATAAGGAGAAATTGTTTCCACTGACATAAGGGTTGGTAACCAGAGAAAAGAGATATCAAATAATTGGGAAAAGAACCAGAGGGGAGCTGAGAAGAATTTTTTTTTAACGCAGTGAGTTGTTGTGCTGTGGAACGCGTTGCCTGAAAGGGCAGTGGAAGCAGATTCAACAGTAACTTTCAAAAGGAGAATTGGAGAAATACTGGAAGGGGAAACATTTGCGGGGATTTGGGGAGAGAGGAGGGGAGTGGGACTGATTGGATAGCTCAGCAAAGAGCCAGCACATGCTTGATGGGCCGAATGGCCTCCTTCTGTGCTGTGAGATCAGACGATAGCAATGACAGGAAAGGTTGTTGTTGTTTGCATCAGCTTCGTGAGCATTTGAACCAGCTTTTTGGGGGATTATTTCTGGTTTGAACACTGGGATTCTCCATCTTCAGCTATCATGAACTGGTTGTAAATCATCAGAAGGTGTAAAGCTGAGCAGAGAGCTGGGAGAGGAACAAGGCCCCAGGGAAAGGGCTGTGTGACCCTCTGTGCTGCTATTATGCAGCTGTCCCTGGATCTTGATGGGAATCTCTCACTATCGGGGTGGGGGTGGGGGTGGGGGTGGGGGGACTCTCCCGTTATTGGGAGGGAAGCAATGTGTGTGTTGGACTTGGGGTGGGGGGGTAGAGATCCTGCAGTAACGCTGCAATTGATCGATGGTCTCACTTTACGGACACAGGCTTTACCGCCCCCTCCTGGTCCTGTCTTTGCGATCCATCTCCTATCTCGCACCAAGTCCCTTTCACCCAGCACTCCTGTGCTCGCTGATTTCCACTGGCTCCCAAGTCTGGCAATGGCTCCTTTTTAAATTTCTTATCCTTGTGTTCAAATCCCTGCATGGCCTCATCCCTCCCTATCTCTGTTACCTCCTCCAGTCCCAACAGCCCTCCGAGATCTCTGTGCTGCTTGCTCATCCCGTTTTAATCACTCCACCATTGGCAGCCGTGCCTTCAGCTGCCTGGGGCCTGAGCTCTGGAATCCCCTCTCTAAACCTCTCCACCCCTCTCTCCTCCATTAAACCTACCTCTTTGAGCAAGCTTTTGGTCACCTGTTCTAATATCACCTTATGTGGCTTGGTGTTAAATTATGTTTGATAACACTGCTGTGCAACGCCGTAGGACTGTGAAAATTGCTATATAAATGCAAGTAGGTGTGTGTTAGATGCTGAGGCAGTGATGGAGTTGGTGCCTGACTGTTTACACAGAGATGTGAAGAGTTCCCATGAACTGGATTAGCTGGTCACAGGACTGATAAGAGAAAGGACTGCGTCTATGATAGCTTTTTATTTGAAGGAAATGGACATTTACACAGATGTTTGGCTGGTGAACAGTGACACAGGTAATAGGCTGATTTAACCATGTCCCTGGTACACAGCTCAGAAACACAGTGTGGAAACTCAGCTGAAAATCTCAGATGCAGGATCTATCCAAAGGCTGCAGACAGTCACTCTTGAACACTGAGAGGCACCTGCTCCAACAGGCTGGGATCATCCTGTGCCTCTCCTCAGTGTGATGCTGTTTGACTCAGCACTGCTGGTCACCGCCTCTCATTGCCCTCCCACTCCACCCTAGAGGCAGTGTCACAGAGCCAGCCCCAGAACGGCACCCTTCGCTCCCCACCTCACAAACTGGCCTGTGTCCACTCCAGCAGTTCAGATTGTACTGGCTTCCCAAGTCTACCCAAGCTTCAAACCTTTGCAGAGGCTATCAGTTCCTGATGGAGCTGAGCTAGGAGTGTGTGAACAGAATGGAATGGCCCCCCTCCCACCTGATATGTGACAGTCCCACTGTGTGATGGGCTTGCTGCAGCACCCACCCCTTATCGCCCCACCCCCGCTCATCCCACCCCCTCCCAGTGGTCAATCCATGTCAGGATGCTGAGTCCTGTCCCAACCACACACTCACCAGGTCCCCAGCAGCAGGGTTACACTGGTAATTGGGAGCATCTTGGATTTCTGCCCCCTCCCCAAATCCGCTCCTTCCTAAACCCCCCAGGACTGAGCCCCACTCGCACTCAGCATGGATTTGCAGTTGGATTTTGCAGTCCCACCAGCTGATCCAGTGTGTTTAGCTCTGCTCCAGGTTTGAGTTCACACTGCGGTACAAGGCACAGTCTGGGCAGAAATCACAGTTCACCATGGGAGGACAGCTTGCTGCTCAGGAAAGGAAAAAGAGAGAGAGAAAGAGACACAGAGAGAGTGACAGACAGAGCAAGAGAGAAAGAGAGAGAGAGCGAAAGACATAACGATAGAGAGCCAGAGACAGAGCAAGAGAGAAAGAAACAGAAAGCGAGCGAGAGACAATGAGAGAAAGAGACACAGCGGGAGAGAGAGACAGAGCGAGAGAGAAAGAGACAGAGGGAAAGAGGCAGAGAGAGAGAGAGAGAGAGAGACATAACGAGAGAGAAAGAGAAAGAGTGAGATATAATGAGAGAAAATGAGACAGAGAATGAGCGAGAGACATAAAGAGAGAAAGAGACAGAGAAAGGGAGCGAGTGAGAAAGAGACAGAGAGAGAGAGGGATAACGAGAGAGACAGAGAGAGAGAGAGATAGCGAGAGAGAAAGAGACAGAGAAAGACAGGGCGTGAGACGAAACAGAGAGAGAGACGGAGAGAGAGAGAGAGGACTCAGGTCTGGGTAACTGATTGAAGCCCTCCTTGCTAGTGATGGAATGTTATGCTGGTCGCACATAGTTCCCAGGGAATGTTCCAAAATTGTTGGTCCGTCGAGATGCACCTACAAGGGATAAAAAGAGAGAGTGGCTGAGTGAACAAAGTAAAAACAGGGTCCATGACGTTGCCCTAATTGTCCAATCTGGCTCGCCTGTGCCCAGCACGATGGACTTTTACCCTGATGTTTGGCAGCACAACCCTTACCTACAAACCAGCCATCATCACATTTCTCCATGACATCCACCAGGTCACCTTCTCTCAACTCCAATTCATCACGGTTAACAGGATGATAATTATACAGTGCTCGATACCTGAAAGAGACACAGAATTCAATGAGAACAAAACACAGGCAAAACACTTGAGAAAGTAGTTATTCATTTAGAATTCTTAAACCTTTCCTCCATTTTTAAATGATTGGCAATCCCACTATCCCAGTAATCCTGGTGATGGGGTCACCCCGTGATCCAAACAATGCAAACAAACCTTCCTGGACCCCCTGGAATGGGGATCAACCCCTCTCCGCGCACCCTCCGCAGCAGGGATCATCCCAGAGAAAACTGAATGATCCCAACTCCCCCGATCCCCTGGAGTAAACTGAGTGATCCCAACTCCCCCGATCCCCCAGAGTAAACTGAATGATCCCAACTCCCCCGATCCCCCAGAGTAAACTGAATGATCCCAACTCCCCCGATCCCCCAGAGTAAACTGAATGATCCCAACTCCTCCGATCCCCCGGAGTAAACTGAGTGATCCCAACTCCCCCGATCCCCCGGAGTAAACTGAGTGATCCCAACTCTGCCGATCCCCCGGAGTAAACTGAATGATCCCAACTCCCCCGATCCCCCGGAGTAAACTGAGTGATCCCAACTCCCCCGATCCCCCAGAGTAAACTGAATGATCCCATCTCCGCCGATCCCCCGGAGTAAACTGAGTGATCCCAACTCCCCCGATCCCCCAGAGTAAACTGAATGATCACAACTCCCCCGATCCCCCGGAGTAAACTGAGTGATCCCAACTCCCCCGATCCCCCAGAGTAAACTGAATGATCCCAACTCCGCCGATCCCCCAGAGTAAACTGAGTGATCCCAACTCCCCCGATCCCACCGGAGTAAACTGAGTGATCCCAACTCCCCCGATCCCCCAGAGTAAACTGAATGATCCCAACTCCCCTGATCCCCTGGAGTAAACTGAGTGAACCCAACTCCCCCGTACCCTCCGGAGTAAACTGAGAGATCCCAACTCCCCCGATCCCCCAGAGTAAACTGAGTGATCCCAACTCCCCCGATCCCCCAGAGTAAACTGACTGATCCCAACTCCCCCGATCCCCCAGGATTAACTGAGAGATCCTAATTCCCCCGATCCCCCAGAGTAAACTGAGTGATCCCAACTCCCCCGATCCCCCAGAGTAAACTGAGTGATCCCAACTCCCCCGATCCCCCAGAGTAAACTGAGTGATCCCAACTCCCCCGATCCCCCAGAGTAAACTGAATGATCCCAACTCCCCCGATCCCCCAGAGTAAACTGAATGATCCCAACTCCCCCGATCCCCCATAGTAAACTGAGTGATCCCAACTCCCCCGATCCCCCTGAGTAAACTGAGTGATCCCAACTCCCCCGATCCCCCAGAGTAAACTGAATGATCCCAACTCCCCCGATCCCCTGGAGTAAACTGAGTGATCCCAACTCCCCCGATCCCCCGGAGTAAACTGAATGATCCCAACTCCCCCGATCCCCCGGAGTAAACTGAATGATCCCAACTCCCCTGATCCCCCGGAGTAAACTGAGTGATCCCAACTCCCCCGATCCCCCGGAGTAAACTGAGTGATCCCAACTCCCCTGATCCCCCGGAGTAAACTGAGTGATCCCAACTCCCCCGATCCCCCAGAGTAAACTGAGTGATCCCAACTCCCCCGATCCCCCAGAGTAAACTGAGTGAACCCAACTCCCCCGATCCCCCGGAGTAAACTGAGTGATCCCAACTCCTCCGATCCCCCAGAGTAAACTGAATGATCCCAACTCCCCCGATCCCCCAGAGTAAACTGAGTGATCCCAACTCCCCCGATCTCCCAGGATTAACTGAGAGATCCCAACTCCCCCGATCCCCCAGAGTAAACTGAATGATCCCAACTCCCCCGATCCCCCAGAGTAAACTGAATGATCCCAACTCCCCTGATCCCCCGGAGTAAACTGAATGATCCCAACTCCCCCGATCCCCCAGAGTAAACTGAATGATCCCAACTCCCCCGATCCCCCAGAGTAAACTGAGTGATCCCAACTCCCCCGATCCCCCAGAGTAAACTGAGTGATCCCAACTCCCCCGATCCCATGGAGTAAACTGAATGATCCCAACTCCCCCGATCCCCCAGAGTAAACTGAGTGATCCCAACTCCCCCGATCCCATGGAGTAAACTGAATGATCCCAACTCCCCCGATCCCCCAAAGTAAACTGAATGATCCCAACTCCCCCGATCCCCCGGAGTAAACTGAATGATCCCAACTCCGCCGATCCCCCGGAGTAAACTGAGTGATCCCAACTCCCCCGATCCCCCGGAGTAAACTGAATGATCCCAACTCCCTCGATCCCCTGGAGTAAACTGAGTGATCCCAACTCCCCCGATCCCCCGGAGTAAACTGAGTGATCCCAACTCCCCCGATCCCCCTGAGTAAACTGAATGATCCCAACTCCCCCGATCCCCCAGAGTAAACTGAGTGATCCCAACTCCCCCGATCCCCAAGAGTAAACTGAGTGATCCCAACTCCCCCGATCCCATGGAGTAAACTGAATGATCCCAACTCCCCCGATCCCCCAGAGTAAACTGAGTGATCCCAACTCCCCCGATCCCATGGAGTAAACTGAATGATCCCAACTCCCCCGATCCCCCGGAGTAAACTGAATGATCCCAACTCCCTCGATCCCCTGGAGTAAACTGAGTGATCCCAACTCCCCCGATCCCCCGGAGTAAACTGAATGATCCCAACTCCCTCGATCCCCTGGAGTAAACTGAATGATCCCAACTCCCTCGATCCCCTGGAGTAAACTGAGTGATCCCAACTCCCCCGATCCCCCGGAGTAAACTGAATGATCCCAACTCCCCCGATCCCCCGGAGTAAACTGAATGATCCCAACTCCCTCGATCCCCTGGAGTAAACTGAATGATCCCAACTCCCTCGATCCCCTGGAGTAAACTGAGTGATCCCAACTCCCCCGATCCCCCGGAGTAAACTGAATGATCCCAACTCCCTCGATCCCCTGGAGTAAACTGAGTGATCCCAACTCCCCCGATCCCCCGGAGTAAACTGAATGATCCCAACTCCTCCGATCCCCCTGAGTAAACTGAGTGATCCCAACTCCCCCGATACCCCGGGATTAACTGAGAGATCCCAACTCCCCCGATCCCCCGGAGTAAACTGAATGATCCCAACTCCTCCGATCCCCCGGAGTAAACTGAGTGATCCCAACTCCCCCGATCCCCCGGGATAAACTGAGTGATCCTAACTCCCCCGATCCCCTGGAATAAACTGAATGATCCCAACTCCCTTGAACATAGAACATAGAACATTACAGCGCAGTACAGGCCCTTCGGCCCTCGATGTTGCGCCGACCTGTGAAACCATCTGATCTACACTATTCCATTTTCATCCATATGTCTATCCAATGACCACTTAAATGCCCTTAAAGTTGGCGAGTCTACTACTGTTGCAGGCAGGGCGTTCCACACCCCTACTACTCTCTGAGTAAAGAAACTACCTCGAACATCTGTCCTATATCTATCACCCCTCAACTTAAAGCTATGTCCCCTTGTGTTTGCCATCAACATCCGAGGAAAAAGACTCTCACTATCCACCCTATCTAACCCTCTGATTATCTTATATGTCTCTATTAAGTCACCTCTCCTCCTCCTTCTCTCGAACGAAAACAACCTCAAGTCCCTCAGCCTTTCCTCTTAAGACCTCCCCTCCATACCAGGCAACATCCTGGTAAATCTCCTCTGCACCCTTTCCAAAGCTTCCACATCCTTCCTATAATGCGGTGACCAGAACTGCACGCAATACTCCAGGTGCAGTCTCACCAGAGTTTTGTACAGCTGCAGCATGACCTCTTGGCTCCGAAACTCGATCCCCCTACTAATAAAAGCTAACACACCATATGCCTTCTTAACAGCCCTATTAACCTGGTTAACAACCTTCAGGGATTTATGCACCTGGACACCAAGATCTCTCTGTTCATCTACACTACCAAGAATCTTCCCATTAGCCCAGTACTCTGCATTCCTGTTACTCCTTCCAAAGTGAATCACCTCACACTTTTCCGCATTAAACTCCATTTGCCATCTCTCAGCCCAGCTCTGCAGCCTATCTATGTCCTTCTGTACCCTACAACATCCTTCGGCACTATCCACAACTCCACCGACCTTAGTGTCATCTGCAAATTTACTAACCCACCCTTCTACACCCTCTTCCAGGTCATTTATAAAAATGACAAACAGCAGTGGCTCCAAAACAGATCCTTGCGGTACACCACTAGTAACTAAACTCCAGGATGAACATTTGCCATCAACCACCACCCTCTGTCTTCTTTCAGCTAGCCAATTTCTGATCCAAAGCTCTAAATCACCTTCAACCCCATACTTCCGTATTTTCTGCAATAGCCTACCGTGGGGAACCTTATCAAACGCCTTACTGAAATCCATATACACCACATCCACTGCTTTACCCTCATCCACCTATTTGGTCACCTTCTCGAAAAACTCAATAAGGTTTGTGAGGCACGACCTACCCGGCACAAAACCGTGCTGACTATCGCTAATGAACTTATTCTTTTCAAGATGATTATAAATCCTATCTCTTATAACCTTTTCCAACATTTTACCCATAACCGAAGTAAGGCTCACAGGTCTATAATTACCAGGGCTGTCTCTTCTCCCCTTCTTGAACAAGGGGACAGCATTTGCTATCCTCCAGTCTTCCGGCACTATTCCTGTCGACAATGACGACATAAAGATCAAGGACAAAGGCTCTGCAATCTCCTCCCTGGCTTCCCAGAGAATCCTAGGATAAATCCCATCTGGCCCAGGGGACTTATCTATTTTCACACTTTCCAAAATTGCTAACACCTCCTCCTTGTGAACCTCAATCCCATCTAGCCTAGTAGTCTGTATCTCAGTATTCTCCTCGACAACATTTTCTTTCTCCACTGCAAATACTGACGACAAATATTCATTTAACGCTTCTCCTATCTCCTCTGATTCCCACTACTATCCTTGATTGGCCCTAATCTAACTCTAGTCATTCTTTTATTCCTGATATAGCTATAGAAAGCCTTAGGGTTTTCCTTGATCCTATCCGCCAATGACTTCTCGTGTCCTCTCCTCGCTCTTCTAAGCTCTCCCTTTAGGTCCTTCCTGGCTAGCTTGTAACTCTCAAGTGCCCTAACTGAGCCTTCACGTCTCATCCTAACATCAGCCTTCTTCTTCCTCTTGACAAGCGCTTCAACTTCTTTAGTAAACCACGGCTCCCTCGCTCGACAACTTCCTCCCTGCCTGACAGGTACATACTTATCAAGGACACACAGTAGCTGCTCCTTGAATAAGCTCCACATTTCGATTGTGCCCATCCCCTGCAGTTTCCTTCCCCATCCTACGCATCCTAAATCTTGCCTAATCGCATCATAATTTCCTTTCCCCCAGCTATAATTCTTGCCCTGCGGTATATACCTGTCCCTGCCCATCGCTAAGGTAAACCTAACCGAATTGTGATCACTATCACCAAAGTGCTCACCGACATCTAAATCTAACACCTGGCCGGGTTCATTACCCAGTACCAAATCCAATGTGGCATCGTCCCTGGTTGGCCTGTCTACATACTGTGTCAGAAAACCATCCTGCACACACTGGACAAAAACTGACCCATCTAAAGTACTCGAACTATAGTATTTCCAGTCGATATTTGGAAAGTTAAAGTCCCCCATAACAACTACCCTGTTACTCTCGCTCCTGTCGAGAATCATCTTTGCTATCCTTTCCTCTACATCTCTGGAACTATTCGGAGGTCCATAGAAAACTCCCAACAGGGTGACCTCTCCTCTCCTGTTTCTAACCTCGGCCCATACTACCTCAGTAGACGAGTCCTCAAACGTCCTTTCTGCCGCCGTAATACTCTCCTTGATTAACAATGCCACACCCCCCCCCCTCTTTTACCATCTTCTCTGTTCTTACTGAAACATCTAAATCCCGGAACCTGCAACATCCATTCCTGTCCCTGCTCGACCCATGTCTCCGAAATGGCCACAACATCGAGATCCCAGGTACAAACCCATGCTGCAAGCTCACCCACCTTATTCCGGATGCTCCTGGGATAAACTGAGTGATCCCATCTGACCCCCTGCTTCCTGCCCTCATCCTGGCCCCTGACCTTTCTACATCCCCTTGGTAGTGTTGGGAGCACGAGATCAGTGAATGGAACTGTAACTCACGGACTCCAGTCAGCACCAATCACAGTTCCTGAAGCCACCATCTGGGATCCTATTGGTTCGGTGTAAATTTTGCGTGACTGCAGGCTGGGGTGAGTGGGTATCCGGCACTGTCCAATGGGCAGAGGGGAGAGAGTTTAGTTACATAGGGAGGAGACTTCATAACAAGTTGCGCACTGCCAAGTGATCCCAGCATAGTTGGATCCCTCATGGGGCCAAATGTATCATCAGACCGAGGCCCCGAATACTCCGTCTGAAGCCGGAGCCTTACAAACTGAGCTATCGCTCTGAAATTCCCCAGTGCCCTTGTCTTTCTGCCCAGCACAGAGAGAGAGCTTCCCATACAGGCTGCTCGTCTGCAGTCTCCACTTAGTCTGCCGTCTGGACACCGCCCAACATTTTGACTCCCCGTCTGCCCATGGCCTGGCGTCTTGTCTCAGTGGTTGGACAAGGCTGGGGTCCCCATGGAGGGCTGTCTATGCACACATCCTCTCCTTCTCTGTGTGGGATCTGGGATGGAGGATGTTGCTCAAGGTGATCCTGTGTAATCGGTTTTTAAATAGATTCAGGAATTCCCGGGCTGCCTGGAGGACTCCGTGTTTGACGTGTACGCGGAGTGGGAGAGGCTGCAGCCCCTCATCCTCAATCTTTGCTGACTCGGTATGGAGGGAGCAGGAAGATCAGAGACCTCCTGTTGGGACTGTTCCTGAACCATCATTAGGTCCAGGCGGCAAGCGGCTGAGGGGGACGTTCAGCCTGACTGGCCTCCTTTGTCCCACAGCCCGTGTGCTTGGAGAGGGAGCAAGCAGTGTGAGCTGAGGGCTGGAGGGAATGGAGCTTCTCTGTCATGGCCAATGTCACGGACCTGTAATTATTTTTCTCCACGGATTAAAAACAGTGTGTGTGCCTTTAAGACACTGTTAAAAACAATGCACCTTTAAGGGACAGAAGGTTCTGGAATTCCTGAGACACAGTGTGCAGCAGTTGCCATTTTGTTCACCTGGGCAACGGCAGGAGACATGGAGGTCACATGGTGATGTTTCCACTTTGACTCTGTGTGGAACTTGCAGAAACTGGCTGAAACCAGTTAGGTCTGAGAGACTTCCCAGTGAGGCGAACTGAAGAAAAGGAGCTGTTTATTCTCTCTTAGCAGAAAATTCTACAACGAGCTGCAGGCCAAGTTAATTCCCTGAGTTAAAAAGAAAAGCTTTTCTTTTTCAAGAAATTATTTCTATTGCTGTTCTCATCGTTCAAAGAAACGTTTAATGCTACTGCAGCCTGTCTTCTGAAGGAATATTTTCATCAAATCCGGATGAAGACTTGGACTGACTTATGACCATTTCCACATTGGAAGACCTCATCTATCAGGAACGTAACCTTCATAAAACTTCCTTATTTTATTTGTTCTCAAGAGACAGCTAATTTTAAAAACTCCACTTTTAAAACCAGTTGACTGTTAGTTTTTGAATGTATATGTGAGAATACGGGAATTAGATTAAATTAAGAAGTTATAAGGTCTTTCGACACAGGTTTGTCTTGATAGTGTTTAAGATTTAGTTTTTTAATAAATAGTTAATTTGCTGTTGTCCAAAGATACCTGGTTTGGTCTTTTTCATTCTAGGATTACTAGAGTGTTTAACTTGGCTATTTTCCGACTGGATGTAAAAGCTTTATAATATGCTGCGACCTGTGGAGTGACGGGACTGAATTAACAGTGTGTTGCTCCTGCCACAGTCGTAACACCAACTACATCTTGAATTTTCCTCTGTTCCACTGATAATTTACATTTATTATTGGCACTCCTTGAAAAAGGAGCAACTTTTGAGTTCTTATTTTTGATGTCAATTGTCACCCTCAATGGCAATTCACAAAAAAGAGTGAACAATATGACGATTCCTGTAACCATGGCTTTGTCCACACCAGATACAATTGAAAGAAAGTGTGTGTGCCCATGACTGGAGGCTCGCTATGAACTTCCTTTCACTGCACTTACTGCTCTAAGATTCTGGAACATTTTAGATTGAACTCAGATGTTGGACAATTTTTATGATTTATTCTTGGGCTGTGGGCATCACTGGCAAAGCTGACATTCCTCATCATCCTCAGAAGCTTTTTTGGATGTACTTAGTAATTAATGGAATTTTCCTTGAATTCCTTTCAGTCAAACCCCTTACCTGGGGAGGCAGAGCTGGCTGCTGAGCAGAGGATGCAGTAGCCATGCTTACTGAGCCCAGGCTCGGCCGTGGAGCTGGCGACTGCAGGACCCTGCTGAGAGGGGCAGCTGAAGCATCTCCATGCTGATAGGTCGCCAAAGCTGGTGCTGAGTGCTGATTGGTGGCTGATGTTGGAACAGCGTGCTGATTGGTGGATAGCATTAGTGCTGAATGCTGGTTGGGGAAGGATGCATCAACTGAGTACTGATGGGCTGGTAGTCTTGCCAATGAATCTGAGGGCTCCCTTTTTGCAGAGATTGGTGAGTTATTGGGGTATTGCTGGGTTGGCAGGGCTGGTGAGTTATTGGGGTATTGCTGGGATGGCAGGGCTGGTGAGTTATTGGGGTATTGCTGGGATGGCAGGGCTGGTGAGTTATTGGGGTATTGCTGGGATGGCAGGGCTGGTGAGTTATTGGGGTATTGTTGGGTTGGCATGGCTGGTGAGTTATTGGGGTACTGCTGGGTTGGCATGGCTGGTGAGTTATTGGGGTATTGCTGGGTTGGCATGGCTGGTGAGTTATTGGGGTATTGCTGGGATGGCAGGGCTGGTGAGTTACTGGGGTATTGCTGGGTTGGAAGGGCTGGTGAGTTATTGGGGTATTGCTGGGTTGGCAGGGCTGGTGAGTTATTGGGGTATTGCTGGGTTGGCATGGCTGGTGAGTTATTGGGGTATTGCTGGGTTGGCATGGCTGGTGAGTTATTGGGGTATTGCTGGGTTGGCATGGCTGGTGAGTTATTGGGGTATTGCTGGGTTGGCAGGGCTGGTGAGTTATTGGGGTATTGCTGGGATGGCAAGGTTGAAGATTTGGGGTATTGCTGGGATGGCAAGGTTGAAGATTTGGGGTATTGCTGGGATGGCAAGGTTGAAGATTTGGGGTATTGCTGGGTTGGCGAAGTGTTCGAATATTGCTGGGTTGGGAGGGTTGCTGATATTTTTAGGTGTTGGTGGGTCGGGGGGTTTGGTGACGTTTTCAGGTGTTGCAGAGTTGGTGAGTTATTGGGGTATTGCTGGGTTGGCAGGGTTGAAGTTTTGGGATATTGCTGGGTTGGCATGGTTGCTGAAGTTTTGGGGTACTGTTGGCTTGGCAGGGTTGGTGAAGTGTTCGAGTATTGCTGGTTTGGGAGGGTTGCTGAAGTGCTGGCGTAGTGGTGGCTTTGGGAGATTGGGACTGAGCCAATGGCAAATTCACTGGCATTTTTGACCTTTGGTCTTTTCACCACCTGCACGTAATTGGCTGGAAAGATCCCTTGCCGATTTGTGCCAGTTATTCTCCCTTCGAACCAGTTGTCATCAACTCTTCGGATTAAGGAGATTGTTTCACCCTGAGACACAAACAAAGAATTAGCTGAGGTAACCTTATATCATATTTGACCCTGTGATGAGCTTCCAATCACATAAATGCACCATCAAGATCACCGATGTCTGTCTCTTCAACATGGTCCGACTCCAACCCTGCCTCAGCTCATCTGCTGCTGAAACCCTGAGCTGTGCCTTTGTTACCACTATTCCAGTGCTCTCCTCACTGGCCTCTCACATTCCACCCTCCACAAACTTCAGCTCATCCAAAACTCTGCTGCCCATATCCTAACTCACAACAAGTTCTGTTCACCCATCACTCCTGTGCATGCTGACCCATATTGGTTCGAGGTGAAGAAACGTCTCAATTTTAACAATTCTCATCCTTGTATTCAAACTCCTCAATGGCTTCACCCCTATCACTGTAATTTCCTCCAACCCTACAGCCCCCTGAGAAATGGGCATTGCTCCAATTCTAGCCTTGTGCATAACCCTGATTTTGATCGCTCCACCGTTGGCGGCCGTTCCTAAAGTTGCCTGGTCCCCAAACTCTGGAATTCTCTCCCTAAGCTTCTCCTTTAAGACATGCGTTAAAACCTCTCTCTTGGACCAAACCTTTGCTCATCTGTTCTGATATCTCCGATAGTCACACAGTGCCACAACATTTTATTGACAACTGCTCCTGTGAAGTGCCTTGGGACGTTGCATCGTGTGAAAGGCGCAATATAAATACAAATGTTGTTGTAACTGCTGATGCTTCCACACGACATCATTAACACCTTCATCGATCTAAACAGATCCATCCTCAAACTGGAACTCGCCACAATCCAGCCAGATTGTAAAACTACATCAATGACTCCTCCACCACTAACATGCCCTCATGGGAATGGACTCTACATCTAGGCCGAGAGTACAGATACACAAACTATTAAAAGTAGTGTCGCAGATTTACTCAGATCCTCAAAAGACAGCAAAGCACTGGGGTTCATTTCGAGAGCGATACATTTGAAAAGGAGGGAAGTTAAAGAGCTGGAGAGCGAGTAGGTGAGACCGGTGAGGAGGATAAAAGAGCAACAACAGAGAGTGAGAACACAGTGAGACCTGCAGGAAGGATAAATGAGCAGCAACAGAGAGAGTGAGAGCGCAGCAAGACTGGCGTGGAGGATAAAAGAGCTCGGGGGCCTCAGAGTGAATCAACTGAGTTTGGAAAAAAAGCATCAAGTGATTAGTTGGTGAGTATTTCTCTTTCTCTCTCTAAACTTGGGAGCTCATAGAAATTTTGAGCTGAGAAATTAAAAACTTTAATCAGGCTGAGTATGACAGGGGGTTGAAAAACAACATACAGATGTAGAAGAGGAATAAGGTATATAAAGGAGTGAGAGTGTTGGAAACTACTAGAGAAGGAACTAGTAGCAGATTATATAGGAACAGATTAAGAAGGACTACTCGGAATACAAAGACAGGAATACAATGCATGTATGTAAATGCACAAAGTGTGGTGAATAAGATTGGTGATCTCCGAGTACAAACAGCCATATGGGAATATGATGTCGTGGCAACAACAGAAATGTGGCTAAAAGTGGTCAGGACTGGGCACTTAATATTCAATCATACAAAGCTTTCAGAAAAGATAGGAAAAGAAAAAAAGAGGTGGGGTGGTAGTACAAACATACATCCGAACATACGAACTGATCAGGGAAGACACTGTGGTGTTGGAAAGCACATGTCCTTGTGGGGCAAGGACAGAATCCATTCAGTTAGAGTTGAGAAGCAGAAAGGGAATGATCACATTACTGGAGGATGCAGAGAAGTTCCTATGTGATTTGGACAGGTTGAGTGAGTGGACAAATACATGGCAGATGCAATATAATGTGGATAAATGTGAGGTTATCCACTTTGGTGGCAAAAACAGAAAGGCAGATTATTTGAACGGTGATAGATTGGGAAAGGGGGAGATGCAGCGAGACCTGGGTGTCCTTGTTGCACCAGTCGCTGAAAGTGAGCATACAGGTGCAGCAGGCAGTTAAGAAGGCAAATGGGATGTTGGCCTTCATAGCGAGAGGATTCGAGTACAGAAGCAGGGATGTCTTACCGCAATTATACAGGGCCTTGGTGAGACCACATCTGGAGTATTGTGTGCAGTTTTGGTCTCCTTATCTGAGGAAGGATGTTCTTGCTATGGAGGGAGTGCAGCGAAGGTTTACCAGACTGATTCCTGGGATGGCAGGACTGACGTATGAGGAGAGATTGAGTCGATTAGGCTTGTATTCGCTAGATTCTAGAAGAATGAGAGGGGATCTCATAGAAACCTACAAAATTCTAACAGGACTGGACAGACTAGATGCAGGAAGGATATTCCCGATGGCGGGGGAGTCCAGAACCAGGGGTCACAGTCTAAAAATGAAGGGTAAGCCATTTAGGACTGAGATAAGGAGAGATTTCTTCACCCAGAGAGTGGTGAACCTGTGGAATTCTCCACCACAGAAAGCAGTTGAGGACAAATCATTAAATCTATTCAAGAAAGATTTAGTTATAGTTCTTAGGGCTAATGGGATCAAGGGATACGGGAGAAATCGGGAACAGGGTACTGAGTTTGGATGATCAGCCATGATCGTATTGAATGGCAGAGCAGGCTCAAAGGGCTGAATGGCCTACTCCTGCTCCTATTTTTCTATATTTCTATATTCTGTAGGCCTCCTCCAATTAGTGAGAGAGAGATAGAGGAGCAAATCTGCAGGGAAATCACAGTGATGATCCAGGGGGACTTGAATTACCCAGATATCGATTGGGATAATATGAGAGTAAAAAGAAAGGAGGGGGAGGAATTCCTTGACCAGTACGTTCTCGGTCCAATTAGGAAGGGGACATTGCTGGATCTGGTGCTGGAGAATGAGGTGGATCAAGTGGACCAAGTGTCTGTAGGGAAACACTTGGGTAAGAGTGATCATTGTATCATAAAATTCAGATTAGCAATGGACAAGAGCAAGGAACAATCAAAAGTAGAACGTCTAATTTGCAAGAGGGCTAATTTCAATGGGATGAGAAGGGATCTAGCCAGAGTTAAATGGAACCAAAGCTTGACAGAAAATCTGTAACGGAACAATGGGTGATCTTTAAGGAGGAGATTCTTCTGGTCCAGGCTCAGTACATTTCAACAAGGGTGAAAGGTTGGGAACCAAAGCCAGGGAGAGAGAGAGAGAATATGAAGAAACAAAAAAAGAGGGTGTATGATGCATGTCAGGTGACTTCTTCAACTGAGGCCCAGGTCCATTACATTAAGTCGAGAGGGGAGGTGAAGAGGAAAATCAGACTGGCAAAGAGAGAATATGAGAATAGAATGCCAGTCAACATAAAAGGGAACCCAAAAATCTTCGACCGGCATATAAACAGTAAGCGAGTACCAAGAGGTCCTATTAGGGACAAAGAGGGTAACATGTGCTAAGAGGTGCAAGGCAAGGCTAGAATGCTTAATGAGTACTTAGTATCGGAGTTCACTAAGGAAGAGAATGCTTACAAATTATCGGTAGAAGTAGAGATGGTAGAGGTAATGGATGGGGTGAAAGTTAAGAGGCAGGAGGTCCTGGAAAAGGCTGGCTGTGTTTAGAGTGGATAAGTCACCTGGTCCAGATGGCTTGCAGCCCAGGTTGCTAAAGGAAGTTGGGGTGGAGATAGCACAAGGACTTGTGCCAGAGGATTGGACAGTGGCAAATGTGACATCCTGATTCAGAAAAGGGTGTCAGGACAGTCCAAGTAACCACAGTTTAACACTAGTGATGGGCAATGTTTTAGAAACAGCAGTGAAGGAAAAAATAAACAGGGACTTGGCGAGGTTTGAGCCAAACAAGGAGAGCCAGCATGGATTTGTAAGTCAGATAATGCTTGACTAATCTGATTGAATTTTTTGACCAAGTAACAGAGAAGGTTGATGAAGGGAATGCAATGGATGTTGTCTATCTGGATTTTAAGCAACCGTTCAATCTAGAACCACAAAATAGGATGGTTAACAAAATTTAGGATCATGCTTATGGAATAGAAGGATCAGTGTCAGCTTTAATAAAACATTTGCTTAAGGACAGAGAACAGTGAGTCCTGGTAAATGGTTATTTCTCAAACTGCAGGATGGTAAGCAATGGTCTTCACCAAGGGTCAGTGCTGGGACCACTGCTTTTTTTGATATATATATATAAAAATCACTCGGATATTGGAAGAGAGAGTAACATTTCAAAATTTGCCGATCCCAAACTTGAAAGTGTAGCAGACAATGAGAATGATTGAAATCGACTGCAACAGGACACAGGGAGGCTCGCAGAGTGCGCAGACAAGTGGCAGATAGAATTTAATGTGAGGTGATGCATTTTGGCAGAAAGGATGGGGTAGGCCAATATAGACTTAATGGCACAGTTCCAAAGAGTGTGCAGGAACAGAGGGACCTGGGGGTGCATGTACATAGATCTTTGAAGGTTGCAGGATATATTGAGAGAGTGGTTCGTAAAGTATATGGGATCGTGGGCTTCATAAATAGAAGTATTGAGAACAAAAGCAGGCAAGTAATGCTGAACTTTGATAAAGCTCTAGTTCGGCCCCAACCAGAGTATTGTATCCAGTTCTGGTCACCACACTTCAGGAAGGATGTGAGGGTCCTTGAGAGGATGCAGAGGAAATTTACCAGAATGGTTCCAGGGATGGGGGTTTTAGCTACAAGGTTAAGATGGAAAAGCTGGGTTTGTTCTCCTTTGAACAAAGGAGATTGAGGGGAGATTTAATAGAAGTGTACAAGATACTGACAGGCTTAGTTAAATTAGACAAGGAAAAGCTGTTCCCATTAGCTGACGCTACAAGGACTAGGGGGCACAGCTTTAAGGTTTTGGGCAAGAGATGCAAGGGGAATGTGAGGAAGAACTTTTTTACACAGTGAGTGGTAATGAGCTGGAACTCACCGCTGACGAGGATGGTGGAAGCGGAGACATCAATGACATGAAAAGGAAATTGGATGGGTACTTGAAGGAAACAAACTTGCAGGGCTACAGGGATTGAGCGGAGGAGTGGGACTGACTGGATTGCTCTGTGGAGAGCTGGTACAGATACGATGGGCTGAATGGCCTCCTTCTGTGTGATAAATGATGCAATGATTTCTATAGAACATTGGTTAAACTACACTTGGAATATTGGGCACACTTCTGGTCTCCATATTCTATAAAGGATATCGAGGCACTGGAGAAAGTGCAAAAAAAGATTGAGTCGAACAGTACCAGAACTGAGAGGTTATACCCATCAGGAAAGGCTGAACAGACTGGGACTCTTTTCTCTAGAAAGGGGAAAACTTAGGGGCGACCTAACAGAGGTGGTTAAAGTTATGAAAGGGTTTGATAGGGTAGACATAGAGAAAATGTTTCCATTTATTGTGGCGATCAAAACTAGAGGCCATAAATAGAAGTGAGTCACAAATAAATCCAATTGGGAATTCAGGAGAAACTCCTTAGGAAGAATGTGGAACCCACTACCACAGACAGTGGATGAGGCAAATAGTATCGATACATTTAAGGGGATAAAGACATGAGGCAGAAAGGAATAGAAGGATAAGCTGATAGGGGGAGATGAAGAGTGAGTGGGGGAGGCTCATATGCAGCATAAACACTGGCACGGAGCAGGTGGGCCAAATGGCCTCTTTCTGTGCCATGAATACTAATTCTACGGTGGCACCCACTCCTCCCTCAAATCAAGTTTGGGAGAAATCAAAGGTTCTGTCAACACAACAGCACCCAAACCATAACTACCCAGTGGAGATCACTGTCCCACCCTGGCAGCTCCCCAGGGTGAACCTGAAATGGGTACCTCAGCATTCTGTGCCAACCTGAGATTTCCACCCAAAGCTCATGAGAGGCACCAACAGTGCCTCCGTGCACTTCTGCATTACTACCCTTACACCACACCATTCTGTGACCACTGCACCCCCCCCGCCCGCCGCAGTCCCACACCGGGTAGGTCTAAGGCCCACACCGGGCAGGGCTAAGGCCCACACCGGGCAGGGCTCAGTCCCACACCGGGCAGGGCTCTCCTGCTCTCAGGCCCACACCAGGCAGGGCTCTCCTGCTCTCAGTCCCACACTGGGCAGGGCTCAGGCCCACACCGGGCAGGGCTCAGGCCCACACCGGGCAGGGCTCTCCTGCCCTCAGGCCCACACCGGGCAGGGCTCAGTCCCACACCGGGCAGGGCTCAGTCCCACACCGGGCAGGGCTCTCATGCTCTCAGTCCCACACTGGGCAGGGCTCAGTCCCACACCGGGCAGGGCTCAGGCCCACACCGGGCAGGGCTCAGGCCCACACCGGGCAGGGCTCAGTCCCACACCGGGCAGGGCTCTCCTGCTCTCAGTCCCACACCGGGCAGGGCTCAGGCCCACACCGGGCAGGGCTCAGGCCCACACCGGGCAGGGCTCAGGCCCACACCGGGCAGGGCTCAGTCCCACACCGGGCAGGGCTCTCCTGCTCTCAGGCCCACACCGGGCAGGGCTCAGGCCCACACCGGGCAGGGCTCAGTCCCACACCGGGCAGGGCTCAGTCCCACACCGGGCAGGGCTCTCCTGCTCTCAGGCCCACACCGGGCAGGGCTCTCCTGCTCTCAGTCCCACACCGGGCAGGGCTCAGTCCCACACCGGGCAGGGCTCTCCTGCTCTCAGTCCCACACCGGGCAGGGCTCTCCTGCTCTCAGTCCCACACCTGGCAGGGCTCAGTCCCACACCGGGCAGGGCTCTCCTGCTCTCAGTCCCACACTGGGCAGGGCTCAGTCCCACACCGGGCAGGGCTCTCCTGCTCTCAGTCCCACACCTGGCAGGGCTCAGTCCCACACCGGGCAGGGCTCTCCTGCTCTCAGTCCCACACTGGGCAGGGCTCAGTCCCACACCGGGCAGGGCTCTTCTGCTCTCAGTCCCACACTGGGCAGGGCTCAGGCCCACACCGGGCAGGGCTCAGGCCCACACCGGGCAGGGCTCAGGCCCACACCGGGCAGGGCTCAGTCCCACACCGGGCAGGGCTCTCCTGCTCTCAGTCCCACACCGGGCAGGGCTCTCCTGCTCTCAGTCCCACACTGGGCAGGGCTCAGTCCCACACCGGGCAGGGCTCAGTCCCACACCGGCAGGGCTCAGTCCCACACCGGGCAGGGCTCAGTCCCACACCGGGCAGGGCTCTCCTGCTCTCAGTCCCACACCGGGCAGGGCTCTCCTGCCCTTAGGCCCACACCGGGCAGGGCTCAGGCCCACACCGGGCAGGGCTCACATGCTCTCAGTCCCACACCGGGCAGGGCTCAGTCCCACACCGGGCAAGGCTCTCCTGCTCTCAGTCCCACACCGGCAGGGCTCAGTCCCACATCGGGCAGGGCTCTCCTGCTCTCAGTCCCACACCGGGCAAGGCTCTCCTGCTCTCAGTCCCACACCGGGCAGGGCTCAGGCCCACACCGGGCAGGGCTCACATGCTCTCAGTCCCACACCGGGCAGGGCTCAGTCCCACACCGGGCAAGGCTCTCCTGCTCTCAGTCCCACACCGGCAGGGCTCAGTCCCACATCGGGCAGGGCTCTCCTGCTCTCAGTCCCACACCGGGCAAGGCTCTCCTGCTCTCAGTCCCACACCGGGCAGGGCTCAGGCCCACACCGGGCAGGGCTCTCCTGCTCTCAGGCCCACACCGGGCAGGGCTCAGTCCCACACCGGGCAGGGCTCAGTCCCACACCGGCAGGGCTCAGTCCCACATGGGGCAGGGCTCTCCTGCTCTCAGTCCCACACCGGGCAGGGCTCAGGCCCACACCGGGCAGGGCTCTCCTGCTCTCAGTCCCACACCGGGCAGGGCTCAGTCCCACACCGGCAGGGCTCAGTCCCACACCGGGCAGGGCTCAGTCCCACACCGGCAGGGCTCAGTCCCACATCGGGCAGGGCTCTCCTGCTCTCAGTCCCACACCGGGCAGGGCTCAGGCCCACACCGGGCAGGGCTCAGGCCCACACCGGGCAGGGCTCAGTCCCACACCGGGCAGGGCTCAGGCCCACACCGGGCAGGGCTCAGGCCCACACCAGGCAGGGCTCAGGCCCACACCAGGCAGGGCTCAGTCCCACACTGGGCAGGGCTCAGTCCCACACCGGGCAGGGCTCAGGCCCACACCGGGCAGGGCTCAGTCCCACACCGGGCAGGGCTCAGGCCCACACCGGGCAGGGCTCAGGCCCACACCGGGCAGGGCTCAGGCCCACACCGGGCAGGGCTCAGGCCCACACCGGGCAGGGCTCTCCTGCTCTCAGTCCCACACCGGGCAGGGCTCAGGCCCACACCGGGCAGGGCTCAGGCCCACACCAGGCAGGGCTCAGGCCCACACTGGGCAGGGCTCAGTCCCATACCGAGCAGGGCTCAGGCCCACACCGGGCAGGGCTCAGGCCCACACCGGCAGGGCTCAGTCCCACATCGGGCAGGGCTCAGGCCCACACCGGGCAGGGCTCTCCTGCTCTCAGTCCCACACTGGGCAGGGCTCAGGCCCACACCGGGCAGGGCTCAGGCCCACACCGGGCAGGGCTCTCATGCTTTCAGTCCCACACCGGGCAGGGCTCAGTCCCACACCGGGCAGGGCTCAGGCCCACACCGGGCAGGGCTCAGGCCCACACCGGGCAGGGCTCAGTCCCACACCGGGCAGGGCTCTCCTGCTCTCAGTCCCACACCTGGCAGGGCTCAGTCCCACACCGGGCAGGGCTCAGGCCCACACCGGGCAGGGCTCAGTCCCACATCGGGCAGGGCTCTCCTGCTCTCAGTCCCACAGTGGGCAGGGCTCAGTCCCACACCGGGCAGGGCTCTCCTGCTCTCAGTCCCACATCGGGCAGGGCTCTCCTGCTCTCAGTCCCACACTGGGCAGGGCTCAGGCCCACACCGGGCAGGGCTCAGGCCCACACCGGGCAGGGCTCAGGCCCACACCGGGCAGGGCTCAGTCCCACACCGGCAGGGCTCAGTCCCACACCGGGCAGGGCTCAGGCCCACACCGGGCAGGGCTCTCCTGCCCTTAGGCCCACACCGGGCAGGGCTCAGGCCCACACCGGGCAGGGCTCTCCTGCCCTTAGGCCCACACCTGGCAGGGCTCAGTCCCACACCGGGCAGGGCTCAGTCCCACACCGGCAGGGCTCAGTCCCATACCGAGCAGGGCTCAGGCCCACACCGGGCAGGGCTCTCCTGCTCTCAGTCCCACACCGGGCAGGGCTCAGGCCCACACCGGGCAGGGCTCTCCTGCTCTCAGTCCCACACCGGGCAGGGCTCAGTCCCACACCGGCAGGGCTCAGTCCCACACCGGGCAGGGCTCAGTCCCACACCGGCAGGGCTCAGTCCCACATCGGGCAGGGCTCTCCTGCTCTCAGTCCCACACCGGGCAGGGCTCAGGCCCACACCGGGCAGGGCTCAGGCCCACACCGGGCAGGGCTCAGTCCCACACCGGGCAGGGCTCAGGCCCACACCGGGCAGGGCTCAGGCCCACACCAGGCAGGGCTCAGGCCCACACCAGGCAGGGCTCAGTCCCACACTGGGCAGGGCTCAGTCCCACACCGGGCAGGGCTCAGGCCCACACCGGGCAGGGCTCAGTCCCACACCGGGCAGGGCTCAGGCCCACACCGGGCAGGGCTCAGGCCCACACCGGGCAGGGCTCAGGCCCACACCGGGCAGGGCTCAGGCCCACACCGGGCAGGGCTCTCCTGCTCTCAGTCCCACACCGGGCAGGGCTCAGGCCCACACCGGGCAGGGCTCAGGCCCACACCAGGCAGGGCTCAGGCCCACACTGGGCAGGGCTCAGTCCCATACCGAGCAGGGCTCAGGCCCACACCGGGCAGGGCTCAGGCCCACACCGGCAGGGCTCAGTCCCACATCGGGCAGGGCTCAGGCCCACACCGGGCAGGGCTCTCCTGCTCTCAGTCCCACACTGGGCAGGGCTCAGGCCCACACCGGGCAGGGCTCAGGCCCACACCGGGCAGGGCTCTCATGCTTTCAGTCCCACACCGGGCAGGGCTCAGTCCCACACCGGGCAGGGCTCAGGCCCACACCGGGCAGGGCTCAGGCCCACACCGGGCAGGGCTCAGTCCCACACCGGGCAGGGCTCTCCTGCTCTCAGTCCCACACCTGGCAGGGCTCAGTCCCACACCGGGCAGGGCTCAGGCCCACACCGGGCAGGGCTCAGTCCCACATCGGGCAGGGCTCTCCTGCTCTCAGTCCCACAGTGGGCAGGGCTCAGTCCCACACCGGGCAGGGCTCTCCTGCTCTCAGTCCCACATCGGGCAGGGCTCTCCTGCTCTCAGTCCCACACTGGGCAGGGCTCAGGCCCACACCGGGCAGGGCTCAGGCCCACACCGGGCAGGGCTCAGGCCCACACCGGGCAGGGCTCAGTCCCACACCGGCAGGGCTCAGTCCCACACCGGGCAGGGCTCAGGCCCACACCGGGCAGGGCTCTCCTGCCCTTAGGCCCACACCGGGCAGGGCTCAGGCCCACACCGGGCAGGGCTCTCCTGCCCTTAGGCCCACACCTGGCAGGGCTCAGTCCCACACCGGGCAGGGCTCAGTCCCACACCGGCAGGGCTCAGTCCCATACCGAGCAGGGCTCAGGCCCACACCGGGCAGGGCTCTCCTGCTCTCAGTCCCACACCGGGCAGGGCTCAGTCCCACACCGGGCAGGGCTCAGTCCCACACCGGGCAGGGCTCAGGCCCACACCGGGCAGGGCTCAGTCCCACACCGGGCAGGGCTCTCCTGCCCTCAGGCCCACACCGGGCAGGGCTCAGGCCCACACCGGGCAGGGCTCAGGCCCACACCGGGCAGGGCTCAGTCCCACACCGGGCAGGGCTCAGTCCCACACCGGCAGGGCTCAGTCCCACATCGGGCAGGGCTCTCCTGCTCTCAGTCCCACACCGGGCAGGGCTAAGGCCCACGCCGGGCAGGGCTAAGGCCCACACCGGGCAGGGCTCTCCTGCTCTCAGTCCCACACTGGGCAGGGCTCAGGCCCACACCGGGCAGGGCTCAGGCCCACACCGGGCAGGGCTCAGTCCCACACCGGCAGGGCTCAGTCCCACACCGGGCAGGGCTCAGGCCCACACCGGGCAGGGCTCTCCTGCCCTTAGGCCCACACCGGGCAGGGCTCAGGCCCACACCGGGCAGGGCTCTCCTGCCCTTAGGCCCACACCTGGCAGGGCTCAGTCCCACACCGGGCAGGGCTCAGTCCCACACCGGCAGGGCTCAGTCCCATACCGAGCAGGGCTCAGGCCCACACCGGGCAGGGCTCTCCTGCTCTCAGTCCCACACCGGGTAGGGCTCAGGCCCACACCGGGCAGGGCTCAGTCCCACACCGGGCAGGGCTCAGTCCCACACCGGGCAGGGCTCAGGCCCACACCGGGCAGGGCTCATTCCCACACCGGGCAGGGCTCTCCTGCCCTCAGGCCCACACCGGGCAGGGCTCAGGCCCACACCGGGCAGGGCTCAGGCCCACACCAGGCAGGGCTCAGTCCCACACCGGGCAGGGCTCAGTCCCACACCGGCAGGGCTCAGTCCCACATCGGGCAGGGCTCTCCTGCTCTCAGTCCCACACCGGGCAGGGCTAAGGCCCACGCCGGGCAGGGCTAAGGCCCACACCGGGCAGGGCTCTCCTGCTCTCAGTCCCACACTGGGCAGGGCTCAGGCCCACACCGGGCAGGGCTCAGGCCCACACCGGGCAGGGCTCAGTCCCACACCGGCAGGGCTCAGTCCCACACCGGGCAGGGCTCAGGCCCACACCGGGCAGGGCTCTCCTGCCCTTAGGCCCACACCGGGCAGGGCTCAGGCCCACACCGGGCAGGGCTCTCCTGCCCTTAGGCCCACACCTGGCAGGGCTCAGTCCCACACCGGGCAGGGCTCAGGCCCACACCGGGCAGGGCTCTCCTGCTCTCAGTCCCACACCGGGCAGGGCTCAGTCCCACACCGGGCAGGGCTCAGTCCCACACCGGGCAGGGCTCAGGCCCACACCGGGCAGGGCTCAGTCCCACACCGGGCAGGGCTCTCCTGCCCTCAGGCCCACACCGGGCAGGGCTCAGGCCCACACCGGGCAGGGCTCAGTCCCACACCGGGCAGGGCTCTCCTGCTCTCAGTCCCACACCGGGCAGGGCTCTCCTGCTCTCAGGCCCACACCAGGCAGGGCTCAGTCCCACACCGGCATGGCTCAGTCCCACATCGGGCAGGGCTCTCCTGCTCTCAGTCCCACACCGGGCAGGGCTCAGTCCCACACCGGGCAGGGCTCAGGCCCACACCGGGCAGGGCTCAGTCCCACACCGGGCAGGGCTCTCCTGCTCTCAGGCCCACACCAGGCAGGGCTCAGTCCCACACCGGCAGGGCTCAGTCCCACACCGGGCAGGGCTCTCCTGCTCTCAGTCCCACACCGGGCAGGGCTCTCCTGCTCTCAGGCCCACACCGGGCAGGGCTCAGGCCCACACCGGGCAGGGCTCTCCTGCCCTCAGGCCCACACCGGGCAGGGCTCAGGCCCACACCGGGCAGGGCTCTCCTGCCCTCAGGCCCACACTGGGCAGGGCTCAGTCCCACACCGGGCAGGGCTCAGGCCCACACCGGGCAGGGCTCTCCTGCCCTCAGGCCCACACCGGGCAGGGCTCAGTCGCACACCGGGCAGGGCTCTCCTGCTCTCAGGCCCACACCAGGCAGGGCTCAGGCCCACACCGGGCAGGGCTCAGTCCCACACCGGGCAGGGCTCAGGCCCACACCGGCAGGGCTCAGGCCCACATCGGGCAGGGCTCTCCTGCTCTCAGTCCCACACCGGGCAGGGCTCAGTCCCACACCGGGCAGGGCTCAGTCCCACACTGGGCAGGGCTCTCCTGCTCTCAGTCCCACACTGGGCAGGGCTCAGTCCCACACCGGGCAGGGCTCAGTCCCACACCGGGCAGGGCTCAGTCCCACACCGGGCAGGGCTCTCCTGCTCTCAGTCCCACACTGGGCAGGGCTCAGGCCCACACCGGGCAGGGCTCTCCTGCCCTCAGGCCCACACCGGGCAGGGCTCAGGCCCACATCGGGCAGGGCTCTCCTGCCCTCAGGCCCACACTGGGCAGGGCTCAGTCCCACACCGGGCAGGGCTCTCCTGCTCTCAGGCCCACACCAGGCAGGGCTCAGGCCCACACCGGGCAGGGCTCAGTCCCACACCGGGCAGGGCTCTCCTGCTCTCAGTCCCACACCGGGCAGGGCTCTCCTGCTCTCAGGCCCACACCGGGCAGGGCTCAGTCCCACACCGGCAGGGCTCAGTCCCACACCGGGCAGGGCTCAGGCCCACACCGGGCAGGGCTCTCCTGCCCTCAGGCCCACACCGGGCAGGGCTCAGGCCCACATCGGGCAGGGCTCTCCTGCCCTCAGGCCCACACTGGGCAGGGCTCAGTCCCACACCGGGCAGGGCTCTCCTGCTCTCAGGCCCACACCAGGCAGGGCTCAGGCCCACACCGGGCAGGGCTCAGTCCCACACCGGGCAGGGCTCTCCTGCTCTCAGTCCCACACCGGGCAGGGCTCTCCTGCTCTCAGGCCCACACCGGGCAGGGCTCAGTCCCACACCGGGCAGGGCTCTCCTGCTCTCAGTCCCACACCGGGCAGTGCTCTCCTGCTCTCAGTCCCACACCGGGCAGGGCTCAGGCCCACACCGGGCAGGGCTCAGGCCCACACCGGGCAGGGCTCAGTCCCACACCGGGCAGGGCTCTCCTGCTCTCAGTCCCACACCGGGCAGGGCTCAGGCCCACACCGGGCAGGGCTCTCCTGCTCTCAGTCCCACACTGGGCAGGGCTCAGGCCCACACCGGGCAGGGCTCAGGCCCACACCGGGCAGGGCTCAGGCCCACACCGGGCAGGGCTCTCCTGCTCTCAGTCCCACACCGGGCAGGGCTCTGCCCCACACCGGGCAGGGCTCAGGCCCACACCGGGCAGGGCTCAGGCCCACACCGGGCAGGGCTCAGGCCCACACCGGGCAGGGCTCAGGCCCACACCGGGCAGGGCTCTCCTGCTCTCAGTCCCACACCGGGCAGGGCTCTCCTGCTCTCAGTCCCACACCGGGCAGGGCTCTGCCCCACACCGGGCAGGGCTCAGGCCCACACCGGGCAGGGCTCTCCTGCTCTCAGTCCCACACCGCGCACGGCTCTCCTGCTCTCAGGCCCACACCGGGCAGGGCTCTATGGCTCCCTGGGGCTCAGTCCCACACTGGATAGTGCTCACTGTAGAGATTTAGTACTGAATGATAATGTGGAAAATGGAAAAATACTGAATGAATTGGCACGGTAAAGTGAATGTAAGATTGCTCTGCTCACTCTCCAAATCTGAGTCCCCTGCAAATTTCCACATTTCCACAAGATGGTGCTGAAACCCAGGCCAGGATAAGGTCAGGAGAGAGAGAGAGACAGAGAGAGTATGAGTGAGAGAGTGAGAGAGAGAGACAGAGAGGGAGAGAGAGAGACAGAGAGAGAGAGAGAGAGAGGGTGAGAGAGAGAGACAGAGTGTGAGTGAGAGAGTGAGAGAGAGAGACAGAGAGAGAGTGAGAGAGAGAGGGAGAGAGTGAGTGTGAGAGGGAGAGACAGAGAGAGAGGGTGAGAGAGAGGGTGAGAGAGAGGGAGAGAGAGAGACAGAGTGTGAGAGAGAGGGAGAGAGTGAGTGTGACAGATAGAGAGGGAGAGACAGAGAGAGGGAGAAAGAGACAGAGAGAGGGAGACAGAGACAGAGTGAGCGAGACAAAGTGACAAAAAGGGACACAGAGGGAGAAACAGAGACAGAGGCACAGTGATTCAAAGAGAATTCGCGAATGATACAGTACACAAGGACTTTCAGCCCATCAAGCCTGTGCAAACCCTCTGCTTTCTGTCTCTTCGCCAATTTTCATATCAACAGTGACACTTGTCACTTGAATCCCATGTAATTGAATCTTGCTAACCAGTGAGATTTACTGATGTGCTGTGCTTTAGTTAAATTGAACCTGTTCTCACACACACCTTGCGAAAGGAAAGCTCCACACTTAAGTCTCCTTTAAAGCTGAATATGGCAAGAGCTTCTCCATACTCCAGAAGCTGGAAGGGTTGGATTTTGATCGGAGTTGGTCTCTCAGTAGCAGGAATAAACTGGAAGAGGAAAACAACAGATGAGAACAGCAGTCGGTTTGGGGGCTGAGAGAGTCTAGTCAAGTCTCCCGAGTCCCGATTTATCATATCCATAACACAATTCTCTGACTGCTTAATACTGTACCCAGCAAGAGTTCAGCATTCTACTGGGGAGATCAAAGTCCTCCCAGCAAGAGTTCAGCATTCTACTGGGGAGATCCCAGTCCTCCCAGCAAGAATTCTGCTTTCTACTGGGGAGATTCAGACCTCCCAGCAAGAGTTCAGCATTCTACTGGGGAGATCCCAGTCCTCCCAGCAAGAGTTCAGCATTCTACTGGGGAGATCCCAGTCCTCCCAGCAAGAATTCTGCTTTCTACTGGGGAGATTCAGACCTCCCAGCAAGAGTTCAGCATTCTACTGGGGAGATCCCAGTCCTCCCAGCAAGAGTTCAGCATTCTACTGGGGAGATCCCAGTCCTCCCAGCAAGAGTTCAGCATTCTACTGGGGAGATCCCAGTCCTCCCAGCAAGAATTCTGCTTTCTACTGGGGAGATTCAGACCTCCCAGCAAGAGTTCAGCATTCTACTGGGGAGATCCCAGTCCTCCCAGCAAGAGTTCAGCATTCTACTGGGGAGATACCAGTCCTCCCAGATAGAGTTCAGCTTTCTACTGAGGAGATTCAGACCTCCCAGCAAGAGTTCAACATTCTACTAGGGAGATCCCAGTCCTCCCAGCAAGAATTCTGCTTTCTACTGGGGAGATTCAGACCTCCCAGCAAGAGTTCAGCATTCTACTGGGGAGATCCCAGTCCTCCCAGCAAGAGTTCAGCATTCTACTGGGGAGATCCCAGTCCTCCCAGCAAGAATTCTGCTTTCTACTGGGGAGATTCAGACCTCCCAGCAAGAGTTCAGCATTCTACTGGGGAGATCCCAGTCCTCCCAGCAAGAGTTCAGCATTCTACTGGGGAGATCCCAGTCCTCCCAGCAAGAGTTCAGCATTCTACTGGGGAGATCCCAGTCCTCCCAGCAAGAATTCTGCTTTCTACTGGGGAGATTCAGACCTCCCAGCAAGAGTTCAGCATTCTACTGGGGAGATCCCAGTCCTCCCAGCAAGAGTTCAGCATTCTACTGGGGAGATACCAGTCCTCCCAGATAGAGTTCAGCTTTCTACTGAGGAGATTCAGACCTCCCAGCAAGAGTTCAACATTCTACTAGGGAGATCCGAGTCCTCCCAGCAAGAGTTCAGCTTTCTAGTGGGGAGATTCAGACCTCCCAGCAAGAAATCAATAGTCCACTGGGGAAGTCCCTGCCCTCCCAGCAAGAGCCCAACACTCAACTGGGGCGATCCCAGTCCTTCGAGCAAGGGCCTAACAGTGTACTGGGGGTATCCTGTACTCCCACCAAAAATCCAGCACTGTACTAGAGTTCCCAGTTATCTCCAGGTCTCTCCTTGTGGAACGAAGGACACCGAGTAGTTGCTAAACTGAGGAGGAGACTCCTACCTCGACATAAGATGTGGGGAAGATTCCAAGCCTCCCATGGTGCTCCCCTTTCAGCCAGTTCTGGTCGAGCTCTTTGTGGATGTAAACGACATCTCCTTTCTGAAGAGTGAGCTCTCTGGAGGGAAACATAGGCAAAGGTTCAAAGGAATGGTCAAAGGTCACAGTAAACCCTTTTGTGTCAATAGGAATGACTGAAGCCAACATGTTGAAGTCTTATCCTCTGCAGCAGGCTGTTATAAGCAAAGCATCAATACGCTCCCCAGGGAGGTGACAGAGTGTCCTTAGAGAGTGGGGTCCTCGGAGGGAGACCGAGACTGGGGTCCTTGTGGGAGAGAGTGGGATCCTCAGAGACATCCCTCATGACTCCTAAAAGCATTGACTCGCGTTGGGTCCAGTTGCACAGGGTCTGTGCGCCCTCCAGTCCCCGACCCAGTGACCTGTTGAAGACTTATGAGCATAAACTATTCAACCACAGATTATCACAGCCATCAATCACCCTAATCCAGGCACAGGCAGAGGGTGGGGAGTTTCTCAACAGGAGTCAATGGCAAATGGATCAAAAGCACGAATTTGAGACGAATTCCACTTCCTGACCCAGGGGTGCAGATGCTGGTTTCATCCTGGTTTGTGCCGAGATGTACAGGAGCTAATTCAGCACAGCCCAGGCATCGATCCTGAAACATTTCATGGTCCGCGGAGGAAGTAATGTCCTTTACAAAGTCCCAGCTGACATGGGATGTGGGGCTGCCTTGATGGAGCAGCTGGCCTTTTCCTGTCTGCTAGATTCCCTCCCCACCCCTCCGTGTCCCACATTCCTGCGTGCTCTACTTACTTGGGGGACTGAGCCTGGAAATCAAATTTTGCCCGTGCAGCCTTCATCTGTGGAAAGAATAAGAACTCATCAGGAAAAGAGAGCTGTCTCCTCAGGGATGGCAATCCCAGACTGCTTCCCAATGACTGGAATCAACAGAACAGACCTGAGTAAATCCATTCAGCTCCTGGGAACAGACTGTCCCCCATCAAACACTCCCAGGACAGGTACAGCAAGTAGCCAAAGCCCCTGAGATGCCCCTAACTGCGGGTGATGAGGGGGCTTGGGATTGTGGAGCGCTCCCGGCTGAGGTGATCACCGCTCAGCTGGAACTGCTCATTGGATCCAGGCCCCAAAACCCTCCTCGGGAGCCAGTCCCATACAACCTGAGCTGCCTCTCGGAAATGCCATCCATGCCATTCCACATTGCGCAGAGGGGTTTCCTGTTCAGGCTGCTCCTATAGACTCTCCATTTCCTTGCCCTTGTCTGCTGCCCAGACATGCCGTGGCGTTCCGTGTTGCCACCTGGCGGCGAGGGGAAACCCCGGTGGAGGTCTCCCCCTTCCACTGTCCCATTAAACACTCCCAGGGCAGGTACACGGTGAGATACAAAGTAAAGCTCCCTCTACACTGTCCTGCTCTTTTTCGCAATAGTTCCATGGGATTTTTTAAATTTCCAACTGACAAGGCAGGTGGGGTCTGAGTTTAACCGTTGATCTGAAAGACAGCACCTCCGAGACAGTGCAGCACTTCCTCAGTCCTGCCCTGGGATCATCAGCCTGGATTATGTGCTCATGACTCTGCAGTGGGAACTGAACCTTATAACTGAGGTGAGTTTGCTACCCACTGATTCAAGGCTACTCAAGTTTAAATGTGAGAGATTTCGGACAGAGCGGAGGAGAAACCCGTTTCCACAGAGGGTTGGGAGTCTGTGGAATTCACTCCCGGATTTAGTGACTGAAGCGGGGATCAAGGGCAATATTTCAGCACACGTTAGAGAGAAAAGAGGGTGGTAAAGGGATAGGGGTGGGTACTTGGATACAGCTTATCTGTAGGATAAACACCAACACGAATTGGATGGGCTAAACGTGTTTCTAATTTGTTCTTTGTGTTTGGACAGGAATATTTATTGCCCGTTCCTAGGTACCTTTTAGAGTCGGCGATGTTAGATGGAACTGAAGTCATATACAGGTCCAGAGCAGAAAGGGTTGGCAGTAACCGTGCCTCGAATTTCTCTGTGCTGTGCATGGCCTGTTTGCTGCACTGTGGAGTCCCTTTAAGATTACTGCACAACCACACATCTTAAAGGGAACATTGATTCTGTGTGCACACAGCTGAGGGGCAATGTTGGTGAGCAGGTTTCCTTCCCTGAAGGGCAATGGTTTGCCCAGTGCCAGCCCACGGATTACCAGAAATCAACTTCCCAGTTTGCTGTGGCTGGATTTGAACTCAGGAGCTGAGAGTAGCCAGTCCTGCAACATCACCACTCACTACTGTAGCTGCCAGCCACGGGACCACACGCTGTGTCGGGAATAAAACCCACATGCTCACCGACATAGCCCTTCCACACAGCCTGGTTTCCGTGTTTACCTTCTCCATTTCCGAGTTGTGCAGCCGTCTCCCATCAGGACTGCTCCCGTTATTGCCAGAGTTCCAAGGATCTGCTAAGAAAGAAAAGAAAAGGAAAGGAAAGGCTTGAATTTCTGTTTGTGCCAAAGCACTTTACAGTCAATGAAGTACTTTGTTGAAGTTGCTATGTGGGAAATGCAGCAGCCAATTTGCACACAGCAAGCTCGAACAAACTGCAATGTGATCTTGACCTGATCATTTGTTTTACAGTTGTCGATCAAGGGAGAAATACTGTTCCCGGGACACCAGGCAGAAAGGCTCTGTTCTTCTTCAAAATAGGTGCCATGAGATCTTTTAATGTCCACCAGAGAGAGCAGACGGGGCCTCAGTTTATCAACTCATATTAAAGATAGCATCTCTGACAGTGCAACATTCCCTCAGCATTGGCACTGTGAGTGTCAGCCAGGATCACATGTTCCAATAAATTGTCTATCCTCTCAGGTAGATGTAAGAGATCTCATAGCGACATTTCAAAGAGCAGGGGAGTCTGGTTCACTGACGTCCTTTAGGGAAGGAAATCTGCCATCCTTACCTGGTCTGGCCTACACGCAACTCCAGACCCACAGCAATGTGGCTGACTCTTATTCAATGCCATCTTAAATGGCCAAGCAAGTCAGTCAGATCAAGGGCAATTTGGGATGGACAATAAATGCTGGCCTTGTCAGCGATGCCCACATCCTACAAATGAATAACAAAAAAAGTTCTCCCCAGTGTCCCGGGGCCAACATCACGATAACAAATTATCTGGTCATTATCAGTTTGTTCTTTGTGGAATCTTGCTGTGAACAAACAAGCTGCTGTGTTTCCTGCATTGCAACAGCAAGTACATTTCATTGGCTGTAAAGTGCTTTGGGACATCCTGAAGGTGTGAAGGGCGTTACAGAAATGCAAGTCTTTATTCCTTGCCTCCCGAGGATGCTGGAGAATCTCTCCCACTCACGTCCCCCCGGATGCTCCTGTTGCCGGGCAACTCGCTGTGTTGGCCGTTGGGTTGCTGATTGATAGGTGACTGGTCCCACCCGGGAGCTGAGGTCATTGCACTGAGGTCAAGAGCGAGAAAGGCAGTTTTAAAACTGTGAATCATTTTCTATTTCAGTTTAAAATACAGGATTCACTCAGTTTACAGCCATTGTCAAGCTTCATCACAGAAGCCTTAAGCCTCAAACATCCTCTTCAATCTGAGATTCCATATCCAAAGGCAAGTCTCGATTCACTGGACCTCTCCAAACACTGATAACTCAGGCAAAATGAAGGACTTTGCTCCAAATTTATTCAACAAATTTCTTTTCAGAAACTCAATGCAAAACAGGCAAGTCTGTACCTGATCCCAAACAGGGAGGAACAATGGAATCCGAAATTACAGAATGAATTGGACAAAATGTATAAATAGACACAACAATTTGTACTTGTTCAGACCAGACAGGATCCCAGTGAATGCGCAGTGTTCCCTCGCGATTAACCTTAACATTCAGTGAGAGTGTGGAGCCCAAAACTTCACATAGTCTCCAACTGTGGTGTCTCAGAGTTTAGTGGACATTCACTTTCATAGGCTGACTGTAAACCCAGTAGTGAACAAGCTTTTAGACCAAAGGTGCTGCTCTTCATGAACTGTGAACCTGCTCCCCCACATCTCCCAAACTGGGCAGTACAATACCACTATCAGCAGTTGCTGGACTGACTTTATCCCTTCCAGCTCAACATTCGAATGCGATTCTCTCATAAACAGCCATCCATCCTTTAACAAGCCTCACCCGTGCATGGCTGTGAACCTGTCCTACACAGCAATAAACATGTCCTGCATATTCATGAGCCTTCCTGCATATTCATGAGCCTTCCTGCATTCCACTCACTGACCTGCTTATTTAAGATTCGAAACTGCACATGCATAACATTTCCAATTCCTGTCCTCTCTCTGCCTTAGTCCATTTCTCCCATTTTGTCTCTCTCTGCTGCCCTCTCTTTCTCTCTCAGCCCCCCACTCCGCCTCTCTCTCGCTCCCCCACTCCACCTTTCTCTCTCTCCCCAACTCCGCCTCTCCCTCTCTCCCCCACTGCGCCTCTCCCTCTCTCTCTCACTCCACCCCTCTAGCTCTCTGATGTATGTCCAGTGAGTTTTCAGCATGCAGCAATGGTTTTGCTGTTTCTGGCTGCTGAACATAAAACAGGATAAACTGACAGTCTAATGCAGGGATACACAACGATGGCAGTGACTATGTTACTGGATCAATAATCCTGAAGTTTGGAATAATAATCCAGAGAGCAGCAGGTTTCAGTCCCACTGTGGTTGTTTGATCTTGATGCTGTCAGATTGTTGTAAAAACCCAATTGGTTCAGTCATTAGCGTTCAGGGAAAGAAACCTGTTATCCTTCCTGGGTCTGGCCGAGATGGGACTCCTGTCCCACACTAACATGGCTGACTCTGAGTTGCTCTCCAAAGTCGCCCAACAAGACACTCAGTTCTATGAAACTGATCGAGAAAGCCATTAGCACAATCTCAGGAGACCTCAGGAGAGACAGTAAATGCTGATCTTGCCACTGATGCCACAAACTGAGAATTATAGTATCTACACCAAACAGGCCATTCAGCCCCAACAGTCCATGCTGGTGTTTCTGCTCCACACAAGCCTGAACCCACCCCTTTTCATCTCATCCTATCAGCAAATCCTTCTCTCCCTTTCTCCCTCCTGTGTTTATCCTGTTAAATACCTGATGAGCCCAGGGAAGGGAGCGCAGATAGTCTCAGTCATCTCATTATCAAAAAGGAGGAGGTGTTGGGTGTCTTACAAAGCATTAAGGTAGATATGTCCCTAGGGCCTGATGGGATCTACCCTAGAATACTGAGGGAGGCAAGGGAAGAAATTGCTGGGGCCTTGACAGAAATCTTTGCATCCTCATTGGCTACAGGTGAGGTCCCAGAGGACTGGAGAATAGCCAATGCTGTGCCTTTGTTTAAGAAGGGTGGCAAGGATAATCCAGGAAATTATAGGCTGGTGAGCCTTACGTCAGTGGGAGGGAAATTATTAGAGAGGATTCTTCGGGACAGGATTTACTCCCATTTGGAAACAAACAAACTTATTAGCGAGAGGCAGCATGGTTTTGTGAAGGGGAGGTCGTGTCTTACTAACTTGATCGAGTTTTTTGAGGAAGTGACAAAGATGATTGATGAAGGAAGGGCAGTGGATGTTATCTATCTGGACTTCAGTAAAGCCTTTGACAAGGTCCCTCATGGCAGACTGGTACAAAAGGTGAAGTCACATGGGATCAGAGGGGAGCTGGCAAGATGGATACAGAACTGGCTTGGTCATAGAAGATAAAGGGTAGCAGTGGAAGGGGGCTTTTCTGAATGGAGGGATGTGACTGGTGGTGTTCCGCAGGGATCAGTGCTGGGATCTTTGCTGTTTGTAGTATATATAAATGATTTGGAAGAAAATATAGCTGGTCTGATTAGTAAGTTTGTGGACGACACAAAGGTTGGTGGAGTTGCGGAGAGTGATGAGGATTGTCAGAGGATACAGCAGGATATAGATCGGTTGGAGACTTGGGCGGAGAAATGGCAGATGGAGTTTAATCTGGACAAATGTGAGGTAATGCATTTTGGAAGGTCTAATGCAGGTGGGAAGTATACAGTAAATGGCAGATCCCTTAGGAGTATTGACAGGTAGAGAGATCTGGGCGTACAGGTCCACAGGTCACTGAAAGTGGCAACGCAGGTGGATAAGGTAGTTAAGAAGGCATACGGCATGCTTGCCTTCATCGGTCGGGGCATAGAGTATAAAAATTTGCAAGTCATGTTGCAGCTGTACAGAACCTTAAGTTAGGCCACACTTAGAATATTGCGTGCAATTCTGGTCGCCACACTACCAGAAGGACGTGGAGGCTTTGGAGAGGGTACAGAAGAGGTTTACCAGGATGTTGCCTGGTCTGGAGGGCATTAGCCTCCAGGAGAGGTTGGATAAACTCGGATTGTTTTCACTGGAACGACGGAGGTGGAGGGGTGACATGATAGAGGTTTACAAAGTTATGAGCGGCATGGACAGAGTGGATAGTCAGAAGCTTTTTCCCAGGGTGGAAGAGTCAGTCACTAGGGGACATAAGTTTAAGGTGTGAGGGGCAAAGTTTAGAGGGGATGTGCGAGGCAAGTTCTTTACACAGAGGGTGGTGAGTGCCTGGAACTTGTTGCCGGGGGAGGTGGTGGAAGCAGGTACCACAGAGATGTTTAAGAGGCATCTTGACAAATACATGAATAGGATGGGAATAGAGGGATATGGGCCCCGGAAGTGCAGAAGGTTATAGTTTGGGCAGGCATCAAGATCGGCGCAGGCTTGGAGGGCCGAATGGCCTGTTCCTGTGCTGTACTGTTCTTTGTTCCTTGTACTCACCTCAAGCCTTCCCGATGGGAGCAAGTTCTATATTCTCAGCACTCTCTGGGTACAGATGTTTCTCCTCAATTCCCGAATGAATTTATCAAGGACTATCTTACATTTATTGCCCCTAGTTTTAGTCTCTCCCACACGTGGAAACATTCTCCACATCTACCCTGTCAAACTATTTCATAATATTGAAGACCTTTATCAGGTCACCCCTCAGTCGTCCGGAGAAACAGGCCCCAACCTGTTCAGCCTTTTCTAATAGTTATAATCTCTCAGTTCCACGACCATCCTTGTAAATCTGAATAAAAATTCATCAAGTTACACTTCACTGCAGCAGAGGTAGAAGTGGCCATGCTTTGGAATTGGAGTTAGGATAAAGGGAGACTAGAATACAAGGATTTTAGAATGAATGCAATTGAGGGAGAGGTTGAGATTTCAGGAATCTGCTCTGTCCCACTCTCCACATGAGACACTCAAAGTGTAGGGGTAGGAAGGAACTCAATGTGTTGGCCTCAAGCCTGGAAGCTGCAGGTCTCTCTCCCGGGTGACCGGACTCCACGCTCTGTGCATGAGTATTCCACTGTAACGCTGCCTAAGATGCATGCAGTTAAATATTAACACAGTCCTCCCAATCTGCTGACGTGCACAAATGAGATAAATTCCTTCTGAGCCGCTGGACTTTGTCCCCATTTCTTCCCAGATGCAGCCGATCCACTACTCTGGGCTCACTCGCTGTCACATTCACCTGTGCACCTTGGAACTGAGATTTACAGCTTCTCGCATGACGTACTCTGTCCCTCAATGCTCAGTAGGGTGTCACATACCAGCAAAACAGCGAGGAGGGTAAACAGAGCCCACAACAAGGAGCAGCGTTCGAGTGTTATGGGCTCGATTGATGTCCCAATTGTAGCAGACATATGGACACTCCTAACCCCTGTCTCTGATATCTACAGGTCACAGGCTTTTTAAAGCGATGGAACGGGGTGAAATTCGGAAGATGTGGGAACTTGAGATCAGGGCTTGTCTGTACACTCTCAAACCACGAACAGTAACACTCTGATATAACCCACACCCATCACTGTAACACGCTGATATAACCCACACCCCTCACTGTAACACTCTGATATAACCCACACCCCTCACTGTAACACTCTGATATATCCCACACCCCTCACTGTAACATTTAGACATAACCCACACCCCTCACTGTAATACGCTGATATAACCCACACCCTTCACTGTAACACTTAGATATAACCCACACCCCTCACTGTAACACTCTGATATAACCCACACCCATCACTGTAACACGCTGATATAACCCACACCCCTCACTCTAACACTCTGATATAACCCACACCCCTCACTGTAACACGCTGATATAACCCACACCCCTCACTGTAACACTCTGATATAACCCACACCCCTCACTGTAACACTCTGATATAACCCACACCCCTCACTGTAACACTCTGATATAACCCACACCCCTCACTCTAACATGCTGATATAACCCACACCCCTCACTCTAACATGCTGATATAACCCACACCCCTCACTCTAACATGCTGATATAACCCACACCCCTCACTGTAACACTCTGATATAACCCACACCCCTCACTCTAACACTCTGATATAACCCACACCCATCACTGTAACACGCTGTTATAACCCACACCCATCACTGTAACACTCTGATATAACCCACACCCCTCACTGTAACACTCTGATATAACCCACACCCCTCACTGTAACACTCTGATATAACCCACACCCCTCACTGTAACACTCTGATATAACCCACACCCCTCACTGTAACACGCTGATATAACCCACACCCCTCACTGTAACACTCTGATATAACCCACACCCCTCACTCTAACACTCTGATATAACCCACACCCCTCACTGTAACACTCTGATATAACCCACACCCCTCACTCTAACACTCTGATATAACCCACACCCCTCACTCTAACACTCTGATATAACCCACACCCCTCACTGTAACACTCTGATATAACCCACACCCCTCACTGTAACACTCTGATATAACCCACACCCCTCACTGTAACACTCTGATATAACCCACACCCATCACTGTAACACTCTGATATAACCCACACCCCTCACTCTAACACTCTGATATAACCCACACCCCTCACTGTAACACTCTGATATAACCCACACCCCTCACTGTAACACTCTGATATAACCCACACCCCTCACTGTAACACTCTGATATAACCCACACCCCTCACTGTAACACTCTGATATACCCCACACCCCTCACTGTAACACTCTGATATAACCCACACCCCTCACTGTAACACTCTGATATAACCCACACCCCTCACTGTAACACTCTGATATAACCCACACCCCTCACTGTAACACTCTGATATAACCCACACCCCTCACTGTAACACACTGATATAACCCACACCCCTCACTGTAACACTCTGAAATAACCCACACCCATCACTCTAACACTCTGATATAACCCACACCCCTCACTCTAACACTCTGATATAACCCACACCCCTCACTGTAACACTCTGAAATAACCCACACCCATCACTCTAACACTCTGATATAACCCACACCCCTCACTGTAACACTCTGATATAACCCACACCCCTCACTCTAACACTCTGATATAACCCACACCCCTCACTCTAACATGCTGATATAACCCACACCCCTCACTGTAACACTCTGATATAACCCACACCCCTCACTGTAACACTCTGATATAACCCACACCCCTCACTGTAACACTCTGATATAACCCACACCCCTCACTGTAACACTCTGATATAACCCACACCCCTCACTCTAACACTCTGATATAACCCACACCCCTCACTCTAACATGCTGATATAACCCACACCCCTCACTGTAACACTCTGATATAACCCACACCCCTCACTGTAACACTCTGATATAACCCACACCCCTCACTGTAACACTCTGATATAACCCACACCCCTCACTGTAACACTCTGATATAACCCACACCCCTCACTGTAACACGCTGATATAACCCACACCCCTCACTCTAACATGCTGATATAACCCACACCCCTCACTGTAACACTCTGATATAACCCACACCCCTCACTCTAACACTCTGATATAACCCACACCCATCACTGTAACACTCTGATATAACCCACACCCCTCACTGTAACACTCTGATATAACCCACACCCCTCACTCTAACATGCTGATATAACCCACACCCCTCACTCTAACACTCTGATATAACCCACACCCCTCACTGTAACACTCTGATATAACCCACACCCCTCACTGTAACACTCTGATATAACCCACACCCCTCACTGTAACACTCTGATATAACCCACACCCCTCACTGTAACACTCTGATATAACCCACACCCCTCACTGTAACACTCTGATATATCCCACACCCCTCACTGTAACACTCTGATATAACCCACACCCCTCACTGTAATACTCTGATATAACCCACACCCCTCACTCTAACATGCTGATATAACCCACACCCCTCACTGTAACACTCTGATATAACTCACACCCCTCACTGTAACACTCTGATATAACCCACACCCCTCACTGTAACACTCTGATATAACCCACACCCCTCACTGTAACACTCTGATATAACCCACACCCCTCACTCTAACACTCTGATGTAACCCACACCCATCACTGTAACACTCTGATATAACCCACACCCTTCACTGTAACACTCTGATATAACCCACACCCCTCACTGTAACACTTAGATATAACCCACACCCATCACTGTAACACTCTGATATAACCCACACCCCTCACTGTAACACTCTGATATAACCCACACCCCTCACTCTAACACTCTGATATAACCCACACGCCTCACTCTAACACTCTGATATAACCCACACCCCTCACTGTAACACTCTGATATAACCCACACCCCTCACTCTAACACTCTGATATAACCCACACCCCTCACTGTAACACTCTGATATAACCCACACCCCTCACTCTAACATGCTGATATAACCCACACGCCTCACTCTAACACTCTGATATAACCCACACCCCTCACTCTAACATGCTGATATAACCCACACCCCTCACTGTAACACTCTGATATAACCCACACCCCTCACTCTAACACTCAGATATAACCCACACCCCTCACTCTAACACTCTGATATAACCCACACCCCTCACTCTAACATGCTGATATAACCCACACCCCTCACTCTAACATGCTGATATAACCCACACCCCTCACTGTAACACTCTGATATAACCCACACCCCTCACTCTAACACTCTGATATAACCCACACCCCTCACTCTAACATGCTGATATAACCCACACCCCTCACTCTAACACCCTGATATAACCCACACCCCTCACTGTAACACTCTGATATAACCCACACCCCTCACTGTAACACTCTGATATAACCCACACCCCTCACTCTAACACTCTGATATAACCCACACCCCTCACTCTAACACTCTGATATAACCCACACCCCTCACTCTAACACTCTGATATAACCCACACCCCTCACTCTAACACTCTGATATAACCCACACCCCTCACTGTAACACGCTGATATAACCCACACCCCTCACTCTAACACTCTGATATAACCCACACCCCTCACTCTAACACTCTGATGTAACCCACACCCCTCACTCTAACATGCTGATATAACCCACACCCCTCACTCTAACATGCTGATATAACCCACACCCCTCACTGTAACACTCTGATATAACCCACACCCCTCACTCTAACATGCTGATATAACCCACACCCCTCACTGTAACACTCTGATATAACCCACACCCCTCACTGTAACACTCTGATATAACCCACACCCCTCACTGTAACACTCTGATATAACCCACACCCCTCACTCTAACATGCTGATATAACCCACACCCCTCACTCTAACACTCTGATATAACCCACACCCCTCACTCTAACATGCTGATATAACCCACACCCCTCACTCTAACATGCTGATATAACCCACACCCCTCACTCTAACATGCTGATATAACCCACACCCCTCACTGTAACACTCTGATATAACCCACACCCCTCACTCTAACACTCTGATATAACCCACACCCCTCACTCTAACACTCTGATATAACCCACACCCCTCACTCTAACACTCTGATATAACCCACACCCCTCACTCTAACACTCTGATATAACCCACACCCCTCACTCTAACACTCTGATATAACCCACACCCCTCACTGTAACACTCTGATGTAACCCACACCCCTCACTCTAACATGCTGATATAACCCACACCCCTCACTCTAACATGCTGATATAACCCACACCCCTCACTGTAACACTCTGATATAACCCACACCCCTCACTCTAACACTCTGATATAACCCACACCCCTCACTGTAACACTCTGATATAACCCACACCCCTCACTCTAACATGCTGATATAACCCACACCCCTCACTGTAACACTCTGATATAACCCACACCCCTCACTCTAACACTCTGATATAACCCACACCCCTCACTGTAACACTCTGATATAACCCACACCCCTCACTCTAACACTCTGATATAACCCACACCCCTCACTCTAACACTCTGATATAACCCACACCCCTCACTCTAACATGCTGATATAACCCACACCCCTCACTCTAACATGCTGATATAACCCACACCCCTCACTCTAACATGCTGATATAACCCACACCCCTCACTCTAACATGCTGATATAACCCACACCCCTCACTGTAACACTCTGATATAACCCACACCCCTCACTGTAACACTCTGATATAACCCACACCCCTCACTCTAACATGCTGATATAACCCACACCCCTCACTCTAACACTCTGATATAACCCACACCCCTCACTGTAACACTCTGATATAACCCACACCCCTCACTCTAACATGCTGATATAACCCACACCCCTCACTCTAACATGCTGATATAACCCACACCCCTCACTCTAACACTCTGATATAACCCACACCCCTCACTCTAACATGCTGATATAACCCACACCCCTCACTCTAACACTCTGATATAACCCACACCCCTCACTGTAACACTCTGATATAACCCACACCCCTCACTCTAACATGCTGATATAACCCACACCCCTCACTCTAACATGCTGATATAACCCACACCCCTCACTCTAACACTCTGATATAACCCACACCCCTCACTGTAACACTCTGATATAACCCACACCCCTCACTCTAACACTCTGATATAACCCACACCCCTCACTCTAACACTCTGATATAACCCACACCCCTCACTCTAACATGCTGATATAACCCACACCCCTCACTCTAACATGCTGATATAACCCACACCCCTCACTCTAACACTCTGATATAACCCACACCCCTCACTGTAACACTCTGATATAACCCACACCCCTCACTCTAACACTCTGATATAACCCACACCCCTCACTCTAACAATCTGATATAACCCACACCCCTCACTCTAACATGCTGATATAACCCACACCCCTCACTCTAACATGCTGATATAACCCACACCCCTCACTCTAACATGCTGATATAACCCACACCCCTCACTGTAACACTCTGATATAACCCACACCCCTCACTGTAACACTCTGATATAACCCACACCCCTCACTCTAACATGCTGATATAACCCACACCCCTCACTCTCACACGCTGATATAACCCACACCCCTCACTGTAACACTCTGATATAACCCACACCCCTCACTCTAACATGCTGATATAACCCACACCCCTCACTCTAACACTCTGATATAACCCACACCCCTCACTCTAACATGCTGATATAACCCACACCCCTCACTCTAACACTCTGATATAACCCACACCCCTCACTGTAACACT
Organism: Heterodontus francisci; assembly: GCF_036365525.1. Lineage (NCBI taxonomy): Eukaryota > Metazoa > Chordata > Chondrichthyes > Heterodontiformes > Heterodontidae > Heterodontus > Heterodontus francisci. The sequence continues at coordinate 19,819,921 of NC_090417.1, forward strand.
CTGATATAACCCACACCCCTCACTCTAACATGCTGATATAACCCACACCCCTCACTCTAACATGCTGATATAACCCACACCCCTCACTCTAACACTCTGATATAACCCACACCCCTCACTGTAACACTCTGATATAACCCACACCCCTCACTCTAACACTCTGATATAACCCACACCCCTCACTCTAACACTCTGATATAACCCACACCCCTCACTCTAACATGCTGATATAACCCACACCCCTCACTCTAACATGCTGATATAACCCACACCCCTCACTCTAACACTCTGATATAACCCACACCCCTCACTGTAACACTCTGATATAACCCACACCCCTCACTCTAACACTCTGATATAACCCACACCCCTCACTGTAACACTCTGATATAACCCACACCCCTCACTCTAACACTCTGATATAACCCACACCCCTCACTCTAACACTCTGATATAACCCACACCCCTCACTCTAACATGCTGATATAACCCACACCCCTCACTCTAACATGCTGATATAACCCACACCCCTCACTCTAACATGCTGATATAACCCACACCCCTCACTGTAACACTCTGATATAACCCACACCCCTCACTGTAACACTCTGATATAACCCACACCCCTCACTCTAACACTCTGATATAACCCACACCCCTCACTCTCACACGCTGATATAACCCACACCCCTCACTGTAACACTCTGATATAACCCACACCCCTCACTCTAACAAGCTGATATAACCCACACCCCTCACTGTAACTCTGATCTCTCCCACATCCCTCACTGCCATCCTGTTTGTAATCAATTGCCCAGTTCCTCTTAGTGGTGTGATGTCAGCACAATCTACATACAGACTGGAATTTAATGGGAGGTAATGTTGCAGCACACCATCTCTCCCTCGATCTCTTGGCACAGTGAGAGACTGAGACTATCGAAAAGTTGAAGAGACATCTTTACGTAAGGCAGTGGCTGCAAGACTTCCAGCAGAAATCTCGTGAATCATTGACCAGGATTCACACTGTGCTCTCCCTCTCCATGCCCACACTATACCTGTTCCCACTCACCTGACAGTCTGAGGCTGCCCTTCCACCTGCCCGCTTCCCGAGCTTTCCTGAAAAAGAGCAGACGGAGACGTGTTGAAAGATCTAAGCCTGGAACCCAGGGGAGACAAGATGGAATGATCGGAATGGGGAATTCTTGGAAGCTGTCAGTTCATGAGACTTTGACTCAGCAAGTCGACACTGGGTCCTAAACTCCACCTGGTTTCATCTTTTCTAAACCAGTCGAATTGTTTCATGAAAAGTTGCCAGTCAAGTCCCTCAGTCACCTCCTAACCCATTCTCAAGCTGTCCTGGCAGCGTCTGATCAGATAGTGTCGAGGAAGCTTTACTTTGTATCTAACCTGTTTTTTATTCTTTTTTTTCTTTCGGGCTTCGGGCCCAGGCAGCCAATGCTGGATTGATGAATATGAGGGATGCAGAAGAAGCCAGAATTGGAGGAGCACGGAGATCTCGGTGGGCTGTACCAGGTTACACTGACAGGCAGGGGTGAAGCCATGCAGCAATTTCAGAAGAAGAATGAGAATTTTAAAATTGAGGTGTTGTTTAACCAGGAGCCAATGTAGGTCAGCGAGCACAGCAGGGTGATGGGTAAAAAGGACTTGGTCTGAGTTCTGGTATTTTTGCATGAGCTGAAGTTTCTGCAGGGTAGAAGATAGCAGACTAGCCAGGAGAGTGTTGGAAGCACGAAGCTGATCAGCTGAAGTCATGTTAAGGATTCGGTGCGATGCTGCCTGCACTCCTGCTGATTGGCAGCCAAGTCAGTACCTGCTGTGTCCTGTTTTCCTTTGCCAGGCGCAGCTTGATGTCCTGCAGATCGGAATCTAACTCTGCTTCCAATTGGCTCAGCTCTTTCTCAAGTGAGGTCTGGACCAATAAAAAGAGGGCACCAGAAGGACAGGTATGGTTAGGAAATGCTACAGGCTGGGCAAGAACCAACTTAAATGACACTGACTCCCGATGCTAACATAGGGACAAGGCAGTGGGCACTCTCAGATGTCCCAGACACTGAGCAGTCGTGTAGGTGATTTGCCTAACCCCTGCTGCTCGGCCATCAGCTGGCAATCCCACTGCCTCTAGGATACGCTGGCATTTCTGTCTGGGATTGATTCTCTCTCTCTATTTTGCCCCATTTCTCTCTGCCTCTCTCTCCAGCTATCTCTAACCCTGTCTCTCTCTCTCTATCTCTCGCTCTCCGTCTGTCTCTCTCCAACTCTCTTTCCCATCTCACTCTCTGCATCTCTCTCTCCGCCCTTCTCTCCATTCATCTGTCTATCCCTAACTCTCTCTCTCCATCAGTCCCTCTCCAAATCCCTCTAACCCTGCTTCTCACCCTTTTTCTCTTTCACTCAATCTCTTTCATGCCAGTTCTTACTTCCTCTCTCCACCTGTTTCTCCGTCGATAATCTCTATCTCTGACTCCATCTGCCTTCCTGTCTCTCTGGAAAATATTCCTGTCACTGGTGCAGCCACAGTGGGCTCGGATCTCCATCCACCCCACCCCGACCCGAACTCTCCCTCCATCCCTCCACCCCACCCCGACTCGAACTCTCCCTCCACCCCGACCCGAACTCTCCCTCCATCTCTCCATCCCACCCTGACCCGAACTCTCCCTCCATCCCTCCATCCCACCCCGACCCGCACTCTCCCTGCACCCCGACCCGAACTCTCCCTCCATCCCTCCACCCCACCCCGACCCGAACTCTCCCTCCACTTCGACCCGAACTCTCCCTCCATCCCTCCATCCCACCCTGACCCGAACTCTCCCTCCATCCCTCCACCCCACCCCGACTCGAACTCTCCCTCCACCCCGACCCAAACTCTCCCTCCATCTCTCCATCCCACCCTGACCCGAACTCTCCCTCCATCCCTCCATCCCACCCCGACCCGCACTCTCCCTCCACCCCGACCCGAACTCTCCCTCCACCCCGACCCGAACTCTCCCTCCATCCCTCCACCCCACCCCGACCCGAACTCTCCCTCCACTCCGACCCGAACTCTCCCTCCATCCCTCCATCCCACCCTGACCCGAACTCTCCCTCCATCCCTTCATCCCACCCCGACCTGAACTCTCCCTCCACCCCGACCCGAACTCTCCCTCCACCCCGACCCGAACTCTCCCTCCATCCCACCACCCCACCCCTCCCCTCTCCCACCACACCACCCTTCCCTCCCTCTGACCTACCCCACCCCTGCCTTTGACCAACTCCCTGTCACCTCTCCTCCTCCCTCTGCACTCCCCCAGCCTGAGCTCCCTACTCCGTTTTTTTGTTATGAGCTGCCAGGGAGATTTCTGCCTGCAGTGGCAACAGAGCAGGAGTTGCCAAGAGCCATTTTGTCCAGTGCAGGGGCCATGTAGGTATGTTGGCACCTTCAGTGGCAAAAAGTGGCACCAGGAATTCAGCGCAAGTGAGGACCCCAATGCTGTGTGCGGCACAGCGGAGTGGAAGCTCCAGAGGACGGGTTTGTATCCAGAGAGCAGCCTTCCAGGAGTCAATTAGAACAGACTCCCGGCTGAGTCCTCACCTCACCTCACCTCACTGTCGACCATCACCACTGTCACTGGCTGACTGTGCTGCACCACCCAAGTATCAGGGTAGAACCAAACACTCGTCTGAGAAAAGCTTCTAGACTGAGAGAGGAGACGGGGTGGACAGGGAGTGAAAATATTCAGCAGTCTCTTACCTCAACCGAGTTGGACAGTCGCCGGACCGTAGAGTTCAGAACTGATGACTCGGCCTGAGTTTACAGAAAAATGGAGCACCGTTACTGGAAGCAGTGGGGGTCAACAAACAGTAGCCACCGAGTGACCCCTCTCCCCAGCGCCCTGTATCTTAGACTCTGCAAAGCCCCACAGATCCTTGACCTTTCAAGGTTCAGGGTCCAGTGGTCAAACTGGCTCATGTCGGGAAAGGCTCTGAAAGTGTGAAACTACACAAGCTTCATGTGACCCAGTGCAGAACGGAAGCTTCTATCAAGAGGCTGCCATATGGCAGAGAGCAAGTGAGGAGTCACAGCCTCACACACTGATCCCCTTCTGGAGAAACTCACGTCTCGAGGTGCAGCACAGATTACTAACAGTGAGAAAGCTCCTCATCGAACACTACAGAGAGAGGGGGGGGCAGGGTGAGGGGGGGGCCAGAGAGAGGGGGGGGGGGGCCAGGGCGAGAGGGGGGGCCAGGGCGAGAGGGGGCCAGGGCGAGAGGGGGCCAGGGCGAGGGGGGGCAGGGCGAGGGGGGGCCAGGGCGAGCAGGGTGAGGGGGGGCAGGGCGAGGGGGAGCAGAGCGAGAGGGGAGCAGGGCGAAGGGGGGCAGGGCAAAAGGGGGCAGGGCGAGAGGGGGCAGAGCGAGGGGGCTCAGGGCGAGAGGGGGGTTAGAGAGAGTGGAGGGGTAGAGAGAGAGGAGGGGTAGAGAGAGTGGAGGGGTAGAGAGAGTGGAGGGGTAGAGAGAGTGGCATCAAGAGGATGCAGAGAGGGGGAAACAGAGAGGAGGACACAGAGAGAGAGGGGGAGATAGAGAGAGAGGGCAGAGAGAGGGGGTTAGAGAGAGAGGACAGAGAGAGGGGGATAGAGAGAGAGGGCAGAGAGAGAGGGCAGTGAGAGGGGGATAGAGAGAGAGGGGCATAGAGGGGAATAGCGAGAGAGGGGAATAGAGAGAGGGGGGAATACAGAGAGAGTGGGAGAGAGCAAGAGGGGCATAGAGAGTGAGGGGCATAAAGGGGGGATAGAGAGAGGGGGGATTGGGAGGAGATAGGGATAGAGTGGGATAGAGAGAGGGAGGGATAGAGAAAGGGATGGAGAGTGGGGGAGCGGTTGGGGGAGCGGTTGGGGGAGAGGGGTGGGGCATGGGTCAGGGAGGGACACAGGATAGAGACAGAGGGATAGAGAGAGAGGGGGATAGAGAGAGGTGGAGAGAGAGAGGGGGAGAGAGAGAGGGGGCGAGAGAGAGGGGGGGAGAGAGGGAGGGGGGAGAGAGGGAGGGGGGAGAGAGGAAGGGGGAGGAGAGAGGGGGGGAGAGGGGCAGGGCATGGGTCAGGGAGGGACACAGAAGGATAGAGACAGAGGGATAGAGAGAGAGGGGGATAGAGAGAGGGGGATAGAGAGAGGGGGAGAGAGAGAGGGGAAAGAGAGAGGGAGGGGGAGAGAGAGGGAGGGGGAGAGAGAGGGAGAGAGAGGGGGAGAGAGAGGGGGGAGAGAGGGGGGAGAGAGAGCGGGGGAGAGATATAGTGATAGAGAGTGGGGTAGAGAGTGAAGTAGCGAGCGGGGTTGTGAGTGGGGCCAAGAGTTGAGTAGAGAGTGGGTTAATGAGTGGGATACAGGGAGGGATACAGAGGGATAGAGACAGAGAGCAGAGAGGGGGGAATAGAGAGAGAGGGAGAGAGAGAGACAGAGAGGGATTGTGATCGAGAGAGGCAGAGAGAGATAGAGGGAGAGAGAGATAAAGAAAGTGGGAGGAGAAAGAGGATGAATAACAGAGACACAGAGAGGGGAACTGACCTGTTGCTCGGGCCCCAGGACTGTCACCTCTCTTGGCTCATACTCGAAGATACTCCTGTGTTGTGCCTGCAGTCTGTGGCCTTCACTCTCCAGCCCTCCGAGTTCCAGCTCCCTCCTGCAGCCCAAAGAGGAAATGCCAAATAATGTCTTATGGTTGCTCAGGGAGATGAGTGCTGAGTCTGAGCGTTAGTTGGTGAAACTCCACATTTCCCAACATGTTGAGACTCCAGTCTGGGGCTGAAGTGAATACAAACACATCGCTGGCATTCCACAGTCAGTGTTTCATCGTTCGCTCAGAGTAAAGAATCTTTCAGCTTCCTCCAGCGCTCTCTATTCTCTGCAGCTTTGCCTGCTGTCATAAAGGGACTTCAGCCTCTATCCCTCCTCTTTCTGGGAACAGCAGGAAGCCATTCAGCTCTCTGCCTGCTCAGAAGGGAGCAGCAGGAGGGATATGGGGAGTGGAAGGGGAGAGGGGCAAGAGTGAGGAACAGGGTATAGGGAGGGCGAGGGGGAGAATGGGAGGGGATGAGGGGATGCCATGATCTCAGTCAGCTGCAGGGTCCGGGGTCTCGTCCCCGAATTGGGCACCGTGCTATTAAAGGAATGCTTGGAGCTTCACCTACTGAGAAAAGGTGCATTCGCCTGGAATCGGAATTTAACCCTTCCACTGCCTGTGACTCTCATCAGAAGCAAAATTCTCCCTTGTGTCTGGTCTTTCCAGCAACATGCATTCCACAACACGCAAGATAATTCCAAATGTGAGAAATACAGCTGGTGTCATTGAAAAGGAATTTGTGTCGGCTAAAGGGTGGAGAAATTAACCCTTGGCTGTTCTGAACCTCCAGTGATATCAAACTTTCCCATTCTACCTACCAGTGATTGAGGGTGAAATCTGGCTGCACAATGTCAGCTCCTTCTGTCAAACCATGGGCCAGGTCGCTGAACTGGGACTCCACTGAAAGAGAAGAGATTGCAATAAGGACCTTTCAAATCCATCATCAAGTGCTGCAAACTCCTTAGCCATGTGCCTTTAGACCAGCGGGGTGGCGGCAGGGGAGGGCGGGGAGGTGTCAGCTGTGTCAGTGTTTAACACCCTCTCCTCTCAGTCACAAGGTGATGGGTTCAAGCCCACTCCAGGAAGAGAGGAAGCCAGGACACAACACAGCCCCTGTTCTGACATTCAGTGACATTGTGGCTGATCTGGGAGCCAATTCCACATACCAGCCTTTGTCTCCGATCCCTGAATATCTCTGGTGAACGAAAATCCTCGCAGATTTAAAATTAACCATTAATGGAGCATAAACTGCCATTTGTCGAAGAGAATTACAAACTTCTACCACCATTAATGTGAATAAGTCTTTCTAAATTTCACTGCTGAAAGGTCTGGCTCTAATCTTCAGACTATCCCCCCTAGTTCCAGTCCTGCCAGCCAGTGGAAATAATTACTCTCTATCTACCCTCTCTGTTCCCCTTGATATCTTGCAAACTTTGATCAAACTACAAATGAGATCTTGAGCTCGATAAATCGCGGCATTGAGTACAAGAACAGGGAGGTTATGCTGAAACTTATAAAGCTCTGGTTTGGCAACAACTATCGTACTGTGTCCAGTTCTGGTCACCACACTTTAGGAATGGTTCCAGGGATGACGGATTTTAGCTGCAAGGACAAACGGGGAAGCTGGGGTTATTCTCCTCGGAGCAAAGGAGATTGAGGGGATATTGGATTACAGTGTACAAGATTCTAACAAGTTTAGATAAGAACAGAAGAAGTAGGAGCAGGAGTAGGCCATTTGGCCCCTCAAGCCTGCCCCACCATTCAATAAGATCATGGCTGATCTGCCCCAGACCTCAACTCCTCTTTCGTGCCAGCTCCTCATAGCCCTCAAATCCCCGATATTCCAAAAATCTATCTATCTCCTCTTTCGTGCCAGCTCCTCATAGCCCTCAAATCCCCGATATTCCAAAAATCTATCTATCTCCTCTTTAGGGAGATCAAGAAAAGATATTCCCATTAGTTGATGGTATAAGGACGAGGGACACAGGTTTAAGGTTTTGGACACAGGATGCAGGGGGAATCTAAGGTTGCTGATGATACAAAGCTCCGAAGTATTTAGATGAGCACTTGAAAAGCCATAGCATACAAGGCTACGGGCCAAGTGCTGGAAAATGGGATTAGAATAGGTAGGTGCTTGATGGCTGGCACAGACACGATGGGCTGAAGGGCCTGTTTCTGTGCTGAATAACTCGATGACTCCGTGGGAATGGAATCTATGAGGAGGATACAGAGAGGCTGCAAAGAGATAGAGACAGGTTAAGTGAGTGAACAACAAGCTGGTAGGTGGAGTATCATGTCGGCAAGTCTGAGGTTAGTCACTGTGATCATAAGAATAGAAAAGCAGAATATTTTTTAACAGGCGTGAAACTTATAAATCTTAATCTTCAGACAGACTTGGGTGTACTTGTGTAAGGAACACAAACAGTTCGCATGCAGGTGCAGCAAGCAATTCAGAAAGCAATTGGCATGTTAGCTTTTATTGCAAGGGGATTGGAGTCCAGGAATCAAGAAATCTTGCTGCAATTGTACAGGGTTTTGGTGAGACCACATCTGGAATACTGTGCGCAGTTTTAGTCTCTATATTTAAGGAAAGATATACTCGCATCGGAAGTGGTACAGTGAAGGTTCACTCGATTGGTCCCGAGGATGACAGACTTGTCCTGTGATGAGAGGCTGAGTAAACTGGGCCTATTATCTCTGGACTTTCGAAGAATAAGAGATGATCTCATTGAAACATACAAGATTCTGAAGGGGCTTGACAGGATAGACACTGAGAGATTGTTTCCACTGGTCAGGGAATCTCGAACACAGGGGCACATTATGACTTGATGACTCAATCCCTTAAACTTCTAAATTCCAGGGAATACAACCCGAGTTTCTTTAATCTCTCCTCATAGATGAACCCTTGGAATCCAAATATCATTCTGGTAAAACTACACTGCATTCGTTCCAAGGCCAGTATGTCCTTCCTAAGGTCTGGTGCCCTGAACTGTTCACAGTAATTCAGATGTTATCTAACCAGGGCTTTGTACAGATGATGCATGATGTCTATCCTTCTCTTCTATTCCCCTACATACGAACATATGACTTCGGAGCAGGAGCAGGCCATTCAGCCCCACGAGGCTGCTCGACCATTCAACAAGATATGGATGATCTGACTGTGGGCTAAACTCCACTTTCCTTCCTGCCCCCCATAACCCTCGACTCCCTTGTAGATCAAAAATCTGACTCAGCCTTGAATATGTTCAATGACCCAGCCTCCACTGCTCTCTGGGAAAGTGAGTTCCAAAGATCAACAACTCTCTGCAAGAAGAAATTCCTCCTCATTTCCGTCTTAAAAGGGAGATCACTTCATTTGTGATTGTGCCCTCTAGTTCTAGATTCCCCCACGAGGGGAAACATCCTCTCAGCATCTACCCTGTCAAACCCCGACAGAATCTTACATGATTCAATAAGATCACCTCTCATTCTTCTAAACTCCAATGAGTATAGGCCTAACCTGCTCAACCTTTCCTTATAAAACAACCCCTTCATCCCAGGAATCAGCCGAGTGAACCTTCTCTGAACTGCTTCCAATGCAAGTATGCCCCTTCTTAAACTCGGTGACCAAAACTGTATGCAGTACTCGGTGCGATCTCAACAATGCCCTGTACAGCTGTAGCAAGACTTCCCTACTTTTATATTCCACCTCCCTTACAATAAAGGCCAACATTCCGTTTGCCTTCCAAATTACTTGCTGTACCTGCATGCTAAGTTTTTGTGATACATGTACAAGGACACCCAGATCCCTCTGTACTGCAGCATTCTGCAGTCCCTCTCCACTTAAATAGTATACTGCTTTTCTACTCTTCCAGCCAAAGTGGACAACCTCACATTTTCCCACATTACTCTCCATTTGACAAATTTTTCTCCACTCTCTTCACGTATCTCGATCCCTTTGCAGTCTCTGCTGTTTCTAGCTTTTCATGAATTACGAAGTACCCTACTCGATTCTTTTTAGTTCCAAAGTGGACGACCTCACATTTGCTTACCTTGAACTCCAGTTGCTACTGTTTTGCCCATTCACTTAATCTATTAATATCTCTTTGTAATGTTACACTTCCATGTGCACTCTTACAATGCCGCCCTTCGTTCTGTTATCAGCACATTTGGATTTGTGGCTTTCTATCCCATTATCAAAGCCATTAATAAAGAAAGTGAATATATGAGGCTCCAAAATCCTTGCAGGACACGACTCGTCCCATCCTGCCAAATGAAGAACCTGCCCTGTAACCCTACTCTCTGTCTCTTGCTACTCTGCCAATCTCCAAACCAAGTCAATAATTTACCTTCAATTCCATGAGCTTCAACTTTAGCTCACAGACTCTCAGGAGGGATTTTATCAACTGCCTTCTGGAGTCCATAGAAAAAAACATTCATAGACATTCCCCCGTCCACTGTTTCAGTCAACCTCTTCAAAAACTTCCTACAGATTTGTCAGGCATGACATACCTTTTACAAATCCATGCTGGCTCTCTGAAAATTTTCAAGATGCTCAGTCACCCTATCTTTAATTGTCGACTCGAAGAATTCCCAACAACAGAACACTCAGAGTGCAGCACTGTCAGAGGTGCTGTTTTTTGGAGGGAACGTTAAACTGAGGTCCCGGGCGGATGTAAAAGATTCCATGCCGTTATTCTGCAGAGGAGAGTGCGGGGTTATCCCCACGTCCTGTGCCATATTGATCCCTGAAGCAACATCATTAAAACAAATGAAATGATGATGATCACACTGCTGTTTGTGGGATCCTGCTGTGCCATGTTTCCTACATTACATTGTTCCTAGATATGGGAATAGTGTGGAAAAAAAGCATTGAAGTGGATGATCAGCCCTGATCGTATTGAATGGCCTACTCCTGCTCCCATGTTCCTATGTTACAACAAGAAAAATAAAATATAAGAATAAAACAACAGTCACTAGGCTTCAAAAAGTACTTGGTTGGTTGAAAGTCCTTTGGGACATCCCGGGACGGTGAAAAGTGCTGTCGGAATGAAAGTCCTTTTGTTTTTACTTGGATTAAGAAGTGAAGGAAGGCCGAAGATGAACGTACAGCACACTGGCCAGCAAGATGTCTGACGCAGGGGCACAAAGACCTTGCTGCACCAGGTATATTGTTCCTGTCTCTGACACAGGGAATCAACGAGATCCCAAACTTGCATTGACAACGATGGAGCCACTGTGCCCCCACAGTGGCTGGCCTCATGGGGAGCCATCGCTAGCTGGATACCAGTCACACACCACCAGGATGTGGACATATATCGGGCAATTCTTCATTGTCACTGGGCCAAAATCCTGCAACTCCCTCCCTGATAACACTGTGGGAGCACCTTCACCTTCACTGACTGCCTTTGCTCAAGAAGACCCATCAGCTGCTCAAGGAGCATACAACAATATTCAGCTCATCCAGTCCGCACTGTTGTTTGTCCTTCCACACAAGCAGTATCCTCACCCCAGCTACCCGCCCAGTTCCCATATCCTTCAGCCATCTCTCCAACCTGCTCTTCAATGTTGTCCTGGTCTCTGCTTCAATCACTAACTCCAGGAGGGAATTCCACACACTCACAACCCTCTGTGTCAAAATCCTTCTCCAGCTTTCTGTCCTAAATCTAAGACACGAGTTGGGTAATAAATGCTGGGCTTGCCAGTGACGCCCACATCCCCAAAACAAATAAAATTAAACATGACAACACTGAGCTAAAATGCGCACAAAATCATTTGTCATTTCAACTCATCAAATACAATGGGTAGGAACACAGGAACAGGAGGAGGCCATTCAGCCCCTCGACCCTGTTACACAGGAACAGGAGGAGGCCATTCAGCCTCTCGACCCTGTTACACAGGAACAGGAGGAGGCCATTCAGCCCCTCGAGCCTATTTCACCATTCAATCAAATCATGCTTGATCTGTACCTCAACATCAATGACCTGATTTTATTCCATATTCCTTCATGTCCTTCCCCCACCCCCCACCCCAAGAAATCTATCGATCTCAGTCTTGAATGCTGCAGTAAGGCTGGTGAGTGTGAAATGGCTGATCGTCATCCGGTTAAAGGAATGAGAAGGTTTAAGTGATGGAGAAACGTACTGTCTGATGGGTCTGCGACATGATTGGCTTCAAATTCATCTTCTGTAATAAAACATATAACAGAACAATCAGGAATTTTATTGTGCAGCGAGCAAAATGGTAGCTCAACATAGAAAGAAAGAACTCAAATTTATACAGTGACTTGCACATCCTCAAGACATCCCAAAGTGCTTTACAGCTTCCCCCTCAAGTCTGACCTCCAAACCCACCCACCGCCCCCACTCCCACCCCACCTCCCCCACACTCCTCCATCAAGCCCCTCCTCTGGAAAACCCAAATATGGAGACAAGGAAGGTTGTGATTGAGAATGAGAGACATTAGAGTTGAGAAGTTAGAGGTTCTTGCTGCTAAAACAGCCAACTGCCGCTTCGCACTACACACCTCCCCGAGTTAGCCTTTCAGGAACATGGCCCCCTCCCAGTGAGAGCAGTACGATCCCGCAGAGTCTGGGGCAGACTGGAGAGTGGGTCAGGGGAAATGTGAGTTCAGGAGTATTGGAGTCAATGTGACCCAAACAGAGATCATGAACAAACAGCCAATTATTGGTGTGAATTCTCACAAACAACTGTTAAATGTTGCAACTTCTGCTAAATAAGTAACATGTACGGCAAAAGAATATTCACTGAAAGGGCAAGTCCACAAGTTGTCCCTCAATACTCAATGTAAGAAGGACTCTCAGTAACCAAGCAATCAACAAAGCCCACAGTCCAAATTCAGCTGTTTAATAGAAAGTCTATGGATTTTCATGCTCCCAGATGACTTTATCTCAGTGGTAGTGTTCTCCTCCGAGTCCGAAGCTTGTGGGTTCAAGTCCCACGCCAGAGGTTTGATCACAAGATCAAGGCTGACACTCCCAATGCAGTACAAAAGGAGTGCTGCACCGACAGAGGTGCTGTCTTTCGTATCAGATATTATTGAGGATACAAGTAACATCCCAGTATTAGCTGGAAGTCAGGAAATGGAAGGGAGGGAGGAACTCAAGAAAATTACAATCACCAGCCAAGTGGTACTGAACAAATTGTTGGAGCTGCAGGCTGACAAATCCCCGGGTCCTGATGGACTTCATCCTCGGGTGTTAAATGAAGTGGCTGGTGAGATAGTTGATGCGTTAGTTTTAATTTTCCAAAATTCCCTAGATTCGTGGAAGGTTCTGTTAGATTGGAAAATAGCGAATGTAACTCCTTTATTCAAAAAGGGGTGGAGACAGAAAGCAGGAAACTACAGGCCAGTTAGCTTAACATCTGTCTAAGGGAAAATGTTAGAAGCTATTATTAAAGATGTTATAGCAGGGCATTTAGAAAAATTCAAGGTAATCAGGCAGAGTCAACATGGTTATGTGAAAGGGAAATCATGTTTAACCTATTTATTGGAGTTATTTGAGGGAGTTACATGTGCTGTAGATAAAGGGGAACCAGTGGATGTACTGTACTTAGATTTCCAGAAGGGATTTTCTAAGGTGCCACATCAAAGGTTATTGCGGAAAATAAAAGCTCACGGTGTAGGGGGTAACATATTGGCATGGATAGAAGATTGGCTAGCTGACAGGAAACAAAGTGCAGGCATAAATGGGTCATTTTGTGGTTGGCAAAATGTAACGAGTGGTGTGCCACAGGGGTCTGTGCTGGGGCCTCAACTTTTTACAATTTATATAAATGACTTAAATGAACGGACCGAAGGTACGGTTGCTAAATTTGCTGATGACACAAGGAGAGGTAGGAAAGTAAGTTGTGAAGAGGACATAAGGAGGCTACAAAGGGACAGAGATCGGTTAAGTGAGTGGGCAAAGACCTGACAAATGGAGTGTAATGTGGGAAAGTGGGAAATTGTCCACTTTGGCAAGAAGGATAAAGAAGCATATTATCTAAATGGTGAGAGATTGCAGAGCTCTGAGATGCAGAGGGATCTGGGTGTCCTAGTGCATGAATCACAAAAGATGAGCCTACAGCTACAGAACGTAATTAGGAAAGCTAATAGAATGTTATCGTTTATCAAGAGGGGAATTGAATACAAAAGTAGGGAGGTTATGCTTCAGCTACACAAGGCATTGGTGAGACCACATCTGGAGTACTGTGTACAGTACTGGTCTCCTTACTTAAGGAAGGATGTAAGCGCGTTGGAGGCAGTTCAGAGAAGGTTTACTAGACTAATACCTGGAATGGGTGGGCTGTATTATGAAGAAAGGTTGGACAGGCTCGGCTTGTATCCTCTGGAATTCAGAAGAGTAACAGGTGACCTGATTGAAACATAAAAGATCCTGAGGGGTCTTGACAGGGTGGATGTGGAAAGAATGTTTCCCCTTGTGGGGGAATCTACAACTAGGAGCGACTGTTTAAAAATAAGGGGTCCCCCATTTAAGACAGAGATGAGGAGAAATATTTTCTCTCAGAGGGTCGTGAGTCTTCGGAATTCTCTTCCTCAAAAGGCAGTGGAAGCAGAGTCTTTGAATATTTTGAAGGCAGAGGTAGATAGATTCTTGATAAGCAAAGGGGATGGAAGGTTATCGGGGGTAGGTGGAAATCTGGAGTAATCAGTTCAGCCATGAACTTTTAGAATGGCGGAGCAGGCTCGAAGGGCCAAGTGGCCTACTCCTGCTCCTAATTCGCATGTTCATATGTAAATCGAGGCCCCGTCTGCTCTCTCAAGTGGATGTAAAAACACACGAGGGCAAGGAGGTTCTCTCTGGCATCCTGGACAATATTTATCTCTGAACCAACATCATTAAAGCAGATGAACTGGTCATTTTTCACTTGTTTTTGGGAGCCTGCTGCGTGCAAATTGATTGTGAAGCATTGTGGGATGTCATGAGATTGAGTATCAAATCAAAACTAACTGTACAATGCGGTGAAAACGAGTGGTAGGTCAGAGGATTGGGAAGTTTTTAGAAACCAGCAGCAGATGACTAAAAAACTAATAAAGAGGGAGAAAATTGATTGAGAGTAAATTGGCAAGAAATATAAAAATAAACAGGAAGAGCTTCTATGGGTATATAAAAAGGAAGAGAGTAGCTAAAGTAATTGTGGGACCATTAGAGGATGGGGAATTAATAACAGGGAAATGGCAGATAATTTCAACCAATATTTTGCATCGGTCTTCACGGTAGATGACACTATAAACATCCCAACAATCATAGATGAACAAGGTGTAAATGGGAGGGAGGAACTTGTAACAATCTCTATCACGAGGGAAAAGGTTCTGGACAAACTGATGGGACTAAAGGCAGACAAGTCGCCAGGACCTGATGGCCTGCACCCAAGGGTTTTAAAAAAGTGTGGCTGCAGAGATAGTGGAGGCATTGGTCATAATATACCAAAACTCACTGGATTCCGGTAGGGTACCAGCAGATTGGAAAACCGCTGATATGACACCCCCTATTCAAGAAAGGAGGGAGGCAGAAAGCAGGAAACTATAGAGCAGTTAGCTTAACATCAGTCATTGGGAAAATGCTTGAGTCGATTATTAAGGAAGAAATAGAAGGACATTTAGAAAAACATAATGCAATCAAACAGAGTCAACATGGTTTTATGAAAGGGAAATCATGTTTGACAAATTTATTAGAGTGGATAAAGGGGAACCAGTAGATGTTGTGTATTTAGATTTTCAGAAGGCGTTTGATAAGGTGCCACATAAAAGATTATTGCACAAAACAGGAGCTCAGGGTATTGGGGGTAATGTGTTGGCATGGATTGAGGATTGGCTAACACACAGAAGATAGAGAGTTGGGATCAATGGGTCTTTTTCAGGTTGGAAAGCTGTAACTAGTGGGGTGCCACAAGGATCCGTCCTAGGGCCTCAACTATTTACTCTTTATATTAATGACTGAGAGGAAGGGACAGAGTGCAGTGTATCCAAATTTGCTGACGATACAAAAATAGATGGGAAGGCATGTTGTGATGAGGACACAAAGAATCTGCAAAGGGACATAGATAAAGTGAATGGGCAAAAATTTGGCAGATGGTGTTCAATGTGGGAAAGTGTGAGGTAATCCACGTTGGTAGGAAGAATAAAAAGGCAGATTATTATTTAGATGGTGAAAGACTACAGAATACTGCAGTACAGAGGGATCTGGGTGTTCTTGTACATGAAACACAAAAAGTTAGCATGCAGGTGCAGCAAGTAATTAGGAAGGCAAATGGAATTTTGGTTTTTATTGCTAGGGGGTTCGAGTTTAAAAAGAGGAAAGTCTTGTTACAACTGTACGTGTGTTAGTGAGGCCACACCTGGAGTACTGTGTACAGTTTTGGTCCCCGTATTTAAAGAAGGATATACTAGCATTGGAGGCAGTTCAGAAAAGGTTCACTAGGCTGATTCCTGGGATGAAAGGACTGTCTTATCAAGAATGGCGAAACAGGTTAGGCCATTATTCATTGGAGTTTAGAAGAATGAGGGGTGATCTTATAGAAACATATAAGATTTTAAGAGGGCTCGACAGGGTAGATGTTGAGAAGATGTTTCCACGAGTGGGGGAATCTCAAACTTGGGGACATAGTTACAGAATAAGGGGGCACACATTTAAAACTGAGATGCAAAGGAATTTCTTCCCTCAGAGGGGAGTGACTCTCTGGAATTCTCTGTCTCAGAGAGTTGTGGAGGCTAGGTCACTAAATGTATTTAAGAAGGAGGTAGATAGGTTTTTGAAATCTCAGGGAGTCGAGGGTTAGGCAGAGCAGGCCCGAAAAAGAAGCTGAGGACTGGGACAGATCAGCCATGATCTTACTGAATGGCGGGGCAGGCTTGAGGGTCTGAATGGCCAACTCCTGCTCCTATTTCTTATGTTCTTAAAAGGTGCTGTGGAAATGCAAATCTTCCTTTCTACTTTCAGACCTCACCCCCTTCCCCCTGCCTAATTCCCCTCATCCGCTGCACTCCTCTCTCCCTTCCCCTCCCGCTTCTCCCCTATTGCACCCTCCTCCTCCCATTCCCTCTCCTCCACCCTCCTCACCCACCAAGCGTCTCACAGGTCCTTGTGGGCCATGATGAACAGTTACCTGTGGGTCTGGTGTGAATCTGTCTGAACATCCTCTTGTACCACTCCCTCGGCTTGTTTACACTCTGTCCAAAACACAGAAAGGGTCAGAGAGAGAGAAAGGAGAGACTGGAGAGAGAGTCAGCTCCATCAAGCAGCGACTGTCATCACACCCCTCAGTGAGGATCTAACCTGATCTCTGGACTTTGAAATCAGGCCCGTCCCCAATAAAAGGAACAGTAACTTCATTCACAACATGGGATGTGGGAATGAGCTTCTGTCAAACACATTTCTCTTTCACTCAGGATTGTTAACAAGGTTTGCTGCTCAAACCTAACCAAGAGAGATCACACGAAATCTTATCCAAAATCAAAGCCATTCCACATCAAAATAGTTTGGGGATTGGGAGGCAGCTTCAACCCCAAACCATTTTGAGACGAGTGGGAGCAGGCAGGAATCTGGAGTCCGGGGGAGTGGGAAAGGGCAGGAATCTGGAGTCCGGGGGAGTGGGAACGGGCAGGAATCTGGAGTCCGGGGGAGTGGGAACGGGCAGGAATCTGGAGTCCGGGGGTGTGGGAACGGGCAGGAATCTGGAGTCCGGGGGTGTGGGAACGGGCAGGAATCTGGAGTCCGGGGGAGTGGGAACAGGCAGGAATCTGGAGTCCGGGGGAGTGGGAACGGGCAGGAATCTGGAGTCCGGGGGAGTGGGAACGGGCAGGAATCTGGAGTCCGGGGGTGTGGGAACGGGCAGGAATCCGGAGTCCGGGGGAGTGGGAACGGGCAGGAATCTGGAATCCGGGGGAGTGGGAACGGGCAGGGATCTGGAGTCCGGGGGAGTGGGAACGGGCAGGAATCTGGAGTCCGGGGGTGTGGGAACGGGCAGGAATCTGGAGTCCGGGGGAGTGGGAACGGGCAGGAATCTGGAGTCCGGGGGAGTGGGAACGGGCAGGAATCTGGAGTCCGGGGGTGTGGGAACGGGCAGGAATCTGGAGTCCGGGGGTGTGGGAACGGGCAGGAATCTGGAGTCCGGGGGTGTGGGAACGGGCAGGAATCTGGAGTCCGGGGGTGTGGGAACGGGCAGGAATCTGGAGTCCGGGGGTGTGGGAACGGGCAGGAATCTGGAGTCCGGGGGAGTGGGAAGGGGCAGGAATCTGGAATCCAGGGGAGTGGGAACGGGCAGGAATCTGGAATCCGGGGGAGTGGGAACGGGCAGGAATCTGGAGTCCGGGGGAGTGGGAACGGGCAGGAATCTGGAGTCCGGGGGAGTGGGAACGGGCAGGAATCTGGAGTCCGGGGGAGTGGGAACGGGCAGGAATCTGGAGTCCGGGGGTGTGGGAACGGGCAGGAATCTGGAGTCCGGGGGAGTGGGAACGGGCAGGGATCTGGAATCCGGGGGAGTGGGAACGGGCAGGGATCTGGAGTCCGGGGGAGTGGGAACGGGCAGGAATCTGGAGTCCGGGGGTGTGGGAACGGGCAGGAATCTGGAGTCCGGGGGAGTGGGAACGGGCAGGAATCTGGAATCCGGGGGAGTGGGAACGGGCAGGGATCTGGAGTCCGGGGGAGTGGGAACGGGCAGGAATCTAGAGTCCGGGGGAGTGGGAACAGGCAGGAATCTGGAGTCCGGGGGAGTGGGAACGGGCAGGAATCTGGAGTCCGGGGGAGTGGGAACGGGCAGGGATCTGGAGTCTGGGGGAGTGGGAACGGGCAGGAATCTAGAGTCCGGGGGAGTGGGAACAGGCAGGAATCTGGAGTCCGGGGGAGTGGGAACGGGCAGGAATCTGGAATCCGGGGGAGTGGGAACGGGCAGGGATCTGGAGTCCGGGGGAGTGGGAACGGGCAGGAATCTGGAGTCCGGGGGAGTGGGAACGGGCAGGAATCTGGAGTCCGGGGGAGTGGGAACGGGCAGGAATCTGGAGTCCGGGGGAGTGGGAACGGGCAGGAATCTGGAGTCCGGGGGAGTGGGAACGGGCAGGGATTTGGAGTCCGAAGGAGTGGGAACGGGCAGGATTCTGGAGTCCGGGGGAGTGGGAACGGGCAGGAATCTGGAGTCCGGGGGAGTGGGAACGGGCAGGAATCTGGAGTCCGGGGGAGTGGGAACGGGCAGGAATCTGGAGTCCGGGGGAGTGGGAACGGGCAGGAATCTGGAGTCCGGGGGAGTGGGAACGGGCAGGAATCTGGAATCCGGGGGAGTGGGAACGGGCAGGGATCTGGAGTCCGGGGGAGTGGGAACGGGCAGGAATCTAGAGTCCGGGGGAGTGGGAACAGGCAGGAATCTGGAGTCCGGGGGAGTGGGAACGGGCAGGAATCTGGAGTCCGGGGGAGTGGGAACGGGCAGGAATCTGGAGTCCGGGGGAGTGGGAACGGGCAGGAATCTGGCGTCCGGGGGAGTGGGAACGGGCAGGAATCTGGAGTCCGGGGGTGTGGGAACGGGCAGGAATCTGGAGTCCGGGGGAGTGGGAACGGGCAGGAATCTGGAATCCGGGGGAGTGGGAACGGGCAGGGATCTGTAGTCCGGGGGAGTGGGAACAGGCAGGAATATAGAGTCCGGGGGAGTGGGAACAGGCAGGAATCTGGAGTCCGGGGGAGTGGGAACGGGCAGGAATCTGGAGTCCGGGGGAGTGGGAACGGGCAGGGATCTGGAGTCCGGGGGAGTGGGAACGGGCAGGAATCTAGAGTCCGGGGGAGTGGGAACAGGCAGGAATCTGGAGTCCGGGGGAGTGGGAACGGGCAGGAATCTGGAATCCGGGGGAGTGGGAACGGGCAGGGATCTGGAGTCCGGGGGAGTGGGAACGGGCAGGAATCTGGAGTCCGGGGGAGTGGGAACGGGCAGGAATCTGGAGTCCGGGGGAGTGGGAACGGGCAGGAATCTGGAGTCCGGGGGAGTGGGAACGGGCAGGGATTTGGAGTCCGAAGGAGTGGGAACGGGCAGGAATCTGGAGTCCGGGGGAGTGGGAACGGGCAGGAATCTGGAGTCCGGGGGAGTGGGAACGGGCAGGAATCTGGAGTCCGGGGGAGTGGGAACGGGCAGGAATCTGGAGTCCGGGGGAGTGGGAACGGGCAGGAATCTGGAATCCGGGGGAGTGGGAACGGGCAGGAATCTGGAGTTCGGGGGAGTGGGATCAGGCAGGGATCTGGAGTCCAGGGGAGTGGGAACGGGCAGGAATCTGGAGTCCGGGGGAGTGGGAACGGGCAGGAATCTGGAGTCCGGGGGAGTGGGAACGGGCAGGAATCTGGAGTCCGGGGGAGTGGGAACGGGCAGGAATCTAGAGTCCGGGGGAGTGGGAACGGGCAGGAATCTGGAGTCCGGGGGAGTGAGAACGGGCAGGAATCTGGAGTCCGGGGGTGTGGGAACGGGCAGGAATCTGGAGTCCGGGGGAGTGGGAACGGGCAGGAATCTGGAGTCCGGGGGTGTGGGAACGGGCAGGAATCTGGAGTCCGGGGGAGTGGGAACGGGCAGGAATCTGGAATCCGGGGGAGTGGGAACGGGCAGGGATCTGGAGTCCGGGGGAGTGGGAACGGGCAGGAATCTAGAGTCCGGGGGAGTGGGAACAGGCAGGAATCTGGAGTCCGGGGGAGTGGGAACGGGCAGGAATCTGGAGTCCGGGGGAGTGGGAACGGGCAGGGATCTGGAGTCCGGGGGAGTGGGAACGGGCAGGAATCTAGAGTCCGGGGGAGTGGGAACGGGCAGGAATCTGGAGTCCGGGGGAGTGGGAACGGGCAGGGATTTGGAGTCCGAAGGAGTGGGAACGGGCAGGATTCTGGAGTCCGGGGGAGTGGGAACGGGCAGGAATCTGGAGTCCGGGGGAGTGGGAACGGGCAGGAATCTGGAGTCCGGGGGAGTGGGAACTGGCAGGAATCTGGAGTCCGGGGGAGTGGGAACGGGCAGGAATCTGGAGTCCGGGGGAGTGGGAACGGGCAGGAATCTGGAGTCCGGGGGAGTGGGAACGGGCAGGAATCTGGAGTCCGGGGGTGTGGGAACGGGCAGGAATCTGGAGTCCGGGGGAGTGAGAACGGGCAGGAATCTGGAATCCGGGGGAGTGGGAACGGGCAGGGATCTGGAGTCCGGGGGAGTGGGAACGGGCAGGAATCTAGAGTCCGGGGGAGTGGGAACAGGCAGGAATCTGGAGTCCGGGGGAGTGGGAACGGGCAGGAATCTGGAGTCCGGGGGAGTGGGAACGGGCAGGAATCTGGAGTCCGGGGGAGTGGGAACGGGCAGGAATCTGGCGTCCGGGGGAGTGGGAACGGGCAGGAATCTGGAGTCCGGGGGTGTGGGAACGGGCAGGAATCTGGAGTCCGGGGGAGTGGGAACGGGCAGGAATCTGGAATCCGGGGGAGTGGGAACGGGCAGGGATCTGGAGTCCGGGGGAGTGGGAACGGGCAGGAATATAGAGTCCGGGGGAGTGGGAACAGGCAGGAATCTGGAGTCCGGGGGAGTGGGAACGGGCAGGAATCTGGAGACCGGGGGAGTGGGAACGGGCAGGAATCTGGAGTCCGGGGGAGTGGGAACGGGCAGGGATCTGGAGTCCGGGGGAGTGGGAACGGGCAGGAATCTAGAGTCCGGGGGAGTGGGAACAGGCAGGAATCTGGAGTCCGGGGGAGTGGGAACGGGCAGGAATCTGGAGTCCGGGGGTGTGGGAACGGGCAGGAATCTGGAGTCCGGGGGAGTGGGAACGGGCAGGAATCTGGAGTCCGGGGGTGTGGGAACGGGCAGGAATCTGGAGTCCGGGGGAGTGGGAACGGGCAGGAATCTGGAATCCGGGGGAGTGGGAACGGGCAGGGATCTGGAGTCCGGGGGAGTGGGAACGGGCAGGAATCTAGAGTCCGGGGGAGTGGGAACAGGCAGGAATCTAGAGTCCGGGGGAGTGGGAACGGGCAGGAATCTAGAGTCCGGGGGTGTGGGAACGGGCAGGAATCTGGAGTCCGGGGGAGTGGGAACGGGCAGGAATCTGGAGTCCGGGGGTGTGGGAACGGGCAGGAATCTGGAGTCCGGGGGAGTGGGAACGGGCAGGAATCTGGAATCCGGGGGAGTGGGAACGGGCAGGGATCTGGAGTCCGGGGGAGTGGGAACGGGCAGGAATCTAGAGTCCGGGGGAGTGGGAACAGGCAGGAATCTGGAGTCCGGGGGAGTGGGAACGGGCAGGAATCTGGAGTCCGGGGGAGTGGGAACGGGCAGGGATCTGGAGTCCGGGGGAGTGGGAACGGGCAGGAATCTAGAGTCCGGGGGAGTGGGAACGGGCAGGAATCTGGAGTCCGGGGGAGTGGGAACGGGCAGGGATTTGGAGTCCGAAGGAGTGGGAACGGGCAGGATTCTGGAGTCCGGGGGAGTGGGAACGGGCAGGAATCTGGAGTCCGGGGGAGTGGGAACGGGCAGGAATCTGGAGTCCGGGGGAGTGGGAACGGGCAGGAATCTGGAGTCCGGGGGAGTGGGAACGGGCAGGGATTTGGAGTCCGAAGGAGTGGGAACGGGCAGGAATCTGGAGTCCGGGGGAGTGGGAACGGGCAGGAATCTGGAGTCCGGGGGAGTGGGAACGGGCAGGAATCTGGAGTCCGGGGGAGTGGGAACGGGCAGGAATCTGGAGTCCGGGGGAGTGGGAACGGGCAGGAATCTGGAATCCGGGGGAGTGGCAACGGGCAGGAATCTGGAGTTCGGGGGAGTGGGATCAGGCAGGGATCTGGAGTCCAGGGGAGTGGGAACGGGCAGGAATCTGGAGTCCGGGGGAGTGGGAACGGGCAGGAATCTGGAGTCCGGGGGAGTGGGAACGGGCAGGAATCTGGAGTCCGGGGGAGTGGGAACGGGCAGGAATCTAGAGTCCGGGGGAGTGGGAACGGGCAGGAATCTGGAGTCCGGGGGAGTGAGAACGGGCAGGAATCTGGAGTCCGGGGGTGTGGGAACGGGCAGGAATCTGGAGTCCGGGGGAGTGGGAACGGGCAGGAATCTGGAGTCCGGGGGTGTGGGAACGGGCAGGAATCTGGAGTCCGGGGGAGTGGGAACGGGCAGGAATCTGGAATCCGGGGGAGTGGGAACGGGCAGGGATCTGGAGTCCGGGGGAGTGGGAACGGGCAGGAATCTAGAGTCCGGGGGAGTGGGAACAGGCAGGAATCTGGAGTCCGGGGGAGTGGGAACGGGCAGGAATCTGGAGTCCGGGGGAGTGGGAACGGGCAGGGATCTGGAGTCCGGGGGAGTGGGAACGGGCAGGAATCTAGAGTCCGGGGGAGTGGGAACGGGCAGGAATCTGGAGTCCGGGGGAGTGGGAACGGGCAGGGATTTGGAGTCCGAAGGAGTGGGAACGGGCAGGATTCTGGAGTCCGGGGGAGTGGGAACGGGCAGGAATCTGGAGTCCGGGGGAGTGGGAACGGGCAGGAATCTGGAGTCCGGGGGAGTGGGAACTGGCAGGAATCTGGAGTCCGGGGGAGTGGGAACGGGCAGGAATCTGGAGTCCGGGGGAGTGGGAACGGGCAGGAATCTGGAGTCCGGGGGAGTGGGAACGGGCAGGAATCTGGAGTCCGGGGGTGTGGGAACGGGCAGGAATCTGGAGTCCGGGGGAGTGAGAACGGGCAGGAATCTGGAATCCGGGGGAGTGGGAACGGGCAGGGATCTGGAGTCCGGGGGAGTGGGAACGGGCAGGAATCTAGAGTCCGGGGGAGTGGGAACAGGCAGGAATCTGGAGTCCGGGGGAGTGGGAACGGGCAGGAATCTGGAGTCCGGGGGAGTGGGAACGGGCAGGAATCTGGAGTCCGGGGGAGTGGGAACGGGCAGGAATCTGGCGTCCGGGGGAGTGGGAACGGGCAGGAATCTGGAGTCCGGGGGTGTGGGAACGGGCAGGAATCTGGAGTCCGGGGGAGTGGGAACGGGCAGGAATCTGGAATCCGGGGGAGTGGGAACGGGCAGGGATCTGGAGTCCGGGGGAGTGGGAACGGGCAGGAATATAGAGTCCGGGGGAGTGGGAACAGGCAGGAATCTGGAGTCCGGGGGAGTGGGAACGGGCAGGAATCTGGAGACCGGGGGAGTGGGAACGGGCAGGAATCTGGAGTCCGGGGGAGTGGGAACGGGCAGGGATCTGGAGTCCGGGGGAGTGGGAACGGGCAGGAATCTAGAGTCCGGGGGAGTGGGAACAGGCAGGAATCTGGAGTCCGGGGGAGTGGGAACGGGCAGGAATCTGGAGTCCGGGGGTGTGGGAACGGGCAGGAATCTGGAGTCCGGGGGAGTGGGAACGGGCAGGAATCTGGAGTCCGGGGGTGTGGGAACGGGCAGGAATCTGGAGTCCGGGGGAGTGGGAACGGGCAGGAATCTGGAATCCGGGGGAGTGGGAACGGGCAGGGATCTGGAGTCCGGGGGAGTGGGAACGGGCAGGAATCTAGAGTCCGGGGGAGTGGGAACAGGCAGGAATCTAGAGTCCGGGGGAGTGGGAACGGGCAGGAATCTAGAGTCCGGGGGTGTGGGAACGGGCAGGAATCTGGAGTCCGGGGGAGTGGGAACGGGCAGGAATCTGGAGTCCGGGGGTGTGGGAACGGGCAGGAATCTGGAGTCCGGGGGAGTGGGAACGGGCAGGAATCTGGAATCCGGGGGAGTGGGAACGGGCAGGGATCTGGAGTCCGGGGGAGTGGGAACGGGCAGGAATCTAGAGTCCGGGGGAGTGGGAACAGGCAGGAATCTGGAGTCCGGGGGAGTGGGAACGGGCAGGAATCTGGAGTCCGGGGGAGTGGGAACGGGCAGGGATCTGGAGTCCGGGGGAGTGGGAACGGGCAGGAATCTAGAGTCCGGGGGAGTGGGAACGGGCAGGAATCTGGAGTCCGGGGGAGTGGGAACGGGCAGGGATTTGGAGTCCGAAGGAGTGGGAACGGGCAGGATTCTGGAGTCCGGGGGAGTGGGAACGGGCAGGAATCTGGAGTCCGGGGGAGTGGGAACGGGCAGGAATCTGGAGTCCGGGGGAGTGGGAACGGGCAGGAATCTGGAGTCCGGGGGAGTGGGAACGGGCAGGAATCTGGAGTCCGGGGGAGTGGGAACGGGCAGGAATCTGGAGTCCGGGGGAGTGGGAACGGGCAGGAATCTGGAGTCCGGGGGTGTGGGAACGGGCAGGAATCTGGAGTCCGGGGGAGTGAGAACGGGCAGGAATCTGGAATCCGGGGGAGTGGGAACGGGCAGGGATCTGGAGTCCGGGGGAGTGGGAACGGGCAGGAATCTAGAGTCCGGGGGAGTGGGAACAGGCAGGAATCTGGAGTCCGGGGGAGTGGGAACGGGCAGGAATCTGGAGTCCGGGGGAGTGGGAACGGGCAGGAATCTGGAGTCCGGGGGAGTGGGAACGGGCAGGAATCTGGCGTCCGGGGGAGTGGGAACGGGCAGGAATCTGGAGTCCGGGGGTGTGGGAACGGGCAGGAATCTGGAGTCCGGGGGAGAGGGAACGGGCAGGAATCTGGAATCCGGGGGAGTGGGAACGGGCAGGGATCTGGAGTCCGGGGGAGTGGGAACGGGCAGGAATATAGAGTCCGGGGGAGTGGGAACAGGCAGGAATCTGGAGTCCGGGGGAGTGGGAACGGGCAGGAATCTGGAGTCCGGGGGAGTGGGAACGGGCAGGAATCTGGAGTCCGGGGGAGTGGGAACGGGCAGGGATCTGGAGTCCGGGGGAGTGGGAACGGGCAGGAATCTAGAGTCCGGGGGAGTGGGAACAGGCAGGAATCTGGAGTCCGGGGGAGTGGGAACGGGCAGGAATCTGGAATCCGGGGGAGTGGGAACGGGCAGGGATCTGGAGTCCGGGGGAGTGGGAACGGGCAGGAATCTGGAGTCCGGGGGAGTGGGAACGGGCAGGAATCTGGAGTCCGGGGGAGTGGGAACGGGCAGGAATCTGGAGTCCGGGGGAGTGGGAACGGGCAGGAATCTGGAGTCCGGGGGAGTGGGAACGGGCAGGGATTTGGAGTCCAAAGGAGTGGGAACGGGCAGGAATCTGGAGTCCGGGGGAGTGGGAACGGGCAGGAATCTGGAGTCCGGGGGAGTGGGAACGGGCAGGAATCTGGAGTCCGGGGGAGTGGGAACGGGCAGGAATCTGGAATCCGGGGGAGTGGGAACGGGCAGGAATCTGGAGTTCGGGGGAGTGGGATCAGGCAGGGATCTGGAGTCCAGGGGAGTGGGAACGGGCAGGAATCTGGAGTCCGGGGGAGTGGGAACGGGCAGGAATCTGGAGTCCGGGGGAGTGGGAACGGGCAGGAATCTGGAGTCCGGGGGAGTGGGAACGGGCAGGAATCTAGAGTCCGGGGGAGTGGGAACGGGCAGGAATCTGGAGTCCGGGGGAGTGGGAACGGGCAGGAATCTGGAGTCCGGGGGTGTGGGAACGGGCAGGAATCTGGAGTCCGGGGGAGTGGGAACGGGCAGGAATCTGGAGTCCGGGGGTGTGGGAACGGGCAGGAATCTGGAGTCCGGGGGAGTGGGAACGGGCAGGAATCTGGAATCCGGGGGAGTGGGAACGGGCAGGGATCTGGAGTCCGGGGGAGTGGGAACGGGCAGGAATCTAGAGTCCGGGGGAGTGGGAACAGGCAGGAATCTGGAGTCCGGGGGAGTGGGAACGGGCAGGAATCTGGAGTCCGGGGGAGTGGGAACGGGCAGGAATCTGGAGTCCGGGGGAGTGGGAACGGGCAGGAATCTGGCGTCCGGGGGAGTGGGAACGGGCAGGAATCTGGAGTCCGGGGGTGTGGGAACGGGCAGGAATCTGGAGTCCGGGGGAGTGGGAACGGGCAGGAATCTGGAATCCGGGGGAGTGGGAACGGGCAGGGATCTGTAGTCCGGGGGAGTGGGAACAGGCAGGAATATAGAGTCCGGGGGAGTGGGAACAGGCAGGAATCTGGAGTCCGGGGGAGTGGGAACGGGCAGGAATCTGGAGTCCGGGGGAGTGGGAACGGGCAGGGATCTGGAGTCCGGGGGAGTGGGAACGGGCAGGAATCTAGAGTCCGGGGGAGTGGGAACAGGCAGGAATCTGGAGTCCGGGGGAGTGGGAACGGGCAGGAATCTGGAATCCGGGGGAGTGGGAACGGGCAGGGATCTGGAGTCCGGGGGAGTGGGAACGGGCAGGAATCTGGAGTCCGGGGGAGTGGGAACGGGCAGGAATCTGGAGTCCGGGGGAGTGGGAACGGGCAGGAATCTGGAGTCCGGGGGAGTGGGAACGGGCAGGGATTTGGAGTCCGAAGGAGTGGGAACGGGCAGGAATCTGGAGTCCGGGGGAGTGGGAACGGGCAGGAATCTGGAGTCCGGGGGAGTGGGAACGGGCAGGAATCTGGAGTCCGGGGGAGTGGGAACGGGCAGGAATCTGGAGTCCGGGGGAGTGGGAACGGGCAGGAATCTGGAATCCGGGGGAGTGGGAACGGGCAGGAATCTGGAGTTCGGGGGAGTGGGATCAGGCAGGGATCTGGAGTCCAGGGGAGTGGGAACGGGCAGGAATCTGGAGTCCGGGGGAGTGGGAACGGGCAGGAATCTGGAGTCCGGGGGAGTGGGAACGGGCAGGAATCTGGAATCCGGGGGAGTGGGAACGGGCAGGAATCTGGAGTTCGGGGGAGTGGGATCAGGCAGGGATCTGGAGTCCAGGGGAGTGGGAACGGGCAGGAATCTGGAGTCCGGGGGAGTGGGAACGGGCAGGAATCTGGAGTCCGGGGGAGTGGGAACGGGCAGGAATCTGGAGTCCGGGGGAGTGAGAACGGGCAGGAATCTGGAGTCCGGGGGTGTGGGAACGGGCAGGAATCTGGAGTCCGGGGGAGTGGGAACGGTAAGGAATCTGGAGTCCGGGGGTGTGGGAACGGGCAGGAATCTGGAGTCCGGGGGAGTGGGAACGGGCAGGAATCTGGAATCCGGGGGAGTGGGAACGGGCAGGGATCTGGAGTCCGGGGGAGTGGGAACGGGCAGGAATCTAGAGTCCGGGGGAGTGGGAACAGGCAGGAATCTGGAGTCCGGGGGAGTGGGAACGGGCAGGAATCTGGAGTCCGGGGGAGTGGGAACGGGCAGGGATTTGGAGTCCGAAGGAGTGGGAACGGGCAGGATTCTGGAGTCCGGGGGAGTGGGAACGGGCAGGAATCTGGAGTCCGGGGGAGTGGGAACGGGCAGGAATCTGGAGTCCGGGGGAGTGGGAACGGGCAGGAATCTGGAGTCCGGGGGAGTGGGAACGGGCAGGAATCTGGAGTCCGGGGGAGTGGGAACGGGCAGGAATCTGGAGTCCGGGGGAGTGGGAACGGGCAGGAATCTGGAGTCCGGGGGTGTGGAAACGGGCAGGAATCTGGAGTCCGGGGGAGTGAGAACGGGCAGGAATCTGGAATCCGGGGGAGTGGGAACGGGCAGGGATCTGGAGTCCGGGGGAGTGGGAACGGGCAGGAATCTAGAGTCCGGGGGAGTGGGAACAGGCAGGAATCTGGAGTCCGGGGGAGTGGGAACGGGCAGGAATCTGGAGTCCGGGGGAGTGGGAACGGGCAGGAATCTGGAGTCCGGGGGAGTGGGAACGGGCAGGAATCTGGCGTCCGGGGGAGTGGGAACGGGCAGGAATCTGGAGTCCGGGGGTGTGGGAACGGGCAGGAATCTGGAGTCCGGGGGAGTGGGAACGGGCAGGAATCTGGAATCCGGGGGAGTGGGAACGGGCAGGGATCTGGAGTCCGGGGGAGTGGGAACGGGCAGGAATATAGAGTCCGGGGGAGTGGGAACAGGCAGGAATCTGGAGTCCGGGGGAGTGGGAACGGGCAGGAATCTGGAGTCCGGGGGAGTGGGAACGGGCAGGGATCTGGAGTCCGGGGGAGTGGGAACGGGCAGGAATCTAGAGTCCGGGGGAGTGGGAACAGGCAGGAATCTGGAGTCCGGGGGAGTGGGAACGGGCAGGAATCTGGAATCCGGGGGAGTGGGAACGGGCAGGGATCTGGAGTCCGGGGGAGTGGGAACGGGCAGGAATCTGGAGTCCGGGGGAGTGGGAACGGGCAGGAATCTGGAGTCCGGGGGAGTGGGAACGGGCAGGAATCTGGAGTCCGGGGGAGTGGGAACGGGCAGGAATCTGGAGTCCGGGGGAGTGGGAACGGGCAGGGATTTGGAGTCCAAAGGAGTGGGAACGGGCAGGAATCTGGAGTCCGGGGGAGTGGGAACGGGCAGGAATCTGGAGTCCGGGGGAGTGGGAACGGGCAGGAATCTGGAGTCCGGGGGAGTGGGAACGGGCAGGAATCTGGAATCCGGGGGAGTGGGAACGGGCAGGAATCTGGAGTTCGGGGGAGTGGGATCAGGCAGGGATCTGGAGTCCAGGGGAGTGGGAACGGGCAGGAATCTGGAGTCCGGGGGAGTGGGAACGGGCAGGAATCTGGAGTCCGGGGGAGTGGGAACGGGCAGGAATCTGGAGTCCGGGGGAGTGGGAACGGGCAGGAATCTGGAGTCCGGGGGAGTGGGAACGGGCAGGAATCTGGAGTCCGGGGGAGTGGGAACGGGCAGGAATCTGGAGTCCGGGGGTGTGGGAACGGGCAGGAATCTGGAGTCCGGGGGAGTGGGAACGGGCAGGAATCTGGAGTCCGGGGGTGTGGGAACGGGCAGGAATCTGGAGTCCGGGGGAGTGGGAACGGGCAGGAATCTGGAATCCGGGGGAGTGGGAACGGGCAGGGATCTGGAGTCCGGGGGAGTGGGAACGGGCAGGAATCTAGAGTCCGGGGGAGTGGGAACAGGCAGGAATCTGGAGTCCGGGGGAGTGGGAACGGGCAGGAATCTGGAGTCCGGGGGAGTGGGAACGGGCAGGGATCTGGAGTCCGGGGGAGTGGGAACGGGCAGGAATCTAGAGTCCGGGGGAGTGGGAACAGGCAGGAATCTGGAGTCCGGGGGAGTGGGAACGGGCAGGAATCTGGAATCCGGGGGAGTGGGAACGGGCAGGGATCTGGAGTCCGGGGGAGTGGGAACGGGCAGGATTCTGGAGTCCGGGGGAGTGGGAACGGGCAGGAATCTGGAGTCCGGGGGAGTGGGAACGGGCAGGAATCTGGAGTCCGGGGGAGTGGGAACGGGCAGGAATCTGGAGTCCGGGGGAGTGGGAACGGGCAGGGATTTGGAGTCCGAAGGAGTGGGAACGGGCAGGAATCTGGAGTCCGGGGGAGTGGGAACGGGCAGGAATCTGGAGTCCGGGGGAGTGGGAACGGGCAGGAATCTGGAGTCCGGGGGAGTGGGAACGGGCAGGAATCTGGAGTCCGGGGGAGTGGGAACGGGCAGGAATCTTGAATCCGGGGGAGTGGGAACGGGCAGGAATCTGGAGTTCGGGGGAGTGGGATCGGGCAGGGATCTGGAGTCCAGGGGAGTGGGAACGGGCAGGAATCTGGAGTCCGGGGGAGTGGGAACGGGCAGGAATCTGGAGTCCGGGGGAGTGGGAACGGGCAGGAATCTGGAGTCCGGGGGAGTGGGAACGGGCAGGAATCTAGAGTCCGGGGGAGTGGGAACGGGCAGGAATCTGGAGTCCGGGGGAGTGGGAACGGGCAGGAATCTGGAGTCCGGGGGTGTGGGAACGGGCAGGAATCTGGAGTCCGGGGGAGTGGGAACGGGCAGGAATCTGGAGTCCGGGGGTGTGGGAACGGGCAGGAATCTGGAGTCCGGGGGAGTGGGAACGGGCAGGAATCTGGAATCCGGGGGAGTGGGAATGGGCAGGGATCTGGAGTCCGGGGGAGTGGGAACGGGCAGGAATCTAGAGTACGGGGGAGTGGGAACGGGCAGGAATCTGGAGTCCGGGGGAGTGGGAACGGGCAGGAATCTGGAGTCCGGGGGAGTGGGAACGGGCAGGGATCTGGAGTCCTGGGGAGTGGGAACGGGCAGGAATCTAGAGTCCGGGGGAGTGGGAACAGGCAGGAATCTGGAGTCCGGGGGAGTGGGAACGGGCAGGAATCTGGAATCCGGGGGAGTGGGAACGGGCAGGGATCTGGAGTCCGGGGGAGTGGGAACGGGCAGGAATCTGGAGTCCGGGGGAGTGGGAACGGGCAGGAATCTGGAGTCCGGGGGAGTGGGAACGGGCAGGAATCTGGAGTCCGGGGGAGTGGGAACGGGCAGGAATCTGGAGTCCGGGGGAGTGGGAACGGGCAGGAATCTGGAGTCCGGGCGAGTGGGAACAGGCAGTAATCCAGACTTGGAAAGAATTTGTGTTCAGTGTTTCGGCTGCATAACCTCTCTCTGAATGTGCTAAAATACTGTACACTTGCCTTGTGAACTGTATCTGACCAGTCTCAGACATCACGACAGGAGTTCCTCAGGGTAGTGTCCTTGGCCCAACCATCTTCAGCTGCTTCATCAATGACCTTCCTTCAATCATAAGGTCAGAAGTGGGGATGTTCGCTGATGATTGCACAGTGTTCAGCACCATTCGCGACTCCTCAGATACTGAAGCAGCCCATGTCGATATGCAGCAAGACCTGGACAACATCCAGGCTTGGGCTGATATGTGGCAGGTAACATTTTCCCCACACAAGTGCCAGGCAATAACGATCTCAAGCAAAAGAGAAACTGACCATCTTCCCTTGACATTCAATGGCACTACTATTGCTGAATTCCCCACTATCAACATCCTGCAGGGCCCCATTGACCAGAAACTGAACTGGATCAGCCACATAAATGATGTGGCTACAAGAGCAAGTCAGCGGTTAGGAATCCCGTGGCAAGTAACTCATCTCCTGTCTCCCCAAAACCTGCCCACCATCTACAAGGCACAAGTCAGGAGTGTGATGGAATACTCTCCACTTGCCTGGATGGTTGAAGCTCCAACAACACTCAAGAAGCTCGACAATATCCAGGACAAAGCAGCCTGCTTGATTGGAACCCCATCCGCAAACATTCACTCCCTCTACCACTGACGCACAGTGGCAGCAGTGTGTACCATCTACAAGATGCACTGCAGCAATGCACTAAGGCTTCTTCGACAGCACCTTCCAAACCCGTGACCTCTACCAACTAGAAGGACAAGGGCAGCAGATGCATGGGAACACCACCACCTGCAAGTTCCCCTCCAAGTCACACACCATCCTGACTTGGAACTATATCACTGTTCCTTCACTGCTACTGGGTCAAAATCCTGGAACTCCCTTCCAAAAAGCACTGTGGGTGTACCTACCCCACATGGACTGCAACGGTTCAAGAAGGCAGCTCACCATCCCCTTCTCAAGGGCAATTAGGGATGGGTAATAAATGCCGGCCTTGTCAGCGATGCCCACATCCCACAAATGAATAAAAATACCCATCCACTAAGGACGCAGAGCCGTAGTGAGTCAGTTAATCTGTTTTGGCATCTTTACTTACTGGCCTGGAGGCAATTGGCATTCCCACTTCATCCATTGGACCAACGCCATCGTACTTTACCCAGATCTTTTCCCATGAATCTCTGTTTTCATCCTGAGCTGTTCCGCTATCCACTGCAATAGAGTTTGGATGGCAACCAATGAGCACAGTACCTTACAGCGACAAGACAACCTGCTCAGAAACACAGTAAAGCATCCTCCACACCGACCCATCAAACACTCCCAGGACAGGTACAGCACAGGGTTAGATACAGAGTAAAACTCCCTCGACACTATCTGAAGAGTTCAGTGCAGTGTCTGATAGCACTGTGTTGTGTGTTGGCACTGTATTCTACCCCACCACTTGTTTCTTATGATCTGCCCTTGATGTATCAAATTCTCACTTACCCGTGGTATGACAGGAGACTTGTGCATCTGTGTGTCCAGAGTATCTGTCAATCCCATTGATCACTGGAGCCTGAGGGAGGAGAGTAAAAGAATAAAGGGTGAGTGAAGGGCAGAGAGAGAGAGAGAGAGAGGAAAGATAGAGTGAGGGAGAGCGAGAGGGGGGAGGGGGGAGAGAGAAAGGGGAGAGATAGAGAGAAACAGGGAAGAGAGCGCGGGAGAGAATGAGAGGGGGACGCGAGAGGGGGCGAGAGAGAGAGAGAGGGGGCGAGAGTGAGAGGGGGCGAGAGACAGAGAGGGGGCGAGAAGGGAAGAGTGGGGGCGAGAAGGGACGAGTGGGGGCGAGGAGGGAGAAGGGGGAGTGGGGAGGGGAGGGGGCAAGGTGGGGGAAGAGAGACGATGAGAGAGACGGGGCGGGAGAGGGGGAGGGGGACGGGGTGAGGGGGAGAGGGGGAGAGGGAGAGGGAAGGTGAAAGGGAGAGGGAGAGGGAGAGGGGGAGCAGGAGGGAGATGGGGCGGAAGAGGGAAAGAGATAACAGAAACAGAGGGAGATGCACATGAACTGACGAAAGGCAAAGGGACAGAGGATAGTGGGAGAGACAGCAAGAGCAAGGAGGAGAAAGGAAGGACAGACGAGAAAAGGAAAAACAGGTACAGAAAAGGAGAGAGTGAGTTTGACATGCAGACAGAAGGAAGAGAAACAAAACAGATAAAGAGAACGTGAGACAGATAATGAGGATAATTCACAATTGACAAACATTGTCTCCTGGCTCCCAACTTCCACAGAAATTCTCCTCAGTTCCTTGCGACTCCAATAACAGCATGGAAGAAAGGAACATGGAGAGGAACACATTCAACCGCAGGGAGATCGCAGCCCAGAGGACTGTACCCAATTGTTACACACTGAAAGACCTGTACCCACCAGTACTGTACCCCATTGTTATACATTGACAGACCTGTACCCACCAGTACTGTACACCCGTGTTAGACAGTGACAGACCTGTACCCACCAGTACTGTACCCCAGTGTCAGATAGTGACAGACCTGTACCCACCAGTACTGTACCCCAGTGTTATACATTGACAGACCTGTACCCACCAGTACTGTACCCCAGTGTTATACAGTGACAGACCTGTACCCACCAGTACTGTACCCCATTGTTGCACAGTGACAGACCTGTACCCAGCAGTACTGTTCCCAGTGTTATACATTGACAGACCTGTACCCACCAGTACTGTACCCCAGTGTTATACAGTGACAGACCTGTACCCACCAGTACTGTACCCCATTGTTGCACAGTGACAGACCTGTACCCACCAGTACTGTACACCCGTGTTAGACAGTGACAGACCTGTACCCACCAGTACTGTACCCCAGTGTCAGATAGTGACAGACCTGTACCCACCAGTACTGTACCCCAGTGTTATACATTGACAGACCTGTACCCACCAGTACTGTACCCCAGTGTTATACAGTGACAGACCTGTACCCACCAGTACTGTACCCCATTGTTGCACAGTGACAGACCTGTACCCAGCAGTACTGTTCCCAGTGTTATACATTGACAGACCTGTACCCACCAGTACTGTACCCCAGTGTTATACAGTGACAGACCTGTACCCACCAGTACTGTACCCCATTGTTGCACAGTGACAGACCTGTACCCACCAGTACTGTACCCCAGTGTTATACAGTGACAGACCTGTACCCACCAGTACTATACCCCAGTGTTATACATTGACAGACCTGTACCCACCAGTACTGTACCCCAGTGTTATACAGTGACAGACCTGTACCCACCAGTACTGTACCCCAGTGTTATACAGTGACAGACCGGTACCCACCAGTACTGTACCCCAGTGTTATTCAGTGACAGACCTGTACCCACCAGTACTGTACCCCAGTGTTATACATTGACAGACCTGTACTCACCAGTACTGTACCCCATTGTTATACAGTGACAGACCTGTACCCAGCAGTACTGTTCCCAGTGTTAGACAGTGACAGACCTGTACCCACCAGTACTGTACCCCATTGTTATACAGTGACAGACCTGTACCCAGCAGTACTGTTCCCAGTGTTAGACAGTGACAGACCTGTACCCACCAGTACTGTACCCCAGTGTTATACAGTGACAGACCTGTACCCACCAGTACTGTACCCCATTGTTATACATTGACAGACCTGTACCCACCAGTACTGTACCCCATTGTTAGACAGTGACAGACCTGTACCCACCAGTACTGTACCCCAGTGTTATACATTGACAGACCTGTACCCACCAGTACTGTACCCCAGTGTTATACAGTGACAGACCTGTACCCACCAGTACTATACCCCAGTGTTAGACAGTGACAGACCTGTACCCACCAGTACTGTACCCCACTGTTAGACAGTGACAGACCTGTACCCACCAGTACTGTACCCCACTGTTAGACAGTGACAGACCTGTACCCACCAGTACTGTACCCCATTGTTGCACAGTGACAGACCTGTACCCACCAGTACTGTACCCCAGTGTTATACAGTGACAGACCTGTACCCACCAGTACTGTACCCCAGTGTTATACAGTGACAGACCTGTACCCACCAGTACTGTACCCCATTGTTAGACAGTGACAGACCTGTACCCACCAGTACTGTACACCAGTGTTATACAGTGACAGACCTGTACCCACCAGTACTGTAGCCCAGTGTTATACAGTGACAGACCTGTACCCACCAGTACTGTACCCCATTGTTAGACATTGACAGACCTGTACCCACCAGTACTGTACCCCAGTGTTATACAGTGACAGACCGGTACCCACCAGTACTGTACCCCATTGTTATACAGTGACAGACCTGTACCCACCAGTACTGTACCCCAGTGTTGCACAGTGACAAACCTGTACTCACCAGTACTGTACCCTAGTGTTATACAGTGACAGACCTGTACCCACCAGTACTGTACCCCATTGTTAGACAGTGACAGACCTGTACCCACCAGTACTGTACCCTAGTGTTATACAGTGACAGACCTGTACCCACCAGTACTATACCCCAGTGTTATACATTGACAGACCTGTACCCACCAGTACTGTACCCTAGTGTTATACAGTGACAGACCTGTACCCACCAGTACTGTACCCTAGTGTTATACAGTGACAGACCTGTACCCACCAGTACTATACCCCAGTGTTATACAGTGACAGACCTGTACCCACCAGTACTGTACCCCATTGTTATACAGTGACAGACCTGTACCCACCAGTACTGTACCCCAGTGTTATTCAGTGACAGACCTGTACCCACCAGTACTGTACCCCAGTGTTAGACAGTGACAGACCTGTACCCACCAGTACTGTACCCCAGTGTTATACAGTGACAGACCTGTCCCCACCAGTACTGTACCCCAGTGTTATACAGTGACAGACCTGTACCCACCAGTACTGTACCCCACTGTTAGACAGTGACAGACCTGTACCCACCAGTACTATACCCCCGTGTAAGACAGTGACAGACCTGTACCCACCAGTACTGTACCCCAGTGTTAGACAGTGACAGACTTGTACCCACCAGTACTGTACCCCATTGTTATACAGTGACAGACCTGTACCCACCAGTACTGTAGCCCAGTGTTATACAGTGACAGACCTGTACCCACCAGTACTGTACCCCATTGTTAGACATTGACAGACCTGTACCCACCAGTACTGTACCCCAGTGTTATACAGTGACAGACCGGTACCCACCAGTACTGTACCCCATTGTTATACAGTGACAGACCTGTACCCACCAGTACTGTACCCCAGTGTTGCACAGTGACAAACCTGTACTCACCAGTACTGTACCCTAGTGTTATACAGTGACAGACCTGTACCCACCAGTACTGTACCCCATTGTTAGACAGTGACAGACCTGTACCCACCAGTACTGTACCCTAGTGTTATACCGTGACAGACCTGTACCCACCAGTACTATACCCCAGTGTTATACATTGACAGACCTGTACCCACCAGTACTGTACCCTAGTGTTATACAGTGACAGACCTGTACCCACCAGTACTGTACCCTAGTGTTATACAGTGACAGACCTGTACCCACCAGTACTATACCCCAGTGTTATACAGTGACAGACCTGTACCCACCAGTACTGTACCCCATTGTTATACAGTGACAGACCTGTACCCACCAGTACTGTACCCCAGTGTTATTCAGTGACAGACCTGTACCCACCAGTACTGTACCCCAGTGTTAGACAGTGACAGACCTGTACCCACCAGTACTATACCCCCGTGTAAGACAGTGACAGACCTGTACCCACCAGTACTGTACCCCAGTGTTAGACAGTGACAGACTTGTACCCACCAGTACTGTACCCCATTGTTAGACATTGACAGACCTGTACCCACCAGTACTGTACCCCAGTGTTATACATTGACAGACTTGTACCCACCAGTACTGTACCCCATTGTTAGACATTGACAGACCTGTACCCACCAGTACTGTACCCCAGTGTTATACATTGACAGACCTGTACCCACCAGTACTGTACCCCATTGTTAGACAGTGACAGACCTGTACCCACCAGTACTGTACCCCACTGTTAGACAGTGACAGACCTGTACCCACCACTACTGTACCCCATTGTTATACAGTGACAGACTTGTACCCACCAGTACTGTACCCCATTGTTAGACATTGACAGACCTGTACCCACCAGTACTGTACCCCAGTGTTATACATTGACAGACCTGTACCCACCAGTACTGTACCCCATTGTTAGACAGTGACAGACCTGTACCCACCAGTACTGTACCCCACTGTTAGACAGTGACAGACCTGTACCCACCAGTACTGTACCCCAGTGTTATACATTGACAGACCTGTACCCACCAGTACTGTACCCCATTGTTAGACAGTGACAGACCTGTACCCACCAGTACTGTACCCCACTGTTAGACAGTGACAGACCTGTACCCACCAGTACTGTACCCCAGTGTTATACAGTGACAGACCTGTACCCACCAGTACTGTACCCCACTGTTAGACAGTGACAGACCTGTACCCACCAGTACTGTACCCCAGTGTTATACAGTGACAGACCTGTACCCACCAGTACTGTACCCCACTGTTAGACAGTGACAGACCTGTACCCACCAGTACTGTACCCCAGTGTTATACATTGACAGACCTGTACCCACCAGTACTGTACCCCATTGTTAGACAGTGACAGACCTGTACCCACCAGTGCTGTACCCCATTGTTAGACAGTGACAGACCTGTTCCCACCAGTACTGTACCCCATTGTTAGACAGTGACAGACCTGTACCCACCTGTACTGTACCCCATTGTTATACATTGACAGACCTGTACCCACCAGTACTGTACCCCAGTGTTATTCAGTGACAGACCTGTACCCACCAGTACTGTACCCCAGTGTTAGACAGTGACAGTCCTGTACCCACCAGTACTGTACCCCAGTGTTATACAGTGACAGACCTGTACCCACCAGTACTGTACCCCAGTGTTATACATTGACAGACCTGTACCCACCAGTACTGTACCCCATTGTTATACAGTGACAGACCTGTACCCACCAGTACTGTACCCCAGTGTTATTCAGTGACAGACCTGTACCCACCAGTACTGTACCCCAGTGTTAGACAGTGACAGACCTGTACCCACCAGTACTGTACCCCAGTGTTATACAGTGACAGACCTGTACCCACCAGTACTGTACCCCAGTGTTATACAGTGACAGACCTGTACCCACCAGTACTGTACCCCACTGTTAGACAGTGACAGACCTGTACCCACCAGTACTATACCCCCGTGTAAGACAGTGACAGACCTGTACCCACCAGTACTGTACCCCAGTGTTATACAGTGACAGACCTGTACCCACCAGTACTGTACCCCAGTGTTAGACAGTGACAGACCTGTACCCACCAGTACTGTACCCTAGTGTTATACAGTGACAGACCTGTACCCACCAGTACTGTACCCCACTGTTAGACAGTGACAGACCTGTACCCACCAGTACTGTACCCTAGTGTTATACAGTGACAGACCTGTACCCACCAGTACTGTACCCCACTGTTAGACAGTGACAGACCTGTACCCACCAGTACTGTACCCTAGTGTTATACAGTGACAGACCTGTACCCACCAGTACTGTACCCCACTGTTAGACAGTGACAGACCTGTACCCACCAGTACTGTACCCCACTGTTAGACAGTGACAGACCTGTATCCACCAGTACTGTACCCCAGTGTTATACAGTGACAGACCTGTACCCACCAGTACTGTACCCCAGTGTTATACAGTGACAGACCTGTACCCACCAGTACTGTACCCCACTGTTAGACAGTGACAGACCTGTACCCACCAGTACTATACCCCCGTGTAAGACAGTGACAGACCTGTACCCACCAGTACTGTACCCCAGTGTTATACAGTGACAGACCTGTATCCACCAGTACTGTACCCCACTGTTAGACAGTGACAGACCTGTACCCACCAGTACTATACCCCCGTGTAAGACAGTGACAGACCTGTACCCACCACTACTGTACCCCAGTGTTATACAGTGACAGACTTGTACCCACCAGTACTGTACCCCATTGTTAGACATTGACAGACCTGTACCCACCAGTACTGTACCCCAGTGTTATACATTGACAGACCTGTACCCACCAGTACTGTACCCCAGTGTTATTCAGTGACAGACCTGTACCCACCAGTACTGTACCCCCGTGTTATACATTGACAGACCTGTACCCACCAGTACTGTACCCCAGTGTTATACATTGACAGACCTGTACCCACCAGTACTGTACCCCAGTGTTAGACAGTGACAGACCTGTACCCACCAGTACTGTACCCCAGTGTTATACAATGACAGACCTGTACCCACCAGTACTGTACCCCAGTGTTATACAGTGACAGACCTGTCCCCACCAGTACTGTACCCCAGTGTTATACAGTGACAGACCTGTACCCACCAGTACTGTACCCCATTGTTAGACAGTGACAGACCTGTACCCTCCAGTACTGTACCCCAGTGTTATACAGTGACAGACCTGTACCCACCAGTACTGTACCCCAGTGTTATACAGTGACAGACCTGTACCCACCAGTACTGTACCCCAGTGTTATACAGTGACAGACCTGTACTCACCAGTACTGTACCCCAGTGTTGCACAGTGACAAACCTGTACTCACCAGTACTGTACCCCACTGTTAGACAGTGACAGACCTGTACCCACCAGTACTGTACCCCAGTGTTATACAGTGACAGACCTGTACTCACCAGTACTGTACCCCAGTGTTGCACAGTGACAAACCTGTACTCACCAGTACTGTACCCCACTGTTAGACAGTGACAGACCTGTACCCACCAGTACTGTACCCCATTATTATACAGTGACAGACCTGTACCCACCAGTACTGTACCCCAGTGTTAGACAGTGACAGACCTGTACCCACCAGTACTGTACCCCAGTGTTAGACAGTGACAGACCTGTACCCACCAGTACTGCACCCCATTATTATACAGTGACAGACCTGTACCCACCAGTACTGTACCCCAGTGTTATACAGTGACAGACCTGTACCCACCAGTACTGTACCCCAGTGTTATTCAGTGACAGACCTGTACCCACCAGTACTGTACCCCAGTGTTAGACAGTGACAGACCTGTACCCACCAGTACTGTACCCCAGTGTTATACAGTGACAGATATGTCCCCACCAGTACTGTACCCCATTGTTAGACAGTGACAGACCTGTACCCACCAGTACTGTACCCCAGTGTTATACAGTGACAGATATGTCCCCACCAGTACTGTACCCCAGTGTTATACATTGACAGACCTGTACCCACCAGTACTGTACCCCAGTGTTATACAGTGACAGACCTGTACCCACCAGTACTGTACCCCAGTGTGAGACAGTGACAGACCTGTACCCACCAGAACTGTACCCCAGTGTTATACAATGACAGATATGTCCCTAACTGGACAGTATGCTGAATACATGTTCATTATTCATTACCTGATCAGGCTCTGAGTATTTATTCCAACCGTTGACAGCTGTTACTGGGGTTCGGTCAAGCTGAGTGCTCAGCTCTTTCTGCAGGTCAGGAGGGATAAAATCATTGAGGGTGGGAGGATCCAGTGTGTTGGTGTGGCTGGGTGTGACTGGTTCCAGTGGTGGAGGTGTGCTCTTCCGGAAGGTTCCACTTGGTTGCCCCGCCAGCTGGACGCTAGTATGCTTTGAAACCAGAAAAATTTTGGGCTGGAAGATGGGAACATACAGAACTGTCAAGGCGTCTGGACAGGATGAACGTCAATGAGAATCTGCAGCTCTCAACATACCATTAACAATGGGAGAGAGTCGCCACCGACCCGTCTACCCAACTACTCACAAAGGTTGACATCCACACAGGATTGCCCTGGAGGCCCAAGAATTCAAGGTGACTGAGCTCCGAATCCAGGCCAATGATCCCAGTGGCAATGCTGAGGGAACAGAGCACTGTTGGAGGGGCAGTAATGAGGGAGAGCTACACTGTTGGAGGTGCTGTCTTTTGAGTGAGACATTAAACTGAAGTCCTGGCTGTCCTCTCAGATGGATGTAAAA
The DNA here is from genome assembly GCF_036365525.1 of Heterodontus francisci. NCBI lineage: Eukaryota > Metazoa > Chordata > Chondrichthyes > Heterodontiformes > Heterodontidae > Heterodontus > Heterodontus francisci. Next base: position 19,860,884 of record NC_090417.1, read on the forward strand.
GATCCCATGGCAATACTTTGAAGGAGAGCAGGGGATTTCTTCTCAGAGCTCTGTTATATTGCTGCTTGTGGGAGCTTGCTGTGCTCAGGTTTACTGCTGTATTTCTTACCCTGCAACAGTGACTACATTTCAAAACTTATTTCATTGATCTTAAATGCTCTGACATTAGCTGAGGCTGTGTAGGGTGCAATATAAATGCACGCCTTTCTTTCGCAGACCATGGGATGAGTAACCAAAGTCTAAAATCATGAAGAGCTTAACAGTTTTTTCCTTTTATTTGCCATAAATTAACTTAACATAAATTATCCACCATTTTGGACAACGAGGAGGGAACTTGAGCGTGGTTCCAGCTGGGACAGCAAGTGAGGAAATATTCCAGAATATGTCCAAGCACAGTTAAAGGGGCTCCTACAATTCCTGTCTAACAGGCTCGAAAGGCTGAATGGCCTCCTCCTGTTCCTGTCTAACAGACCCGAGGGACTGAATGGCCTCCTCCTTTCCGTTCCGAGATGAGTCCGGGAGAGATTTCACAAACTCGAAGCTTGTGTTTTCAAAGAGTGCTGATTATAAGGATAGAAAGAGTGAAGAGGAAATGCACAGCTTGAGGCACTGGGAAGGAGAGTGGGCAGTGAGTCTAAATTTCAACACAGTGCGGTTGACGGGAGAGCATTCGTGTGTTGGACAGGGTTTGGGAAATTCAGACCAATAACATGGACGCTGAAGTAATGACACAGAAGAAAGCTGCCACACTGTCAAAGGGGTAAAACTCTGTGTCAGCAAGGGGAGACACACTGCTACTCAGATCTCCCAGGGTCAGTGAGAGACACACATGTACTGAGCGAGACCAGGGTCAGTGTGAGACACACATGTACTGAGCGAGACCGGGGTCAGTGAGAGACACACGTGTACTGAGAGAGACCGGGGTCAGTGAGAGACACACATGTACTGAGAGAGACAGGGGTCAGTGAGAGACACACATGTACTGAGAGAGACCGGGGTCAGTGAGAGACACACGTGTACTGAGAGAGACCGGGGTCAGTGAGAGACACACATGTACTGAGCAAGACCAGGGTCAGTGTGAGACACACATGTCCTGAGAGAGACCGGGGTCAGTGTGAGACACACATGTACTGAGAGAGACCGGGGTCAGTGAGAGACACACATGTACTGAGCGAGACCGGGGTCAGTGTGAGACACACATGTCCTGAGAGAGACCGGGGTCAGTGAGACACACACGTGTACTGAGAGAGACCGGGGTCAGTGAGAGACACACATGTACTGAGAGAGACAGGGGTCAGTGAGAGACACACGTGTACTGAGAGAGACCGGGGTCAGTGAGAGACACACATGTACTGAGAGAGACAGGGGTCAGTGAGAGACACACGTGAACTGAGAGAGACCGGGGTCAGTGAGAGACACACATGTACTGAGAGAGACCGGGGTCAGTGTGAGACACACATGTACTGAGAGAGACCGGGGACAGTGAGAGACACACGTGAACTGAGAGAGACCGGGGTCAGTGAGAGACACACGTGAACTGAGAGAGACCGGGGTCAGTGAGAGACACACATGTACTGAGAGAGACCGGGATCAGTGTGAGACACACATGTACTGAGAGAGACCGGGGACAGTGAGAGACACACATGTACTGAGAGAGACCGGGGTCAGTGAGAGACACACATGTACTGAGAGAGACCGGGGACAGTGAGAGACACACATGTACTGAGCAAGACCAGGGTCAGTGTGAGACACACATGTACTGAGCGAGACCGGGGTCAGTGTGAGACACACATGTCCTGAGAGAGACCGGGGTCAGTGAGACACACACGTGTACTGAGAGAGACCGGGGTCAGTGAGAGACACACATGTACTGAGAGAGACAGGGGTCAGTGAGAGACACACATGTACTGAGAGAGACCGGGGTCAGTGAGAGACACACGTGTACTGAGAGAGACCGGGGTCAGTGAGAGACACACATGTACTGAGCGAGACCGGGGTCAGTGAGAGACACACGTGTACTGAGAGAGACCGGGGTCAGTGAGAGACACACATGTACTGAGAGAGACCGGGGTCAGTGAGAGACACACATGTACTGAGCAAGACCAGGGTCAGTGTGAGACACACATGTCCTGAGAGAGACCGGGGTCAGTGTGAGACACACATGTACTGAGAGAGACCGGGGTCAGTGAGAGACACACATGTACTGAGCAAGACCAGGGTCAGTGTGAGACACACATGTCCTGAGAGAGACCGGGGTCAGTGTGAGACACACATGTCCTGAGAGAGACCGGGGTCAGTGAGAGACACACGTGAACTGAGAGAGACCGGGGTCAGTGAGAGACACACATGTACTGAGAGAGACCGGGGACAGTGAGAGACACACATGTACTGAGAGAGACCGGGGTCAGTGAGAGACACACATGTACTGAGAGAGACCAGGGTCAGTGAGAGACACACATGTACTGAGAGAGACCGGGGTCAGTGTGAGACACACGTGTACTGAGAGAGACCGGGGTCAGTGAGAGACACACATGTACTGAGAGAGACCGGGGTCAGTGAGAGACACACATGTACTGAGAGAGACCGGGGTCAGTGAGAGACACACATGTACTGAGAGAGACCGGGGTCAGTGTGAGACACACATGTACTGAGAGAGACCGGGGACAGTGAGAGACACACATGTACTGAGAGAGACCGGGGTCAGTGAGAGACACACGTGTACTGAGAGAGACCGGGGTCAGTGAGAGACACACATGTACTGAGAGAGACCGGGGACAGTGAGAGACACACATGTACTGAGAGAGACCGGGGTCAGTGAGAGACACACGTGTACTGAGAGAGACCGGGGTCAGTGAGAGACACACATGTACTGAGAGAGACCGGGGTCAGTGAGAGACACACGTGTACTGAGAGAGACAGGGGTCAGTGAGAGACACACATGTACTGAGAGAGACCGGGGTCAGTGAGAGACACACGTGTACTGAGAGAGACCGGGGTCGTGAGAGACACACATGTACTGAGAGAGACCGGGGACAGTGAGAGACACACATGTACTGAGCAAGACCAGGGTCAGTGTGAGACACACATGTACTGAGCGAGACCGGGGTCAGTGTGAGACACACATGTCCTGAGAGAGACCGGGGTCAGTGAGAGACACACGTGTACTGAGAGAGACCGGGGTCAGTGAGAGACACACGTGTACTGAGAGAGACCGGGGTCAGTGAGAGACACACATGTACTGAGAGAGACCGGGGACAGTGAGAGACACACATGTACTGAGAGAGACCGGGGTCAGTGAGAGACACACGTGTACTGAGAGAGACCGGGGTCAGTGAGAGACACACATGTACTGAGAGAGACCGGGGACAGTGAGAGACACACATGTACTCATTTCCCGGCGGAGCAGCAGGAGAAGGTAGCGACTCTTCGGTGGGTGAGTGAAGGCATCAGGAGCTGTGTTTTAAAAGTAAGTACTTACTGTTTTACTTACTGTTTTCCTTGTCTTTGAGTTTCTTTTGGCGCCGGAGGAACCGGAAGCTGGTCGGCAGCGAGGACTCCTGGGTGGGTATTTTCCTTAAAGGTGCGGAGCTCCGTGGACTCGGCCTCATTTCCCGGCGGAGCAGCAGGAGAAGGTAGCGACTCTTCGGTGGGTGAGTGAAGGCATCAGGAGCTGTGTTTTAAAAGTAAGTACTTACTGTTTTACTTACTGTTTTCCTTGTCTTTGAGTTTCTTTTGGCGCCGGAGGAACCGGAAGCTGGTCGGCAGCGAGGACTCCTGGGTGGGTATTTTCCTTAAAGGTGCGGAGCTCCGTGGACTCGGCCTCATTTCCCGGCGGAGCAGCAGGAGAAGGTAGCGACTCTTCGGTGGGTGAGTGAAGGCATCAGGAGCTGTGTTTTAAAAGTAAGTACTTACTGTTTTACTTACTGTTTTCCTTGTCTTTGAGTTTCTTTTGGCGCCGGAGGAACCGGAAGCTGGTCGGCAGCGAGGACTCCTGGGTGGGTATTTTCCTTAAAGGTGCGGAGCTCCGTGGACTCGGCCTCATTTCCCGGCGGAGCAGCAGGAGAAGGTAGCGACTCTTCGGTGGGTGAGTGAAGGCATCAGGAGCTGTGTTTTAAAAGTAAGTACTTACTGTTTTACTTACTGTTTTCCTTGTCTTTGAGTTTCTTTTGGCGCCGGAGGAACCGGAAGCTGGTCGGCAGCGAGGACTCCTGGGTGGGTATTTTCCTTAAAGGTGCGGAGCTCCGTGGACTCGGCCTCATTTCCCGGCGGAGCAGCAGGAGAAGGTAGCGACTCTTCGGTGGGTGAGTGAAGGCATCAGGAGCTGTGTTTTAAAAGTAAGTACTTACTGTTTTACTTACTGTTTTCCTTGTCTTTGAGTTTCTTTTGGCGCCGGAGGAACCGGAAGCTGGTCGGCAGCGAGGACTCCTGGGTGGGTATTTTCCTTAAAGGTGCGGAGCTCCGTGGACTCGGCCTCATTTCCCGGCGGAGCAGCAGGAGAAGGTAGCGACTCTTCGGTGGGTGAGTGAAGGCATCAGGAGCTGTGTTTTAAAAGTAAGTACTTACTGTTTTACTTACTGTTTTCCTTGTCTTTGAGTTTCTTTTGGCGCCGGAGGAACCGGAAGCTGGTCGGCAGCGAGGACTCCTGGGTGGGTATTTTCCTTAAAGGTGCGGAGCTGAGTAAACCCGAGCCACTACACATGTAGTGTCTCCCACCCATCCTCCTCCTCTAACCTAATAATAAGACCCTTTTTACCCTCCTCCTCTAGCCAAAAAGGACTGAACAGGTAAGCTATTTACTGTTTTTGTTAATATCTATAGTTGTACTTAACTAAGGGGTAATTGAATAAAAGAAATGGCAGCCAGTGTAGTGTCTTGCTCCTCCTGCAGAATGTTCGAGGTGAGGGAAACCTCCGGTGGCCCTGCCGACTTCACCTGCTGGAAGTGCATCCGTCTCCAGCTCCTATCAGACCGTGTTAGGGAATTGGAGCTGGAGCTGGATGAACTGAGGATCATTCGGGAAGCTGAGGGGTTGATAGATAGAAGCTACACGGAGGTCGTTACTCCACAAATCAAAGGCAGCTGGGTAACAGTTAGAGGTGGGAAGAGGTCAGTGCAGGGATCTCCTGTGGTCGTTCCCCTCAACAACAAGTATACAGTTTTAGATACTGTTGGGGGGGACGGCCTATCGGGGGCAGGCTGCAGTGACCGGGCCTCTGGCACGGGGTCCTGCACTGTGGCTCAGAAGGGAAGGAGGGAGAATGGGAGAGCACTAGTCATCGGGGACTCGATGGTGAGGAGTACGGACAGGCGGTTCTGTGGGCGCAGGCGAGACGCACGGATGGTTTGTTGCCTCCCTGGTGCCAGGGTCCGTGATGTTTGTGATCGCGTCTTCAGGATCCTTAAAGGGGAGGGGGAGCAGCCAGAGGTCGTGGTGCACATTGGCACCAACGACGTAGGAAGGAAGGGTGGCACAGATGTTAGAAGTGAGTTTAGGGAGTTAGGCTGGAAGCTGAAAGCTCGGACGGACAGAGTTGTTATCTCTGGTTTGTTGCCGGCGCCACGTGATAGTGAGGCTAGGAATAGGGAGAGAGCACAGCTGAACACGTGGCTGCAGGAATGGTGTAGGAGGGAGGGCTTCCAGTTCTTGGATAATTGGACTGCATTCTGGGGAAGATGGGACCTGTTCAAACAGGACGGGCTGCATCTGAACCAGAGGGGCACCAATATCCTGGGAGGGAGGTTTGCTAGTACTGTTCGGGAGGGTTTAAACTAGTTTGGGAGGGGGATGGGAACCGGACTTGTAATCCAGGGACCAGTGGGTCCACTCAGAAAGACAAAGAGTGTAGTGAGGTATTGGGGAAGGTAGCACTGTCACAGAGGACAGATGGGCACGGAGAAGGGTTAAAGTGCGTATACTTCAACGCAAGAAGCATCAGGAATAAGGTGAGTGAATTGAAGGCGTGGATGGGCACTTGGGACTACGATGTTGTGGCCATCACTGAAACGTGGATAGGTGAGGGGGAGGAATGGTTTTTGGAGGTACCTGGTTATAGATGTTTTCATAAGATTAGGAATGGTGGTAAAAGAGGTGGGGGGGTGGCATTGTTAGTTAGAAATAGTGTAACAACTGCTGAAAGAATTTTCGAGGAGGATCTGCCGACTGAGGCACTGTGGGTTGAGGTCAGGAACAGGAAAGGAGCAGTCACCTTGATGGGAGTTTTCTATAGGCCCCCCAATAGCAGCAGGGAGGTGGAAGAGCAGATTGGGAAACAGATTTTGGAAAGGAGCAGAAGTCACAGGGTAGTAATTATGGGGGATTTCAACTTCCCAAATATTGATTGGCAACTCTTTAGATCGAATAGTTTGGATGGGGTAGGGTTTGTGCAGTATGTCCAGGAAGCTTTTCTGACTCAGTATGTAGACTGCCCGACCAGAGGGGAGGCAATATTGGATTTGGTACTAGGTAATGAACCAGGGCAAGTGATAGAGCTGTTGGTGGGCGAGCACTTTGGAGATAGTGATCACAATTCTGTAGCATTCACTGTGGTAATGGAGAGGGATAGGTATGTGCAACAGGGCAAGGTTTACAATTGGGGGAAGGGTAGATATGATGCTGTCAGGCAGGAACTGAGGAGCATAAGTTGGGAGCATATGCTGGCAGGGAAGGGCACGGTCGAAATGTGGAACTTTTTCAAGGAGCAGATAGTAGGGGCCATTGATAAGCATGTCCCTGTCAGACAGGGAAGGGATGGTCATGTGAGGGAACCGTGGTTGACAAGAGAGGTTGAGAGTCTTGTTAGGAAGAAGAAGGATGCGTATATAAAGTTGAGGAAAAAGGGCACAGGCATAGCTCTGGAGGGATACAAGATGGCCAGGAAGGATCTGAAGAAAGGGATTAGGAGAGCTAAGAGAGGGCATGAAAAATGCTTGGCGGGTAGGATAAAAGAAAACCCCAAGGCCTTTTACGCGTATGTCAGAAATATGAGGATGACTAGGGGGACCGTAGGTCCGGTCAAGGACAATAGCGGGAGACTGTGTGTTGAGCCGGAAGAGATAAGTGAGGTTTTGAATGAGTACTTCTCTTCGGTATTTACGAATGAGAAGGGGTGTATTACTGAAGAGGACGGTGGGAAGCAGACTGGTAAGCTCGAGGAAGTGCTCGTTAGGAGGGAAGATGTGTTGGGGTTTTTGAATAACTTGAAGATAGACAAGTCTCCCGGGCCTGACGGGGTATATCCAAGGATGTTATGGGAAGCAAGGGATGAAATTGCAGAGCCGCTGGCAATGATCTTTTCATCTTCTCTGCTGACGGGGGTGGTACCAGGTGATTGGAGGGTGGCAAATGTTGTGCCCCTGTTCAAGAAAGGGAATAGGAACAACCCTGGGAATTACAGGCCAGTTAGTCTTACTTCAGTGGTAGGCAAGTTGATGGAAAAGGTACTGAGGGATAGGATTTCTGAGCATCTGGAAAGACACTGCTTGATTCGGGACAGTCAGCACGGTTTTGTGAGGGGTAGGTCTTGCCTCACAAGCCTGATTGAATTCTTTGAGCAGGTGACCAAGCAAGTGGATGAGGGTAAACCAGTGGATGTGGTGTACATGGATTTTAGTAAGGCATTTGATAAGGTCCCCCATGGTAGACTTATGGAGAAAGTCAGGAGGCATGGGATAGTGGGGAATGTGGCCAGTTGGATTAAGAATTGGCTAACTGATAGAAGGCAGAGAGTGGTCTTAGATGGTAAATACTCAGCCTGGAGCCCAGTTACCAGTGGCGTGCCGCAGGGATCAGTTCTGGGTCCTCTCCTGTTTGTGATTTTTATTAACGACTTGGATGAGGAAGTCGAAGGGTGGGTCAGTAAATTTGCAGATGATACAAAGGTTGGTGGAGTTGTGGATACCGAGGAGGGCTATTGTCGTCTGCAAAGGGACTTGGATAGGTTGCAGTGCTGGGCTGAAAAGTGGCAGATGGAGTTTAACCCTGAAAAGTGTGAGGTCGTCCATTTTGGAAGGACAAACATGAATGCAAAATACTGGGTTAACGGTAGGGTTCTTGGGCATGTGGAGGAGCAGAGAGACCTTGGGGTCTATGTGCATAGATCATTGAAAGTTGCAACTCAAGTGGATAGGGCTGTGAAGAAGGCATATGGGGTGTTAGCGTTCATTAGCAGAGGGATTGAATTTAAGAGCCGTGAGGTGATGATGCAGCTGTACAGGACCTTGGTAAGGCCTCATTTGGAGTACTGTGTGCAGTTCTGGTCGCCTCATTTTAGGAAGGATGTGGAAGCCTTGGAGAGGGTGCAGAGGAGATTTACCAGGATGTTGCCTGGAATGGAGAATAAGTCTTACGAGGAAAGGCTGAACATTCTAGGCCTCTTCTCATTAGAAAGGAGAAGGATGAGGGGTGACATGATAGAGGTTTATAAGATGATCAGGGGAATAGATAGGGTAGACAGTCAGAAACTTTTTCCCCGGGTGGAGCAAAGCGTTACAAGGGGTCATAAATTTAAGGTGAAGGGTGGGAGATATAAGGGGGATGTCAGGGGAAGGTTCTTTACCCAGAGAGTGGTCGAGGCATGGAATGCCTTGCCCGGGGAAGTTGTTGAGTCAGAAACTTTAGGGACTTTCAAAAGGCTTTTGGATAGGTATATGGATAAAGGAGAATGATGGGGTATAGATTAAATTGTCCTTGACAGAGGACAAAGGATCGGCACAACATTGTGGGCCGAAGGGCCTGTTCTGTGCTGTATGTTCTATGTTCTATATGTTCTATACTGAGCAAGACCAGGGTCAGTGTGAGACACACATGTACTGAGCGAGACCGGGGTCAGTGTGAGACACACATGTCCTGAGAGAGACCGGGGTCAGTGAGACACACACGTGTACTGAGAGAGACCGGGGTCAGTGAGAGACACACATGTACTGAGAGAGACAGGGGTCAGTGAGAGACACACATGTACTGAGAGAGACCGGGGTCAGTGAGAGACACACGTGTACTGAGAGAGACCGGGGTCAGTGAGAGACACACATGTACTGAGAGAGACAGGGGTCAGTGAGAGACACACATGTACTGAGAGAGACCGGGGTCAGTGAGAGACACACATGTACTGAGCAAGACCAGGGTCAGTGTGAGACACACATGTACTGAGAGAGACCGGGGACAGTGAGAGACACACATGTACTGAGCAAGACCAGGGTCAGTGTGAGACACACATGTACTGAGCGAGACCGGGGTCAGTGTGAGACACACATGTCCTGAGAGAGACCGGGGTCAGTGAGACACACACGTGTACTGAGAGAGACCGGGGTCAGTGAGAGACACACATGTACTGAGAGAGACAGGGGTCAGTGAGAGACACACATGTACTGAGAGAGACCGGGGTCAGTGAGAGACACACGTGTACTGAGAGAGACCGGGGTCAGTGAGAGACACACGTGTACTGAGAGAGACCGGGGTCAGTGAGAGACACACATGTACTGAGAGAGACCGGGGTCAGTGAGAGACACACATGTACTGAGCAAGACCAGGGTCAGTGTGAGACACACATGTCCTGAGAGAGACCGGGGTCAGTGTGAGACACACATGTACTGAGAGAGACCGGGGTCAGTGAGAGACACACATGTACTGAGCAAGACCAGGGTCAGTGTGAGACACACATGTCCTGAGAGAGACCGGGGTCAGTGTGAGACACACATGTCCTGAGAGAGACCGGGGTCAGTGAGAGACACACGTGAACTGAGAGAGACCGGGGTCAGTGAGAGACACACATGTACTGAGAGAGACCGGGGACAGTGAGAGACACACATGTACTGAGAGAGACCGGGGTCAGTGAGAGACACACATGTACTGAGAGAGACCAGGGTCAGTGAGAGACACACATGTACTGAGAGAGACCGGGGTCAGTGTGAGACACACGTGTACTGAGAGAGACCGGGGTCAGTGAGAGACACACATGTACTGAGAGAGACCGGGGTCAGTGAGAGACACACATGTACTGAGAGAGACCGGGGTCAGTGAGAGACACACATGTACTGAGAGAGACCGGGGTCAGTGTGAGACACACATGTACTGAGAGAGACCGGGGACAGTGAGAGACACACATGTACTGAGAGAGACCGGGGTCAGTGAGAGACACACGTGTACTGAGAGAGACCGGGGTCAGTGAGAGACACACATGTACTGAGAGAGACCGGGGACAGTGAGAGACACACATGTACTGAGAGAGACCGGGGTCAGTGAGAGACACACGTGTACTGAGAGAGACCGGGGTCAGTGAGAGACACACATGTACTGAGAGAGACAGGGGTCAGTGAGAGACACACGTGAACTGAGAGAGACAGGGGTCAGTGAGAGACACACGTGAACTGAGAGAGACCGGGGTCAGTGAGAGACACACATGTACTGAGAGAGACCGGGGTCAGTGTGAGACACACATGTACTGAGAGAGACCGGGGACAGTGAGAGACACACGTGAACTGAGAGAGACCGGGGTCAGTGAGAGACACACGTGAACTGAGAGAGACCGGGGTCAGTGAGAGACACACATGTACTGAGAGAGACCGGGATCAGTGTGAGACACACATGTACTGAGAGAGACCGGGGACAGTGAGAGACACACATGTACTGAGAGAGACCGGGGTCAGTGAGAGACACACATGTACTGAGAGAGACCGGGGACAGTGAGAGACACACATGTACTGAGCAAGACCAGGGTCAGTGTGAGACACACATGTACTGAGCGAGACCGGGGTCAGTGTGAGACACACATGTCCTGAGAGAGACCGGGGTCAGTGAGACACACACGTGTACTGAGAGAGACCGGGGTCAGTGAGAGACACACATGTACTGAGAGAGACAGGGGTCAGTGAGAGACACACATGTACTGAGAGAGACCGGGGTCAGTGAGAGACACACGTGTACTGAGAGAGACCGGGGTCAGTGAGAGACACACATGTACTGAGCGAGACCGGGGTCAGTGAGAGACACACGTGTACTGAGAGAGACCGGGGTCAGTGAGAGACACACATGTACTGAGAGAGACCGGGGTCAGTGAGAGACACACATGTACTGAGCAAGACCAGGGTCAGTGTGAGACACACATGTCCTGAGAGAGACCGGGGTCAGTGTGAGACACACATGTACTGAGAGAGACCGGGGTCAGTGAGAGACACACATGTACTGAGCAAGACCAGGGTCAGTGTGAGACACACATGTCCTGAGAGAGACCGGGGTCAGTGTGAGACACACATGTCCTGAGAGAGACCGGGGTCAGTGAGAGACACACGTGAACTGAGAGAGACCGGGGTCAGTGAGAGACACACATGTACTGAGAGAGACCGGGGACAGTGAGAGACACACATGTACTGAGAGAGACCGGGGTCAGTGAGAGACACACATGTACTGAGAGAGACCAGGGTCAGTGAGAGACACACATGTACTGAGAGAGACCGGGGTCAGTGTGAGACACACGTGTACTGAGAGAGACCGGGGTCAGTGAGAGACACACATGTACTGAGAGAGACCGGGGTCAGTGAGAGACACACATGTACTGAGAGAGACCGGGGTCAGTGAGAGACACACATGTACTGAGAGAGACCGGGGTCAGTGTGAGACACACATGTACTGAGAGAGACCGGGGTCAGTGAGAGACACACGTGTACTGAGAGAGACCGGGGTCAGTGAGAGACACACATGTACTGAGAGAGACCGGGGTCAGTGTGAGACACACATGTACTGAGAGAGACCGGGGACAGTGAGAGACACACATGTACTGAGAGAGACCGGGGTCAGTGAGAGACACACGTGTACTGAGAGAGACCGGGGTCAGTGAGAGACACACATGTACTGAGAGAGACCGGGGACAGTGAGAGACACACATGTACTGAGAGAGACCGGGGTCAGTGAGAGACACACGTGTACTGAGAGAGACCGGGGTCAGTGAGAGACACACATGTACTGAGAGAGACCGGGGTCAGTGAGAGACACACGTGTACTGAGAGAGACAGGGGTCAGTGTGAGACACACATGTAATGAGCGAGACCGGGGTCAGTGTGAGACACACATGTCCTGAGAGAGACCGGGGTCAGTGACAGACACACGTGTACTGAGAGAGACCGGGGTCAGTGAGAGACACACGTGTACTGAGAGAGACCGGGGTCAGTGAGAGACACACATGTACTGAGAGAGACCGGGGACAGTGAGAGACACACATGTACTGAGAGAGACCGGGGTCAGTGAGAGACACACGTGTACTGAGAGAGACCGGGGTCAGTGAGAGACACACATGTACTGAGAGAGACCGGGGACAGTGAGAGACACACATGTACTGAGCAAGACCAGGGTCAGTGTGAGACACACATGTACTGAGCGAGACCGGGGTCAGTGTGAGACACACATGTCCTGAGAGAGACCGGGGTCAGTGAGACACACACGTGTACTGAGAGAGACCGGGGTCAGTGAGAGACACACATGTACTGAGAGAGACAGGGGTCAGTGAGAGACACACATGTACTGAGAGAGACCGGGGTCAGTGAGAGACACACGTGTACTGAGAGAGACCGGGGTCAGTGAGAGACACACATGTACTGAGAGAGACAGGGGTCAGTGAGAGACACACATGTACTGAGAGAGACCGGGGTCAGTGAGAGACACACATGTACTGAGCAAGACCAGGGTCAGTGTGAGACACACATGTACTGAGAGAGACCGGGGACAGTGAGAGACACACATGTACTGAGCAAGACCAGGGTCAGTGTGAGACACACATGTACTGAGCGAGACCGGGGTCAGTGTGAGACACACATGTCCTGAGAGAGACCGGGGTCAGTGAGACACACACGTGTACTGAGAGAGACCGGGGTCAGTGAGAGACACACATGTACTGAGAGAGACCGGGGTCAGTGAGAGACACACGTGTACTGAGAGAGACCGGGGTCAGTGAGAGACACACATGTACTGAGAGAGACCGGGGTCAGTGAGAGACACACATGTACTGAGAGAGACCGGGGTCAGTGAGAGACACACGTGTACTGAGCAAGACCAGGGTCAGTGTGAGACACACATGTCCTGAGAGAGACCGGGGTCAGTGTGAGACACACATGTACTGAGAGAGACCGGGGTCAGTGAGAGACACACATGTACTGAGCAAGACCAGGGTCAGTGTGAGACACACATGTCCTGAGAGAGACCGGGGTCAGTGTGAGACACACATGTCCTGAGAGAGACCGGGGTCAGTGAGAGACACACGTGAACTGAGAGAGACCGGGGTCAGTGAGAGACACACATGTACTGAGAGAGACCGGGGACAGTGAGAGACACACATGTACTGAGAGAGACCGGGGTCAGTGAGAGACACACATGTACTGAGAGAGACCAGGGTCAGTGAGAGACACACATGTACTGAGAGAGACCGGGGTCAGTGTGAGACACACGTGTACTGAGAGAGACCGGGGTCAGTGAGAGACACACATGTACTGAGAGAGACCGGGGTCAGTGAGAGACACACATGTACTGAGAGAGACCGGGGTCAGTGAGAGACACACATGTACTGAGAGAGACCGGGGTCAGTGTGAGACACACATGTACTGAGAGAGACCGGGGACAGTGAGAGACACACATGTACTGAGAGAGACCGGGGTCAGTGAGAGACACACGTGTACTGAGAGAGACCGGGGTCAGTGAGAGACACACATGTACTGAGAGAGACCGGGGACAGTGAGAGACACACATGTACTGAGAGAGACCGGGGTCAGTGAGAGACACACGTGTACTGAGAGACCGGGGTCAGTGAGAGACACACATGTACTGAGAGAGACCGGGGTCAGTGAGAGACACACGTGTACTGAGAGAGACAGGGGTCAGTGAGAGACACACATGTACTGAGAGAGACCGGGGTCAGTGAGAGACACACGTGTACTGAGAGAGACCGGGGTCAGTGAGAGACACACATGTACTGAGAGAGACCGGGGACAGTGAGAGACACACATGTACTGAGCAAGACCAGGGTCAGTGTGAGACACACATGTACTGAGCGAGACCGGGGTCAGTGTGAGACACACATGTCCTGAGAGAGACCGGGGTCAGTGAGAGACACACGTGTACTGAGAGAGACCGGGGTCAGTGAGAGACACACGTGAACTGAGAGAGACCGGGGTCAGTGAGAGACACACATGTACTGAGAGAGACCGGGGTCAGTGAGAGACACACATGTACTGAGAGAGACCGGGGTCAGTGAGAGACACACATGTACTGAGAGAGACCGGGGTCAGTGAGAGACACACGTGTACTGAGAGAGACCGGGGTCAGTGAGAGACACACGTGAACTGAGAGAGACCGGGGTCAGTGAGAGACACACGTGTACTGAGCGAGACCGGGGTCAGTGAGAGACACACGTGAACTGAGAGAGACCGGGGTCAGTGAGAGACACACGTGTACTGAGCGAGACCGGGGTCAGTGAGAGACACACGTGAACTGAGAGAGACCGGGGTCAGTGAGAGACACACATGTACTGAGAGAGACCGGGGACAGTGAGAGACACACATGTACTGAGAGAGACCGGGGTCAGTGAGAGACACACGTGTACTGAGAGAGACCGGGGTCAGTGAGAGACACACATGTACTGAGAGAGACCGGGGACAGTGAGAGACACACATGTACTGAGCAAGACCAGGGTCAGTGTGAGACACACATGTACTGAGCGAGACCGGGGTCAGTGTGAGACACACATGTCCTGAGAGAGACCGGGGTCAGTGAGACACACACGTGTACTGAGAGAGACCGGGGTCAGTGAGAGACACACATGTACTGAGAGAGACAGGGGTCAGTGAGAGACACACATGTACTGAGAGAGACCGGGGTCAGTGAGAGACACACGTGTACTGAGAGAGACCGGGGTCAGTGAGAGACACACATGTACTGAGAGAGACAGGGGTCAGTGAGAGACACACATGTACTGAGAGAGACCGGGGTCAGTGAGAGACACACATGTACTGAGCAAGACCAGGGTCAGTGTGAGACACACATGTCCTGAGAGAGACCAGGGTCAGTGTGAGACACACATGTACTGAGAGAGACCGGGGTCAGTGAGAGACACACATGTACTGAGCAAGACCAGGGTCAGTGTGAGACACACATGTCCTGAGAGAGACCGGGGTCAGTGTGAGACACACATGTCCTGAGAGAGACCGGGGTCAGTGAGAGACACACGTGAACTGAGAGAGACCGGGGTCAGTGAGAGACACACATGTACTGAGAGAGACCGGGGACAGTGAGAGACACACATGTACTGAGAGAGACCAGGGTCAGTGAGAGACACACATGTACTGAGAGAGACCGGGGTCAGTGTGAGACACACATGTACTGAGAGAGACCGGGGACAGTGAGAGACACACATGTACTGAGAGAGACCGGGGTCAGTGACAGACACACGTGTACTGAGAGAGACCGGGGTCAGTGAGAGACACACATGTACTGAGAGAGACAGGGGTCAGTGAGAGACACACATGTACTGAGAGAGACCGGGGACAGTGAGAGACACACATGTACTGAGAGAGACCGGGGTCAGTGAGAGACACACGTGTACTGAGAGAGACCGGGGTCAGTGAGAGACACACATGTACTGAGAGAGACCGGGGTCAGTGAGAGACACACATGTACTGAGAGAGACCGGGGTCAGTGAGAGACACACGTGTACTGAGAGAGACAGGGGTCAGTGAGAGACACACATGTACTGAGAGAGACCGGGGTCAGTGAGAGACACACGTGTACTGAGAGAGACAGGGGTCAGTGAGAGACACACATGTACTGAGAGAGACCGGGGTCAGTGAGAGACACACATGTACTGAGCAAGACCAGGGTCAGTGTGAGACACACATGTCCTGAGAGAGACCGGGGTCAGTGTGAGACACACATGTACTGAGAGAGACCGGGGTCAGTGAGAGACACACGTGTACTGAGAGAGACCGGGGTCAGTGAGAAACACACATGTACTGAGCAAGACCAGGGTCAGTGTGAGACACACATGTCCTGAGAGAGACCGGGGTCAGTGTGAGACACACATGTACTGAGAGAGACCGGGGTCAGTGAGAGACACACATGTACTGAGCGAGACCAGGGTCAGTGTGAGACACACATGTACTGAGAGAGACCAGGGTCAGTGTGAGACACACATGTACTCAGCAAGACCAGGGTCAGTGTGAGACACACATGTCCTGAGAGAGACCGGGGTCAGTGTGAGACACACATGCACTGAGAGAGACCGGGGTCAGTGAGAGACACACATGCACTGAGAGAGACCAGGGTCAGTGAGAGACACACATGTACTGAGCGAGACCGGGGTCAGTGTGAGACACACATGTCCTGAGAGAGACCGGGGTCAGTGAGAGACACACGTGTACTGAGAGAGACCGGGGTCAGTGAGAGACACACATGTACTGAGAGAGACCGGGGTCAGTGTGAGACACACATGTACTGAGAGAGACCGGGGTCAGTGAGAGACACACGTGTACTGAGAGAGACCGGGGTCAGTGAGAAACACACATGTACTGAGAGAGACCAGGGTCAGTGTGAGACACACATGTCCTGAGAGAGACCGGGGTCAGTGTGAGACACACATGTACTGAGAGAGACCGGGGTCAGTGAGAGACACACATGTACTGAGCGAGACCAGGGTCAGTGTGAGACACACATGTACTGAGAGAGACCGGGGTCAGTGAGAGACACACGTGTACTGAGCAAGACCAGGGTCAGTGTGAGACACACATGTACTGAGAGAGACCGGGGTCAGTGTGAGACACACATGTACTGAGCGAGACCAGGGTCAGTGTGAGACACACATGTCCTGAGAGAGACCGGGGTCAGTGTGAGACACACATGTACTGAGAGAGACCGGGGTCAGTGAGAGACACACGTGTACTGAGCAAGACCAGGGTCAGTGTGAGACACACATGTACTGAGAGAGACCGGGGTCAGTGTGAGACACACATGTACTGAGCGAGACCAGGGTCAGTGTGAGACACACATGTCCTGAGAGAGACCGGGGTCAGTGTGAGACACACATGTACTGAGAGAGACCGGGGTCAGTGAGAGACACACATGTACTGAGAGAGACCAGGGTCAGTGAGAGACACACATGTACTGAGCGAGACCGGGGTCAGTGTGAGACACACATGTCCTGAGAGAGACCGGGGTCAGTGAGAGACACACATGTACTGAGAGAGACCGGGGTCAGTGAGAGACACACATGTACTGAGAGAGACCGGGGTCAGTGTGAGACACACATGTACTGAGCAAGACCAGGGTCAGTGTGAGACACACATGTGCTGAGAGAGACCGGGGTCAGTGAGAGACACACATGTACTGAGCGAGACCAGGGTCAGTGTGAGACACACATGTACTGAGAGAGACCAGGGTCAGTGTGAGACACACATGTACTGAGCAAGACCAGGGTCAGTGTGAGACACACATGTCCTGAGAGAGACCGGGGTCAGTGTGAGACACACATGCACTGAGAGAGACCGGGGTCAGTGAGAGACACACATGCACTGAGAGAGACCAGGGTCAGTGAGAGACACACATGTACTGAGCGAGACCGGGGTCAGTGTGAGACACACATGTCCTGAGAGAGACCGGGGTCAGTGAGAGACACACGTGTACTGAGAGAGACCGGGGTCAGTGAGAGACACACATGTACTGAGAGAGACCGGGGTCAGTGAGAGACACACATGTACTGAGAGAGACCGGGGTCAGTGAGAGACACACATGTACTGAGAGAGACCGGGGTCAGTGAGAGACACACGTGTACTGAGCAAGACCAGGGTCAGTGTGAGACACACATGTACTGAGAGAGACCGGGGTCAGTGAGAGACACACATGTACTGAGCAAGACCAGGGTCAGTGTGAGACACACATGTCCTGAGAGAGACCGGGGTCAGTGTGAGACACACATGTCCTGAGAGAGACCGGGGTCAGTGAGAGACACACGTGAACTGAGAGAGACCGGGGTCAGTGAGAGACACACATGTACTGAGAGAGACCGGGGACAGTGAGAGACACACATGTACTGAGAGAGACCGGGGTCAGTGAGAGACACACATGTACTGAGAGAGACCAGGGTCAGTGAGAGACACACATGTACTGAGAGAGACCGGGGTCAGTGTGAGACACACGTGTACTGAGAGAGACCGGGGTCAGTGAGAGACACACATGTACTGAGAGAGACCGGGGTCAGTGAGAGACACACATGTACTGAGAGAGACCGGGGTCAGTGAGAGACACACATGTACTGAGAGAGACCGGGGTCAGTGTGAGACACACATGTACTGAGAGAGACCGGGGACAGTGAGAGACACACATGTACTGAGAGAGACCGGGGTCAGTGAGAGACACACGTGTACTGAGAGAGACCGGGGTCAGTGAGAGACACACATGTACTGAGAGAGACCGGGGACAGTGAGAGACACACATGTACTGAGAGAGACCGGGGTCAGTGAGAGACACACGTGTACTGAGAGACCGGGGTCAGTGAGAGACACACATGTACTGAGAGAGACCGGGGTCAGTGAGAGACACACGTGTACTGAGAGAGACAGGGGTCAGTGAGAGACACACATGTACTGAGAGAGACCGGGGTCAGTGAGAGACACACGTGTACTGAGAGAGACCGGGGTCAGTGAGAGACACACATGTACTGAGAGAGACCGGGGACAGTGAGAGACACACATGTACTGAGCAAGACCAGGGTCAGTGTGAGACACACATGTACTGAGCGAGACCGGGGTCAGTGTGAGACACACATGTCCTGAGAGAGACCGGGGTCAGTGAGAGACACACGTGTACTGAGAGAGACCGGGGTCAGTGAGAGACACACGTGAACTGAGAGAGACCGGGGTCAGTGAGAGACACACATGTACTGAGAGAGACCGGGGTCAGTGAGAGACACACATGTACTGAGAGAGACCGGGGTCAGTGAGAGACACACATGTACTGAGAGAGACCGGGGTCAGTGAGAGACACACGTGTACTGAGAGAGACCGGGGTCAGTGAGAGACACACGTGAACTGAGAGAGACCGGGGTCAGTGAGAGACACACGTGTACTGAGCGAGACCGGGGTCAGTGAGAGACACACGTGAACTGAGAGAGACCGGGGTCAGTGAGAGACACACGTGTACTGAGCGAGACCGGGGTCAGTGAGAGACACACGTGAACTGAGAGAGACCGGGGTCAGTGAGAGACACACATGTACTGAGAGAGACCGGGGACAGTGAGAGACACACATGTACTGAGAGAGACCGGGGTCAGTGAGAGACACACGTGTACTGAGAGAGACCGGGGTCAGTGAGAGACACACATGTACTGAGAGAGACCGGGGACAGTGAGAGACACACATGTACTGAGCAAGACCAGGGTCAGTGTGAGACACACATGTACTGAGCGAGACCGGGGTCAGTGTGAGACACACATGTCCTGAGAGAGACCGGGGTCAGTGAGACACACACGTGTACTGAGAGAGACCGGGGTCAGTGAGAGACACACATGTACTGAGAGAGACAGGGGTCAGTGAGAGACACACATGTACTGAGAGAGACCGGGGTCAGTGAGAGACACACGTGTACTGAGAGAGACCGGGGTCAGTGAGAGACACACATGTACTGAGAGAGACAGGGGTCAGTGAGAGACACACATGTACTGAGAGAGACCGGGGTCAGTGAGAGACACACATGTACTGAGCAAGACCAGGGTCAGTGTGAGACACACATGTCCTGAGAGAGACCGGGGTCAGTGTGAGACACACATGTACTGAGAGAGACCGGGGTCAGTGAGAGACACACATGTACTGAGCAAGACCAGGGTCAGTGTGAGACACACATGTCCTGAGAGAGACCGGGGTCAGTGTGAGACACACATGTCCTGAGAGAGACCGGGGTCAGTGAGAGACACACGTGAACTGAGAGAGACCGGGGTCAGTGAGAGACACACATGTACTGAGAGAGACCGGGGACAGTGAGAGACACACATGTACTGAGAGAGACCAGGGTCAGTGAGAGACACACATGTACTGAGAGAGACCGGGGTCAGTGTGAGACACACATGTACTGAGAGAGACCGGGGACAGTGAGAGACACACATGTACTGAGAGAGACCGGGGTCAGTGACAGACACACGTGTACTGAGAGAGACCGGGGTCAGTGAGAGACACACATGTACTGAGAGAGACAGGGGTCAGTGAGAGACACACATGTACTGAGAGAGACCGGGGACAGTGAGAGACACACATGTACTGAGAGAGACCGGGGTCAGTGAGAGACACACGTGTACTGAGAGAGACCGGGGTCAGTGAGAGACACACATGTACTGAGAGAGACCGGGGTCAGTGAGAGACACACATGTACTGAGAGAGACCGGGGTCAGTGAGAGACACACGTGTACTGAGAGAGACAGGGGTCAGTGAGAGACACACATGTACTGAGAGAGACCGGGGTCAGTGAGAGACACACGTGTACTGAGAGAGACAGGGGTCAGTGAGAGACACACATGTACTGAGAGAGACCGGGGTCAGTGAGAGACACACATGTACTGAGCAAGACCAGGGTCAGTGTGAGACACACATGTCCTGAGAGAGACCGGGGTCAGTGTGAGACACACATGTACTGAGAGAGACCGGGGTCAGTGAGAGACACACGTGTACTGAGAGAGACCGGGGTCAGTGAGAAACACACATGTACTGAGCAAGACCAGGGTCAGTGTGAGACACACATGTCCTGAGAGAGACCGGGGTCAGTGTGAGACACACATGTACTGAGAGAGACCGGGGTCAGTGAGAGACACACATGTACTGAGCGAGACCAGGGTCAGTGTGAGACACACATGTACTGAGAGAGACCAGGGTCAGTGTGAGACACACATGTACTCAGCAAGACCAGGGTCAGTGTGAGACACACATGTCCTGAGAGAGACCGGGGTCAGTGTGAGACACACATGCACTGAGAGAGACCGGGGTCAGTGAGAGACACACATGCACTGAGAGAGACCAGGGTCAGTGAGAGACACACATGTACTGAGCGAGACCGGGGTCAGTGTGAGACACACATGTCCTGAGAGAGACCGGGGTCAGTGAGAGACACACGTGTACTGAGAGAGACCGGGGTCAGTGAGAGACACACATGTACTGAGAGAGACCGGGGTCAGTGTGAGACACACATGTACTGAGAGAGACCGGGGTCAGTGAGAGACACACGTGTACTGAGAGAGACCGGGGTCAGTGAGAAACACACATGTACTGAGAGAGACCAGGGTCAGTGTGAGACACACATGTCCTGAGAGAGACCGGGGTCAGTGTGAGACACACATGTACTGAGAGAGACCGGGGTCAGTGAGAGACACACATGTACTGAGCGAGACCAGGGTCAGTGTGAGACACACATGTACTGAGAGAGACCGGGGTCAGTGAGAGACACACGTGTACTGAGCAAGACCAGGGTCAGTGTGAGACACACATGTACTGAGAGAGACCGGGGTCAGTGTGAGACACACATGTACTGAGCGAGACCAGGGTCAGTGTGAGACACACATGTCCTGAGAGAGACCGGGGTCAGTGTGAGACACACATGTACTGAGAGAGACCGGGGTCAGTGAGAGACACACATGTACTGAGAGAGACCAGGGTCAGTGAGAGACACACATGTACTGAGCGAGACCGGGGTCAGTGTGAGACACACATGTCCTGAGCGAGACCGGGGTCAGTGAGAGACACACATGTACTGAGAGAGACCGGGGTCAGTGAGAGACACACATGTACTGAGAGAGACCGGGGTCAGTGTGAGACACACATGTACTGAGCAAGACCAGGGTCAGTGTGAGACACACATGTGCTGAGAGAGACCGGGGTCAGTGAGAGACACACATGTACTGAGCGAGACCAGGGTCAGTGTGAGACACACATGTACTGAGAGAGACCAGGGTCAGTGTGAGACACACATGTACTGAGCAAGACCAGGGTCAGTGTGAGACACACATGTCCTGAGAGAGACCGGGGTCAGTGTGAGACACACATGCACTGAGAGAGACCGGGGTCAGTGAGAGACACACATGCACTGAGAGAGACCAGGGTCAGTGAGAGACACACATGTACTGAGCGAGACCGGGGTCAGTGTGAGACACACATGTCCTGAGAGAGACCGGGGTCAGTGAGAGACACACGTGTACTGAGAGAGACCGGGGTCAGTGAGAGACACACATGTACTGAGAGAGACCGGGGTCAGTGTGAGACACACATGTACTGAGAGAGACCGGGGTCAGTGAGAGACACACGTGTACTGAGAGAGACCGGGGTCACTGAGAAACACACATGTACTGAGAGAGACCAGGGTCAGTGTGAGACACACATGTCCTGAGAGAGACCGGGGTCAGTGTGAGACACACATGTACTGAGAGAGACCGGGGTCAGTGAGAGACACACATGTACTGAGCGAGACCAGGGTCAGTGTGAGACACACATGTACTGAGAGAGACCGGGGTCAGTGAGAGACACACGTGTACTGAGCAAGACCAGGGTCAGTGTGAGACACACATGTACTGAGAGAGACCGGGGTCAGTGTGAGACACACATGTACTGAGCGAGACCAGGGTCAGTGTGAGACACACATGTACTGAGAGAGACCGGGGTCAGTGTGAGACACACATGTACTGAGAGAGACCGGGGTCAGTGAGAGACACACATGTACTGAGAGAGACCAGGGTCAGTGAGAGACACACATGTACTGAGCGAGACCGGGGTCAGTGTGAGACACACATGTCCTGAGAGAGACCGGGGTCAGTGAGAGACACACATGTACTGAGAGAGACCGGGGTCAGTGAGAGACACACATGTACTGAGAGAGACCGGGGTCAGTGTGAGACACACATGTACTGAGCAAGACCAGGGTCAGTGTGAGACACACATGTGCTGAGAGAGACCGGGGTCAGTGTGAGACACACATGTACTGAGCAAGACCAGGGTCAGTATGAGACACACATGTACTGAGCAAGACCGGGGTCAGTATGAGACACACATGTACTGAGCAAGACCGGGGTCAGTGTGAGACACACATGTCCTGAGAGAGACCGGGGTCAGTGAGAGACACACGTGTACTGAGAGAGACCGGGGTCAGTGAGAGACACACATGTACTGAGAGAGACCGGGGTCAGTGTGAGACACACATGTACTGAGAGAGACCGGGGTCAGTGAGAGACACACGTGTACTGAGAGAGACCGGGGTCAGTGAGAAACACACATGTACTGAGAGAGACCAGGGTCAGTGTGAGACACACATGTCCTGAGAGAGACCGGGGTCAGTGTGAGACACACATGTACTGAGAGAGACCGGGGTCAGTGAGAGACACACATGTACTGAGCGAGACCAGGGTCAGTGTGAGACACACATGTACTGAGAGAGACCGGGGTCAGTGAGAGACACACGTGTACTGAGCAAGACCAGGGTCAGTGTGAGACACACATGTACTGAGAGAGACCGGGGTCAGTGTGAGACACACATGTACTGAGCGAGACCAGGGTCAGTGTGAGACACACATGTACTGAGAGAGACCGGGGTCAGTGTGAGACACACATGTACTGAGAGAGACCGGGGTCAGTGAGAGACACACATGTACTGAGAGAGACCAGGGTCAGTGAGAGACACACATGTACTGAGCGAGACCGGGGTCAGTGTGAGACACACATGTCCTGAGAGAGACCGGGGTCAGTGAGAGACACACATGTACTGAGAGAGACCGGGGTCAGTGAGAGACACACATGTACTGAGAGAGACCGGGGTCAGTGTGAGACACACATGTACTGAGCAAGACCAGGGTCAGTGTGAGACACACATGTGCTGAGAGAGACCGCGGTCAGTGTGAGACACACATGTACTGAGCAAGACCAGGGTCAGTATGAGACACACATGTACTGAGCAAGACCGGGGTCAGTATGAGACACACATGTACTGAGCAAGACCGGGGTCATGCTGGCTATCCTTAATTAACTCAAACCTCTCCAAGTATCTGTTGATATTTTCCCTGATTATTGTTTCTCTAGCCTTGTCCATGACTGATGTTAAACTAACTGGCCTGTAGTTACTAGGAATGTCCATATACCCTTTCTTGACTAAGGATGTCACATTTGCCACTGTCCAATCCTCTGGAACCTCCGCCGTGTCCAGAGAAGATTGGAAGATTATGGGAATTCCTTCCGCTATCTCCATGCCCTCTTCCTTTAGCAATCTTGGGTGCAAGCCATCCGGACCAGCTGACTTATCCAATCTAAGCATAGCCAGGCTTTCCAGTACATCCGGCCTCTCAATGTTCACCCAATCCATTACCACTACCATCTCTGCTTCTACTAATAATTTGTCAGCATCCTTTTCCTTAGTGAACACGAATACAAAGTAGTCAATAAGAGTTGCAGCCTTGCCGTGGGCCTCGAAGCACAGAAGAGGATACAATCACTGACTTCAATAGGATGTTTGATCACCTCTTGAGAGAAATAGACTTGCAGGGCTATGGGGGTTGAGCCAGGGAGTGGGACTGACAGCATAATTCCATGGAGAGCAGGCATCGAATCCGGTCCCTCCGTTACATGTGTGTCTCTCACTGACCCCGGTCTCTCTCAGGACATGTGTGTCTCTCACTGACCCCGGTCTCTCTCAGTACATGTGTGTCTCACACTGACCCTGGTCTCTCTCAGTACATGCGTGTCTCTCACTGACCCCAGTCTCTCTCAGTACATGTGAGTCTCTCACTGACCCCAGTCTCTCTCAGGACACGTGTGTCTCTCACTCATAGCTGATTATGCTCGATTAATCAAATTTCATTTTTTGATCAAGACACGGAGATGTTGACTAAATGGATTTTGACAAAGTACTGCATAAAATAACAAAATTGAGGCTCATGGAATAGTTGGATACAAAAATTGGCTTCTGGACAGCAAACAGTGAGTGGTGGTAAATGGTTGTTTTTCAGACTGGAGGATGGTAGACAGTGGTGTTCCCCAAGCTGCAGAGCTGGGACCACTGATTTTTTGGATCTATACAAAATACTTGGATATTGGAAGAAAGAGTTACATTTCCAGATTTGCTGATGATACCAAATTCGGAGAAGTGGCAATGAGTGAGGATGATACGAACCTCGTGCAACAGGACATAAATAGGCTCACACAATCAGCAGACAAGTGGCCGATCGAATTAAATACAGACAGCTTTTGGCAGAAGGGATAGGGAGAGGCAATCAAGGTCGAAAGTCCCAGTTTTAAATAGCGTGCAGGTACAGAGGACCTGCGGGTGCATGTGCATCGATCTTGGAAGCTGACAGGACAGATTGAGAGAGTAGTTAGCAAAGCAGATGGGATCTTGGGCTTCATAAATAGTGGTATTGAGTACAAAAGCAGGGAAGTTATGCTGAACCTTTATGAAGCTCTGGTGAGGCTGCAACTACCGTACTGTGTCCTGTTCTGGTCACCACGCTTTAGGAAGGATGTGAGGGTCCTTGAGAGGGTACAGAGGAGATTTACCAGAATGGTTCCAGGGATGAGAGATTTTACCCAGCAAGGTAGGTTGGAGCAGCTGAGGTTATTTTCCTTGGAGCAAAGGAGCTTGAAGGATGATTTGATGGCAAGGTTATGTACAAGGTTATGGCAGATTTGGATAGGGTAGACAAAGAAAAACTGTTCCCATTCGCTGATGTTGCAAGGACTAAGAGATACAGATTTAAACTTTTGGGCAAGAGATGCAGGGGCACTATGAGGAAGAACTTCTTCACTCAGAGTGGTAATGATCTGGAACTCACGGCCCACGAGAGTGGTGGAAGCAGAGACAATCAATGATTTCAGAAAGAAAGTGGATGACCACCTGAAGAAAATAAACTTGCAGGGCTACGGGGATTGAGCGAGGGAATGGGAGATTGCCCTGCAGAGATCTGAAAGGGAGTCGATGGGCCGAATGGCCTCCTTGGATGACAATTATCACAGGACCTAGCTCCAGCAGCAACTAACAACATTCAATACTGGGACAGGAAGAGGCAGCATTTACTCAGCAGAGGGGTAACACAAGCCCTTGTCTGCATTAGCATGGAATAGCAGTGGACAAGCCTTGGACAGGAGTGGTGCACCTACCGTTGACTCCATGCTGTAAGGCGTGGGGATTTGCTTCCGCTCCAGACCCCAGGTACCTTTGCAGACCTGTACAGAGGGGCAGTGAAGGGTTAATTGTAAGAACATGTCAGCCAGTCACTTGTCTCATGCACATGAACTTGTGTTGCCACCCAGCATAAAGGATAAATGAGACACGATAAAGAAAACAAATAGCAGAAAAACTAAAGCATTCAGACACACACTATGCAGAAGGTCCCATGGGTCAACTCAAGCCTCTGCTGAGTTAGTTAATCCCACAAAGTGGGTCAGAGAATTAACAAAGGTTATTTGCAAATCCAACTGACGCTGTTACCCTGTAACTCTCTGCCCGTTATCAGTGTCATGTCAACATGCATGTTCGTGTCGCACCGACACACATGCAAGTCTCACACTAACCAACATCAGTGTCACACCAACACAGGCTAGTATCTATGTGTTCACACTATGAATGTGCACAGATATTTTGTATTTTATTTCTTTTATTGAGAGATACAGCACTGAAACAGGCCCTTCGGCCCACCGAGTCTGTGCCGAACATCAACCACCCATTTATACTAATCCTACACTTATCCCGTATTTCTATCACATCCCCACCTGTCCCTATATTCCCCTACCACCTACCTATACTAGGGGCAATTTATAATGGCCAATTTACCTACCAACCTGCAAGTCTTTGGTGGTGGGAGGAAACCGGAGCACCCGGAGGAAACCCACGCAGACACAGGGAGAACTTGCAAACTCCACACAGACAGTACCCAGAATTGAACCCGGGTCACTGGAGCTGTGAGGTTGCGGTGCTAACCACTGCGCCACTGTGCCGTCCAGGACTCTCTGACGAATGCAGCAGCTACCAGTGTGCAAGTGCAAGACACACACACACACATCCAAGTGTGCACAGTTGAGGCTAAGCACACACACAAATAAGAGCTTGTGGACAGACACATTTGTTCCATTTTGACTCCCTTTGCTTGGCGATGGTACTGAAGAGGCCGAGTTAAACGTCAGTGCTGGAAAATATTTATAGACCCCAGAGGAACAGCAGAAGTGAACCTGAAAAATAATCTGCTGCCCCGAAACCCCCACTTCTGATGATCGCAAACTCCAAGTCCCAGTTATTGACTTGCTGGAGGCCTCAATCCAGCAAGCCGCCAGATTTAAATCCTGCAGAGTGGAGTCAAAATCAATCTCAATGAGCTAGAAGTGAGGCCACAGAGGCTCAGACATCCACAGAGACTCACACACAGACACACACACAGACTCACACACAGCCACACACAGACACACACAGACACACACACACACATCCACAGAGACTCACACACACACACACAAACACACAGACACACACAGAGACTCACACACACGCACACATCCACAGAGACTCACACACACACACACAAACACACAGACACACACAGAGACACACACAGAGACACACACATCCACAGAGACTCACACACACACACACAAACATACAGACACACACAGAGACACACACACACGCACACATCCACAGAGACTCACACACACACAGAGACACACACAGAGACACACACACACGCACACATCCACAGAGACTCACACACACACAGAGACACACACAGAGACACACACACACGCACACATCCACAGAGACTCACACACACACAGAGACACACACAGACACACACAGAGACACACACACACGCACACATCCACAGAGACTCACACACACACACACAAACACACAGACACACACAGAGACTCACACACACAGACACACACACACACGCACACATACACAGAGACTCACACACACAAACATACACAGAGACTCTCTCTCACACACACACCCAGACACATATGCTCTCTGCCTTATTCTTTGCCTCCTGCTGTTTGTTCGTGAAATACCAACACAGGAAAATTTGTCCTGATCAATGTCCAAGTGTAAACACAGACAAGCCCGAGAAACTTTGTGTGATAAAGAGATTCCGGAAGCTAGGCTCATTATCAAAAGGACTGGGCATGTAAAGATATAGACCCACCCCACTTTATACACAGCACCTGCTTGAGTTGGAGAAAGTATCAGACCGGGAACCCAAAGCCCCGGCACTGGGAACCCAGAGACCAGGAATCCAAAGACCCGGGGACCAGGAATACAGAGACTGTGA
The DNA here is from genome assembly GCF_036365525.1 of Heterodontus francisci. Lineage (NCBI taxonomy): Eukaryota > Metazoa > Chordata > Chondrichthyes > Heterodontiformes > Heterodontidae > Heterodontus > Heterodontus francisci. Next base: position 19,889,188 of record NC_090417.1, read on the forward strand.
CTGCAAATCTGGAGCCCAGGACAGGTAATCCAGAGAACGGGAACAGTAAACAGTAACTAGTGCCTCCTGTCACCTCAACAGTCGGCACTGAATCTGGGACATAAACAGCGAGCATCCTAACTTGCATCTAGTGTCGAATCGAACATCTGAACAAGGCTATATGTATTTCTATGGGACAAAGCAGCAAACTATTGGGGAGAGGGGCTGCAGACTGACAGTGTTAGGGAGCTGTATTAACATCAGCACAGATACAGTCAGTAACACGGGTCTTTCGGGGAGAGAGGGGTTACTGAGTGACAGTGTTAGGGAGCTGTATTAACATCAGCACAGATACAGTCAGTAACACAGGTCTTTCGGGGAGAGAGGGGTTACTGAGTGACAATGTGAGGGAGCTGGATTAACATCAGCACAGATACAGTCAGTAACACGGGTCTTTCGGGGAGAGAGGGGTTACTGAGTGACAGTGTTAGGGAGCTGTATTAACATCAGCACAGATACAGTCAGTAACACAGGTCTTTCGGGGAGAGAGGGGTTACTGAGTGACAATGTGAGGGAGCTGGATTAACATCAGCACAGATACAGTCAGTAACACAGGTCTTTCGGGGAGAGAGGGGTTACTCAGTGACAATGTGAGGGAGCTGGATTAACATCAGCACAGATACAGTCAGTAACACGGGTCTTTCGGGGAGAGAGGGGTTACTGAGTGACAGTGTTAGGGAGCTGTATTAACATCAGCACAGATACAGTCAGTAACACAGGTCTTTCGGGGAGAGAGGGGTTACTGAGTGACAATGTGAGGGAGCTGGATTAACATCAGCACAGATACAGTCAGTAACACAGGTCTTTCGGGGAGAGAGGGGTTACTCAGTGACAATGTGAGGGAGCTGTATTAACATCAGCACAGATACAGTCAGTAACACGGGTCTTTCGGGGAGAGAGGGGTTACTGAGTGACAATGTGAGGGAGCTGGATTAACATCAGCACAGATACAGTCAGTAACACAGGTCTTTCGGGGAGAGAGGGGTTACTGAGTGACAATGTGAGGGAGCTGGATTAACATCAGCACAGATACAGTCAGTAACACAGGTCTTTCGGGGAGAGAGGGGTTACTGAGTGACAATGTGAGGGAGCTGGATTAACATCAGCACAGATACAGTCAGTAACACAGGTCTTTCGGGGAGAGAGGGGTTACTGAGTGACAATGTGAGGGAGCTGTATTAACATCAGCACAGATACAGTCAGTAACACAGGTCTTTCGGGGAGAGAGGGGTTACTGAGTGACAATGTGAGGGAGCTGGATTAACATCAGCACAGATACAGTCAGTAACACAGGTCTTTCGGGGAGAGAGGGGTTACTCAGTGACAATGTGAGGGAGCTGTATTAACATCAGCACAGATACAGTCAGTAACACAGGTCTTTCGGGGAGAGAGGGGTTACTGAGTGACAATGTGAGGGAGCTGTATTAACATCAGCACAGATACAGTCAGTAACACAGGTCTTTCGGGGAGCGAGGGGTTACTGAGTGACAATGTGAGGGAGCTGGATTAACATCAGCACAGATACAGTCAGTAACACAGGTCTTTCGGGGAGAGAGGGGTTACTGAGTGACAGTGTTAGGGAGCTGGATTAACATCAGCACAGATACAGTCAGTAACACAGGTCTTTCGGGGAGAGAGGGGTTACTGAGTGACAATGTGAGGGAGCTGTATTAACATCAGCACAGATACAGTCAGTAACACAGGTCTTTCGGGGAGAGAGGGGTTACTGAGTGACAATGTGAGGGAGCTGGATTAACATCAGCACAGATACAGTCAGTAACACAGGTCTTTCGGGGAGAGAGGGGTTACTGAGTGACAATGTGAGGGAGCTGGATTAACATCAGCACAGATACAGTCAGTAACACAGGTCTTTCGGGGAGAGAGGGGTTACTGAGTGACAATGTGAGGGAGCTGGATTAACATCAGCACAGATACAGTCAGTAACACAGGTCTTTCGGGGAGAGAGGGGTTACTGAGTGACAATGTGAGGGAGCTGGATTAACATCAGCACAGATACAGTCAGTAACACAGGTCTTTCGGGGAGAGAGGGGTTACTGAGTGACAATGTGAGGGAGCTGTATTAACATCAGCACAGATACAGTCAGTAACACAGGTCTTTCGGGGAGCGAGGGGTTACTGAGTGACAATGTGAGGGAGCTGGATTAACATCAGCACAGATACAGTCAGTAACACAGGTCTTTCGGGGAGAGAGGGGTTACTGAGAGACAATGTGAGGGAGCTGTATTAACATCAGCACAGATACAGTCAGTAACACAGGTCTTTCGGGGAGAGAGGGGTTACTGAGTGACAATGTGAGGGAGCTGGATTAACATCAGCACAGATACAGTCAGTAACACGGGTCTTTCGGGGAGAGAGGGGTTACTGAGTGACAATGTGAGGGAGCTGTATTAACATCAGCACAGATACAGTCAGTAACACGGGTCTTTCGGGGAGAGAGGGGTTACTGAGTGACAATGTGAGGGAGCTGGATTAACATCAGCACAGATACAGTCAGTAACTCAGGTCTTTTGGGGAGAGAGGGGTTACTGAGTGACAATGTGAGGGAGCTGTATTAACATCAGCACAGATACAGTCAGTAACACAGGTCTTTCGGGGAGAGAGGGGTTACTGAGTGACAATGTGAGGGAGCTGGATTAACATCAGCACAGATACAGTCAGTAACACAGGTCTTTCGGGGAGAGAGGGGTTACTGAGTGACAATGTGAGGGAGCTGGATTAACATCAGCACAGATACAGTCAGTAACACAGGTCTTTCGGGGAGAGAGGGGTTACTGAGTGACAATGTGAGGGAGCTGGATTAACATCAGCACAGATACAGTCAGTAACACAGGTCTTTCGGGGAGAGAGGGGTTACTGAGTGACAATGTGAGGGAGCTGTATTAACATCAGCACAGATACAGTCAGTAACACGGGTCTTTCGGGGAGAGAGGGGTTACTGAGTGACAGTGTTAGGGAGCTGGATTAACATCAGCACAGATACAGTCAGTAACACGGGTCTTTTGGGGAGAGAGGGGTTACTGAGTGACAATGTGAGGGAGCTGGATTAACATCAGCACAGATACAGTCAGTAACACGGGTCTTTTGGGGAGAGAGGGGTTACTGAGTGACAATGTGAGGGAGCTGTATTAACATCAGCACAGATACAGTCAGTAACACAGGTCTTTCGGGGAGAGAGGGGTTACTGAGTGACAATGTGAGGGAGCTGGATTAACATCAGCACAGATACAGTCAGTAACACGGGTCTTTCGGGGAGAGAGGGGTTACTGAGTGACAATGTGAGGGAGCTGTATTAACATCAGCACAGATACAGTCAGTAACACAGGTCTTTCGGGGAGAGAGGGGTTACTGAGTGACAATGTGAGGGAGCTGGATTAACATCAGCACAGATACAGTCAGTAACACAGGTCTTTCGGGGAGAGAGGGGTTACTGAGTGACAATGTGAGGGAGCTGGATTAACATCAGCACAGATACAGTCAGTAACACAGGTCTTTCGGGGAGAGAGGGGTTACTGAGTGACAATGTGAGGGAGCTGGATTAACATCAGCACAGATACAGTCAGTAACACAGGTCTTTCGGGGAGAGAGGGGTTACTGAGTGACAGTGTTAGGGAGCTGTATTAACATCAGCACAGATACAGTCAGTAACACGGGTCTTTCGGGGAGAGAGGGGTTACTGAGTGACAGTGTTAGGGAGCTGTATTAACATCAGCACAGATACAGTCAGTAACACAGGTCTTTCGGGGAGAGAGGGGTTACTGAGTGACAATGCGAGGGAGCTGTACTAACATCAGCACAGATACAGTCAGTAACACAGGTCTTTCGGGGAGAGAGGGGTTACTGAGTGACAATGTGAGGGGGCTGGATTAACATCAGCACAGATACAGTCAGTAACACAGGTCTTTCGGGGAGAGAGGGGTTACTGAGTGACAGTGTTAGGGAGCTGGAATAACATCAGCACAGATACAGTCAGTAACACAGGTCTTTCGGGGAGAGAGGGGTTACTGAGTGACAATGTGAGGGAGCTGGATTAACATCAGCACAGATACAGTCAGTAACACAGGTCTTTCGGGGAGAGAGGGGTTACTGAGTGACAATGTGAGGGAGCTGTATTAACATCAGCACAGATACAGTCAGTAACACGGGTCTTTCGGGGAGAGAGGGGTTACTGAGTGACAGTGTTAGGGAGCTGTATTAACATCAGCACAGATACAGTCAGTAACACAGGTCTTTCGGGGAGAGAGGGGTTACTGAGTGACAATGTGAGGGAGCTGTATTAACATCAGCACAGATACAGTCAGTAACACAGGTCTTTCGGGGAGAGAGGGGTCACTGAGTGACAATGTGAGGGAGCTGGATTAACATCAGCACAGATACAGTCAGTAACACAGGTCTTTCGGGGAGAGAGGGGTTACTGAGTGACAATGTGAGGGAGCTGTATTAACATCAGCACAGATACAGTCAGTAACACAGGTCTTTCGGGGAGAGAGAGGTTACTGAGTGACAATGTGAGGGAGCTGTATTAACATCAGCACAGATACAGTCAGTAACACAGGTCTTTCGGGGAGAGAGGGGTTACTGAGTGACAATGTGAGGGAGCTGGATTAACATCAGCACAGATACAGTCAGTAACACAGGGCGCGGGGGGAGAGTGGGGTTACTGAGAGACAATGTGAGGGAGCTGTATTAACATCAGCACAGATACAGTCAGTAACACAGGTCTTTCGGGGAGAGAGGGGTCACTGAGTGACAATGTGAGGGAGCTGGATTAACATCAGCACAGATACAGTCAGTAACACGGGTCTTTCGGGGAGAGAGGGGTTACTGAGTGACAATGTGAGGGAGCTGTATTAACATCAGCACAGATACAGTCAGTAACACAGGTCTTTCGGGGAGAGAGGGGTTACTGAGTGACAATGTGAGGGAGCTGTATTAACATCAGCACAGATACAGTCAGTAACACAGGTCTTTCGGGGAGAGAGGGGTTACTGAGTGACAGTGTTAGGGAGCTGTATTAACATCAGCACAGATACAGTCAGTAACACGGGTCTTTCGGGGAGAGAGAGGTTACTGAGTGACAATGTGAGGGAGCTGTATTAACATCAGCACAGATACAGTCAGTAACACAGGTCTTTCGGGGAGAGAGGGGTTACTGAGTGACAATGTGAGGGAGCTGTATTAACATCAGCACAGATACAGTCAGTAACACAGGTCTTTCGGGGAGAGAGGGGTTACTGAGTGACAATGTGAGGGAGCTGTATTAACATCAGCACAGATACAGTCAGTAACACAGGTCTTTCGGGGAGAGAGAGGTTACTGAGTGACAATGTGAGGGAGCTGTATTAACATCAGCACAGATACAGTCAGTAACACAGGTCTTTCGGGGAGAGAGGGGTTACTGAGTGACAATGTGAGGGAGCTGTATTAACATCAGCACAGATACAGTCAGTAACACAGGTCTTTCGGGGAGAGAGGGGTTACTGAGTGACAATGTGAGGGAGCTGGATTAACATCAGCACAGATACAGTCAGTAACACAGGTCTTTCGGGGAGAGAGGGGTTACTGAGTGACAATGTGAGGGAGCTGTATTAACATCAGCACAGATACAGTCAGTAACACAGGTCTTTCGGGGAGAGAGGGGTTACTGAGTGACAATGTGAGGGAGCTGTATTAACATCAGCACAGATACAGTCAGTAACACAGGTCTTTCGGGGAGAGAGGGGTTACTGAGTGACAATGTGAGGGAGCTGTATTAACATCAGCACAGATACAGTCAGTAACACAGGTCTTTCGGGGAGAGAGGGGTTACTGAGTGACAATGTGAGGGAGCTGTATTAACATCAGCACAGATACAGTCAGTAACACAGGTCTTTCGGGGAGAGAGGGGTTACTGAGTGACAATGTGAGGGAGCTGTATTAACATCAGCACAGATACAGTCAGTAACACAGGTCTTTCGGGGAGAGAGGGGTTACTCAGTGACAATGTGAGGGAGCTGGATTAACATCAGCACAGATACAGTCAGTAACACAGGTCTTTCGGGGAGAGAGGGGTTACTGAGTGACAATGTGAGGGAGCTGTATTAACATCAGCACAGATACAGTCAGTAACAGAGGACTTTCGGGGAGAGAGGGGTTACTGAGTGACAATGTGAGGGAGCTGTATTAACATCAGTAGAGATACAGTCAGTAACACGGGTCTTTCGGGGAGAGAGGGGTTACTGAGTGACAATGTGAGGGAGCTGGATTAACATCAGCACAGATACAGTCAGTAACACAGGTCTTTCGGGGAGAGAGGGGTTACTGAGTGACAGTGTTAGGGAGCTGGATTAACATCAGCACAGATACAGTCAGTAACACAGGTCTTTCGGGGAGAGAGGGGTTACTGAGTGACAATGTGAGGGAGCTGGATTAACATCAGCACAGATACAGTCAGTAACACGGGTCTTTCGGGGAGAGAGGGGTTACTGAGTGACAATGTGAGGGAGCTGTATTAACATCAGCACAGATACAGTCAGTAACACGGGTCTTTCGGGGAGAGAGGGGTTACTGAGTGACAATGTGAGGGAGCTGTATTAACATCAGCACAGATACAGTCAGTAACACAGGTCTTTCGGGGAGAGAGGGGTTACTGAGTGACAATGTGAGGGAGCTGTATTAACATCAGCACAGATACAGTCAGTAACACAGGTCTTTCGGGGAGAGAGGGGTTACTGAGTGACAATGTGAGGGAGCTGTATTAACATCAGCACAGATACAGTCAGTAACACAGGTCTTTCGGGGAGAGAGGGGTTACTCAGTGACAATGTGAGGGAGCTGGATTAACATCAGCACAGATACAGTCAGTAACACAGGTCTTTCGGGGAGAGAGGGGTTACTGAGTGACAATGTGAGGGAGCTGGATTAACATCAGCACAGATACAGTCAGTAACACAGGTCTTTCGGGGAGAGAGGGGTCACTGAGTGACAATGTGAGGGAGCTGGATTAACATCAGCACAGATACAGTCAGTAACACAGGTCTTTCGGGGAGAGAGGGGTTACTGAGTGACTATGTGAGGGAGCTGGATTAACATCAGCACAGATACAGTCTGTAACACGGGTCTTTCGGGGAGAGAGGGGTTACTGAGTGACAATGTGAGGGAGCTGGATTAACATCAGCACAGATACAGTCAGTAACACAGGTCTTTCGGGGAGAGAGGGGTTACTGAGTGACAATGTGAGGGAGCTGTATTAACATCAGTAGAGATACAGTCAGTAACACGGGTCTTTCGGGGAGAGAGGGGTTACTGAGTGACAATGTGAGGGAGCTGTATTAACATCAGCACAGATACAGTCAGTAACACAGGTCTTTCGGGGAGAGAGGGGTCACTGAGTGACAATGTGAGGGAGCTGGATTAACATCAGCACAGATACAGTCAGTAACACAGGTCTTTCGGGGAGAGAGGGGTTACTGAGTGACAATGTGAGGGAGCTGTATTAACATCAGCACAGATACAGTCAGTAACACGGGTCTTTCGGGGAGAGAGGGGTTACTGAGTGACAATGTGAGGGAGCTGGATTAACATCAGCACAGATACAGTCAGTAACACAGGTCTTTCGGGGAGAGAGGGGTTACTGAGTGACAATGCGAGGGAGCTGTACTAACATCAGCACAGATACAGTCAGTAACACAGGTCTTTCGGGGAGAGAGGGGTTACTGAGTGACAATGTGAGGGGGCTGGATTAACATCAGCACAGATACAGTCAGTAACACAGGTCTTTCGGGGAGAGAGGGGTTACTGAGTGACAGTGTTAGGGAGCTGGAATAACATCAGCACAGATACAGTCAGTAACACAGGTCTTTCGGGGAGAGAGGGGTTACTGAGTGACAATGTGAGGGAGCTGGATTAACATCAGCACAGATACAGTCAGTAACACAGGTCTTTCGGGGAGAGAGGGGTTACTGAGTGACAATGTGAGGGAGCTGTATTAACATCAGCACAGATACAGTCAGTAACACGGGTCTTTCGGGGAGAGAGGGGTTACTGAGTGACAGTGTTAGGGAGCTGTATTAACATCAGCACAGATACAGTCAGTAACACAGGTCTTTCGGGGAGAGAGGGGTTACTGAGTGACAATGTGAGGGAGCTGTATTAACATCAGCACAGATACAGTCAGTAACACAGGTCTTTCGGGGAGAGAGGGGTCACTGAGTGACAATGTGAGGGAGCTGGATTAACATCAGCACAGATACAGTCAGTAACACAGGGCGCGGGGGGAGAGTGGGGTTACTGAGAGACAATGTGAGGGAGCTGTATTAACATCAGCACAGATACAGTCAGTAACACAGGTCTTTCGGGGAGAGAGGGGTCACTGAGTGACAATGTGAGGGAGCTGGATTAACATCAGCACAGATACAGTCAGTAACACGGGTCTTTCGGGGAGAGAGGGGTTACTGAGTGACAATGTGAGGGAGCTGTATTAACATCAGCACAGATACAGTCAGTAACACAGGTCTTTCGGGGAGAGAGGGGTTACTGAGTGACAATGTGAGGGAGCTGTATTAACATCAGCACAGATACAGTCAGTAACACGGGTCTTTCGGGGAGAGAGGGGTTACTGAGTGACAGTGTTAGGGAGCTGTATTAACATCAGCACAGATACAGTCAGTAACACGGGTCTTTCGGGGAGAGAGAGGTTACTGAGTGACAATGTGAGGGAGCTGTATTAACATCAGCACAGATACAGTCAGTAACACAGGTCTTTCGGGGAGAGAGGGGTTACTGAGTGACAATGTGAGGGAGCTGTATTAACATCAGCACAGATACAGTCAGTAACAGAGGTCTTTCGGGGAGAGAGGGGTTACTGAGTGACAATGTGAGGGAGCTGTATTAACATCAGTAGAGATACAGTCAGTAACACGGGTCTTTCGGGGAGAGAGGGGTTACTGAGTGACAATGTGAGGGAGCTGGATTAACATCAGCACAGATACAGTCAGTAACACAGGTCTTTCGGGGAGAGAGGGGTTACTGAGTGACAGTGTTAGGGAGCTGGATTAACATCAGCACAGATACAGTCAGTAACACAGGTCTTTCGGGGAGAGAGGGGTTACTGAGTGACAATGTGAGGGAGCTGTATTAACATCAGCACAGATACAGTCAGTAACACGGGTCTTTCGGGGAGAGAGGGGTTACTGAGTGACAATGTGAGGGAGCTGTATTAACATCAGCACAGATACAGTCAGTAACACAGGTCTTTCGGGGAGAGAGGGGTTACTGAGTGACAATGTGAGGGAGCTGGATTAACATCAGCACAGATACAGTCAGTAACACAGGTCTTTCAGGGAGAGAGGGGTTACTGAGTGACAATGTGAGGGAGCTGTATTAACATCAGCACAGATACAGTCAGTAACACAGGTCTTTCGGGGAGAGAGGGGTTACTGAGTGACAATGTGAGGGAGCTGGATTAACATCAGTAGAGATACAGTCAGTAACACAGGTCTTTCGGGGAGAGAGGGGTTACTGAGTGACAATGTGAGGGAGCTGTATTAACATCAGCACAGATACAGTCAGTAACACAGGTCTTTCGGGGAGAGAGGGGTTACTGAGTGACAGTGTGAGGGAGCTGGATTAACATCAGCACAGATACAGTCAGTAACACAGGTCTTTCGGGGAGAGAGGGGTTACTCAGTGACAATGTGAGGGAGCTGTATTAACATCAGCACAGATACAGTCAGTAACACAGGTCTTTCGGGGAGAGAGGGGTTACTGAGTGACAATGTGAGGGAGCTGGATTAACATCAGCACAGATACAGTCAGTAACACGGGTCTTTCGGGGAGAGAGGGGTTACTGAGTGACAATGTGAGGGAGCTGTATTAACATCAGCACAGATACAGTCAGTAACACAGGTCTTTCGGGGAGAGAGGGGTTACTGAGTGACAATGTGAGGGAGCTGGATTAACATCAGCACAGATACAGTCAGTAACACAGGTCTTTCGGGGAGAGAGGGGTTACTGAGTGACAATGTGAGGGAGCTGGATTAACATCAGCACAGATACAGTCAGTAACACGGGTCTTTCGGGGAGAGAGGGGTTAATGAGTGACAATGTGAGGGAGCTGTATTAACATCAGCACAGATACAGTCAGTAACACAGGTCTTTCGGGGAGAGAGGGGTTACTGAGTGACAATGTGAGGGAGCTGTATTAACATCAGCACAGATACAGTCAGTAACACAGGTCTTTCGGGGAGAGAGGGGTTACTGAGTGACAATGTGAGGGAGCTGTATTAACATCAGCACAGATACAGTCAGTAACACAGGTCTTTCGGGGAGAGAGGGGTTACTCAGTGACAATGTGAGGGAGCTGGATTAACATCAGCACAGATACAGTCAGTAACACAGGTCTTTCGGGGAGAGAGGGGTTACTGAGTGACAATGTGAGGGAGCTGGATTAACATCAGCACAGATACAGTCAGTAACACAGGTCTTTCGGGGAGAGAGGGGTTACTGAGTGACAGTGTTAGGGAGCTGTATTAACATCAGCACAGATACAGTCAGTAACACAGGTCTTTCGGGGAGAGAGGGGTTACTGAGTGACAATGTGAGGGAGCTGTATTAACATCAGCACAGATACAGTCAGTAACACAGGTCTTTCGGGGAGAGAGGGGTTACTGAGTGACAATGTGAGAGAGCTGTATTAACATCAGCACAGATACAGTCAGTAACACAGGTCTTTCGGGGAGAGAGGGGTTACTGAGTGACAATGTGAGGGAGCTGTATTAACATCAGCACAGATACAGTCAGTAACACGGGTCTTTCGGGGAGAGAGGGGTTACTGAGTGACAATGTGAGGGAGCTGGATTAACATCAGCACAGATACAGTCAGTAACACAGGTCTTTCGGGGAGAGAGGGGTTACTGAGTGACAGTGTTAGGGAGCTGGATTAACATCAGCACAGATACAGTCAGTAACACAGGTCTTTCGGGGAGAGAGGGGTTACTGAGTGACAGTGTTAGGGAGCTGTATTAACATCAGCACAGATACAGTCAGTAACACAGGTCTTTCGGGGAGAGAGGGGTTACTGAGTGACAGTGTTAGGGAGCTGGATTAACATCAGCACAGATACAGTCAGTAACACGGGTCTTTCGGGGAGAGAGGGGTTACTGAGTGACAATGTGAGGGAGCTGTATTAACATCAGCACAGATACAGTCAGTAACACAGGTCTTTCGGGGAGAGAGGGGTTACTGAGTGACAGTGTTAGGGAGCTGTATTAACATCAGCACAGATACAGTCAGTAACACAGGTCTTTCGGGGAGAGAGGGGTTACTGAGTGACAATGTGAGGGAGCTGTATTAACATCAGCACAGATACAGTCAGTAACACAGGTCTTTCGGGGAGAGAGGGGTTACTGAGTGACAATGTGAGGGAGCTGTATTAACATCAGCACAGATACAGTCAGTAACACAGGTCTTTCGGGGAGAGAGGGGTTACTCAGTGACAATGTGAGGGAGCTGTATTAACATCAGCACAGATACAGTCAGTAACACGGGTCTTTCGGGGAGAGAGGGGTTACTGAGTGACAATGTGAGGGGGCTGGATTAACATCAGCACAGATACAGTCAGTAACACAGGTCTTTCGGGGAGAGTGGGGTTACTGAGTGACAATGTGAGGGAGCTGGATTAACATCAGCACAGATACAGTCAGTAACACAGGTCTTTCGGGGAGAGAGGGGTTACTGAGTGACAATGTGAGGGAGCTGTATTAACATCAGCACAGATACAGTCAGTAACACGGGTCTTTCGGGGAGAGACGGGTTACTGAGTGACAGTGTGAGGGAGCTGGATTAACATCAGCACAGATACAGTCAGTAACACAGGTCTTTCAGGGAGAGAGGGGTTACTGAGTGACAATGTGAGGGAGCTGTATTAACATCAGCACAGATACAGTCAGTAACACAGGTCTTTCGGGGAGAGAGGGGTTACTGAGTGACAGTGTTAGGGAGCTGGATTAACATCAGCACAGATACAGTCAGTAACACAAGTCTTTCGGGGAGAGAGGGGTTACTGAGTGACAGTGTGAGGGAGCTGGATTAACATCAGCACAGATACAGTCAGTAACACAGGTCTTTCGGGGAGAGAGGGGTTACTGAGTGACAATGTGAGGGAGCTGTATTAACATCAGCACAGATACAGTCAGTAACACAGGTCTTTCAGGGAGAGAGGGGTTACTGAGTGACAATGTGAGGGAGCTGGATTAACATCAGCACAGATACAGTCAGTAACACAGGTCTTTCGGGGAGAGAGGGGTTACTGAGTGACAATGTGAGGGAGCTGGATTAACATCAGTAGAGATACAGTCAGTAACACAGGTCTTTCGGGGAGAGAGGGGTTACTGAGTGACAGTGTTAGGGAGCTGTATTAACATCAGCACAGATACAGTCAGTAACACAGGTCTTTCGGGGAGAGAGGGGTTACTCAGTGACAATGTGAGGGAGCTGTATTAACATCAGCACAGATACAGTCAGTAACACAGGTCTTTCGGGGAGAGAGGGGTTACTGAGTGACAATGTGAGGGGGCTGGATTAACATCAGCACAGATACAGTCAGTAACACAGGTCTTTCGGGGAGAGTGGGGTTACTGAGTGACAATGTGAGGGAGCTGTATTAACATCAGCACAGATACAGTCAGTAACACGGGTCTTTCGGGGAGAGACGGGTTACTGAGTGACAGTGTGAGGGAGCTGGATTAACATCAGCACAGATACAGTCAGTAACACAGGTCTTTCAGGGAGAGAGGGGTTACTGAGTGACAATGTGAGGGAGCTGTATTAACATCAGCACAGATACAGTCAGTAACACAGGTCTTTCGGGGAGAGAGGGATTACTGAGTGACAGTGTTAGGGAGCTGGATTAACATCAGCACAGATACAGTCAGTAACACAGGTCTTTCGGGGAGAGAGGGGTTACTGAGTGACAATGTGAGGGAGCTGGATTAACATCAGCACAGATACAGTCAGTAACACAGGTCTTTCGGGGAGAGAGGGGTTACTGAGTGACAGTGTGAGGGAGCTGGATTAACATCAGCACAGATACAGTCAGTAACACAGGTCTTTCGGGGAGAGAGGGGTTACTGAGTGACAATGTGAGGGAGCTGTATTAACATCAGCACAGATACAGTCAGTAACACGGGTCTTTCGGGGAGAGAGGGGTTACTGAGTGACAGTGTTAGGGAGCTGTATTAACATCAACACAGATACAGTTAGTAACACGGGTCTTTCGGGGGGAGAGGGGTTACTGAGTGACAATGTGAGGGAGCTGGATTAACATCAGCACAGATACAGTCAGTAACACAGGTCTTTCGGGGAGAGAGGGGTTACTGAGTGACAGTGTGAGGGAGCTGGATTAACATCAGCACAGATACAGTCAGTAACACAGGTCTTTCGGGGAGAGAGGGGTTACTGAGTGACAGTGTTAGGGAGCTGTATTAACATCAGCACAGATACAGTCAGTAACACAGGTCTTTCGGGGAGAGAGGGGTTACTGAGTGACAATGTGAGGGAGCTGTATTAACATCAGCACAGATACAGTCAGTAACACAGGTCTTTCGGGGAGAGAGGGGTTACTGAGTGACAATGTGAGGGAGCTGTATTAACATCAGCACAGATACAGTCAGTAACACAGGTCTTTCGGGGAGAGAGGGGTTACTGAGTGACAATGTGAGGGAGCTGGATTAACATCAGCACAGATACAGTCAGTAACACAGGTCTTTCGGGGAGAGAGGGGTTACTGAGTGACAATGTGAGGGAGCTGTATTAACATCAGCACAGATACAGTCAGTAACACAGGTCTTTCGGGGAGAGAGGGGTTACTGAGTGACAATGTGAGGGAGCTGTATTAACATCAGCACAGATACAGTCAGTAACACAGGTCTTTCGGGGAGAGAGGGGTTACTGAGTGACAATGTGAGGGAGCTGTATTAACATCAGCACAGATACAGTCAGTAACACAGGTCTTTCGGGGAGAGAGGGGTTACTGAGTGACAATGTGAGGGAGCTGGATTAACATCAGCACAGATACAGTCAGTAACACAGGTCTTTCGGGGAGAGAGGGGTTACTGAGTGACAATGTGAGGGAGCTGTATTAACATCAGCACAGATACAGTCAGTAACACAGGTCTTTCGGGGAGAGAGGGGTTACTGAGTGACAATGTGAGGGAGCTGGATTAACATCAGCACAGATACAGTCAGTAACACAGGTCTTTCGGGGAGAGAGCGGTTACTGAGTGACAATGTGAGGGAGCTGGATTAACATCAGCACAGATACAGTCAGTAACACAGGTCTTTCGGGGAGAGAGGGGTTACTGAGTGACAATGTGAGGGAGCTGGATTAACATCAGCACAGATACAGTCAGTAACACAGGTCTTTCGGGGAGAGAGGGGTTACTGAGAGACAATGTGAGGGAGCTGTACTAACATCAGCACAGATACAGTCAGTAACACAGGTCTTTCGGGGAGAGAGGGGTTACTGAGTGACAATGTGAGGGAGCTGGATTAACATCAGCACAGATACAGTCAGTAACACAGGTCTTTCGGGGAGAGAGGGGTTACTGAGTGACAATGTGAGGGAGCTGTATTAACATCAGCACAGATACAGTCAGTAACACAGGTCTTTCGGGGAGAGAGGGGTTACTGAGTGACAGTGTTAGGGAGCTGGATTAACATCAGCACAGATACAGTCAGTAACACAGGTCTTTCGGGGAGAGAGGGGTTACTGAGTGACAATGTGAGGGAGCTGTATTAACATCAGCACAGATACAGTCAGTAACACAGGTCTTTCGGGGAGAGAGGGGTTACTGAGTGACAATGTGAGGGAGCTGTATTAACATCAGCACAGATACAGTCAGTAACCCAGGTCTTTCGGGGAGAGAGGGGTTACTGAGTGACAGTGTTAGGGAGCTGTATTAACATCAGCACAGATACAGTCAGTAACACAGGTCTTTCGGGGAGAGAGGGGTTACTGAGTGACAGTGTTAGGGAGCTGGATTAACATCAGCACAGATACAGTCAGTAACACAGGTCTTTCGGGGAGAGAGGGGTTACTGAGTGACAATGTGAGGGAGCTGGATTAACATCAGCACAGATACAGTCAGTAACACGGGTCTTTCGGGGAGCGAGGGGTTACTGAGTGACAATGTGAGGGAGCTGGATTAACATCAGCACAGATACAGTCAGTAACACAGGTCTTTCGGGGAGAGAGGGGTTACTGAGTGACAATGTGAGGGAGCTGGATTAACATCAGCACAGATACAGTCAGTAACACAGGTCTTTCGGGGAGAGAGGGGTTACTGAGTGACAGTGTTAGGGAGCTGTATTAACATCAGCACAGATACAGTCAGTAACACGGGTCTTTCGGGGAGAGAGGTGTTACTGAGTGACAATGTGAGGGAGCTGGATTAACATCAGCACAGATACAGTCAGTAACACAGGTCTTTCGGGGAGAGAGGGGTTACTGAGTGACAATGTGAGGGAGCTGGATTAACATCAGCACAGATACAGTCAGTAACACAGGTCTTTCGGGGAGAGAGGGGTTACTGAGTGACAATGTGAGGGAGCTGGATTAACATCAGCACAGATACAGTCAGTAACACGGGTCTTTCGGGGAGAGAGGGGTTACTGAGTGACAATGTGAGGGAGCTGGATTAACATCAGCACAGATACAGTCAGTAACACGGGTCTTTCGGGGAGAGAGGGGTTACTGAGTGACAATGTGAGGGAGCTGTATTAACATCAGCACAGATACAGTCAGTAACACGGGTCTTTCGGGGAGAGAGGGGTTACTGAGTGACAATGTGAGGGAGCTGTATTAACATCAGCACAGATACAGTCAGTAACACGGGTCTTTCGGGGAGAGAGGGGTTACTGAGTAACAATGTGAGGGAGCTGGATTAACATCAGCACAGATACAGTCAGTAACACAGGTCTTTCGGGGAGAGAGGGGTTACTGAGTGACAATGTGAGGGAGCTGGATTAACATCAGCACAGATACAGTCAGTAACACAGGTCTTTCGGGGAGAGAGGGGTTACTGAGTGACAATGTGAGGGAGCTGGATTAACATCAGCACAGATACAGTCAGTAACTCAGGTCTTTCGGGGAGAGAGGGGTTACTGAGTGACAATGTGAGGGAGCTGTATTAACATCAGCACAGATACAGTCAGTAACACGGGTCTTTCGGGGAGAGAGGGGTTACTGAGTGACAATGTGAGGGAGCTGTATTAACATCAGCACAGATACAGTCAGTAACACGGGTCTTTCGGGGAGAGAGGGGTTACTGAGTGACAATGTGAGGGAGCTGTATTAACATCAGCACAGATACAGTCAGTAACACTGGTCTTTCGGGGAGAGAGGGGTTACTGAGTGACAATGTGAGGGAGCTGTATTAACATCAGCACAGATACAGTCAGTAACACAGGTCTTTCGGGGAGAGAGGGGTTACTGAGTAACAATGTGAGGGAGCTGGATTAACATCAGCACAGATACAGTCAGTAACACAGGTCTTTCGGGGAGAGAGGGGTTACTGAGTGACAATGTGAGGGAGCTGGATTAACATCAGCACAGATATAGTCAGTAACACAGGTCTTTCGGGGAGAGAAGGGTTACTGAGTGACAGTGTTAGGGAGCTGGATTAACATCAGCACAGATACAGTCAGTAACACAGGTCTTTCGGGGAGAGAGGGGTTACTGAGTGACAATGTGAGGGAGCTGGATTAACATCAGCACAGATACAGTCAGTAACACAGGTCTTTCGGGGAGAGAGGGGTTACTGAGTGACAGTGTTAGGGAGCTGGATTAACATCAGCACAGATACAGTCAGTAACACAGGTCTTTCGGGGAGAGAGGGGTTACTGAGTGACAATGTGAGGGAGCTGGATTAACATCAGCACAGATACAGTCAGTAACACAGGTCTTTCGGGGAGAGAGGGGTTACTGAGTGACAATGTGAGGGAGCTGTATTAACATCAGCACAGATACAGTCAGTAACACAGGTCTTTCGGGGAGAGAGGGGTTACTGAGTAACAATGTGAGGGAGCTGGATTAACATCAGCACAGATACAGTCAGTAACACAGGTCTTTCGGGGAGAGAGGGGTTACTGAGTGACAATGTGAGGGAGCTGGATTAACATCAGCACAGATATAGTCAGTAACACAGGTCTTTCGGGGAGAGAAGGGTTACTGAGTGACAGTGTTAGGGAGCTGGATTAACATCAGCACAGATACAGTCAGTAACACAGGTCTTTCGGGGAGAGAGGGGTTACTGAGTGACAATGTGAGGGAGCTGGATTAACATCAGCACAGATACAGTCAGTAACACAGGTCTTTCGGGGAGAGAAGGGTTACTGAGTGACAGTGTTAGGGAGCTGGATTAACATCAGCACAGATACAGTCAGTAACACAGGTCTTTCGGGGAGAGAGGGGTTACTGAGTGACAATGTGAGGGAGCTGGATTAACATCAGCACAGATACAGTCAGTAACACAGGTCTTTCGGGGAGAGAGGGGTTACTGAGTGACAATGTGAGGGAGCTGGATTAACATCAGCACAGATACAGTCAGTAACACAGGTCTTTCGGGGAGAGAGGGGTTACTGAGTGACAATGTGAGGGAGCTGGATTAACATCAGCACAGATACAGTCAGTAACACAGGTCTTTCGGGGAGAGAGGGGTTACTGAGTGACAATGTGAGGGAGCTGGATTAACATCAGCACAGATACAGTCAGTAACACAGGTCTTTCGGGGAGAGAGGGGTTACTGAGTGACAATGTGAGGGAGCTGGATTAACATCAGCACAGATACAGTCAGTAACACAGGTCTTTCGGGGAGAGAGGGGTTACTGAGTGACAATGCGAGGGAGCTGTATTAACATCAGCACAGATACAGTCAGTAACACGGGTCTTTCGGGGAGAGAGGGGTTACTGAGTGACAATGTGAGGGAGCTGGATTAACATCAGCACAGATACAGTCAGTAACACAGGTCTTTCGGGGAGAGAGGGGTTACTGAGTGACAATGTGAGGGAGCTGGATTAACATCAGCACAGATACAGTCAGTAACACAGGTCTTTCGGGGAGAGAGGGGTTACTGAGTGACAATGTGAGGGAGCTGGATTAACATCAGCACAGATACAGTCAGTAACACGGGTCTTTCGGGGAGAGAGGGGTTACTGAGTGACAATGTGAGGGAGCTGTATTAACATCAGCACAGATACAGTCAGTAACACGGGTCTTTCGGGGAGAGAGGGGTTACTGAGTGACAATGTGAGGGAGCTGGATTAACATCAGCACAGATACAGTCAGTAACACAGGTCTTTCGGGGAGAGAGGGGTTACTGAGTGACAATGTGAGGGAGCTGGATTAACATCAGCACAGATACAGTCAGTAACACAGGTCTTTCGGGGAGAGAGGGGTTACTGAGTGACAATGTGAGGGAGCTGGATTAACATCAGCACAGATACAGTCAGTAACACGGGTCTTTCGGGGAGAGAGGGGTTACTGAGTGACAATGTGAGGGAGCTGGATTAACATCAGCACAGATACAGTCAGTAACTCAGGTCTTTCGGGGAGAGAGGGGTTACTGAGTGACAATGTGAGGGAGCTGTATTAACATCAGCACAGATACAGTCAGTAACACAGGTCTTTCGGGGAGAGAGGGGTTACTGAGTGACAATGTGAGGGAGCTGGATTAACATCAGCACAGATACAGTCAGTAACACGGGTCTTTCGGGGAGAGAGGGGTTACTGAGTGACAATGTGAGGGAGCTGTATTAACATCAGCACAGATACAGTCAGTAACACGGGTCTTTCGGGGAGAGAGGGGTTACTGAGTGACAATGTGAGGGAGCTGTATTAACATCAGCACAGATACAGTCAGTAACACTGGTCTTTCGGGGAGAGAGGGGTTACTGAGTGACAATGTGAGGGAGCTGTATTAACATCAGCACAGATACAGTCAGTAACACAGGTCTTTCGGGGAGAGAGGGGTTACTGAGTGACAATGTGAGGGAGCTGGATTAACATCAGCACAGATACAGTCAGTAACTCAGGTCTTTCGGGGAGAGAGGGGTTACTGAGTGACAATGTGAGGGAGCTGGATTAACATCAGCACAGATACAGTCAGTAACTCAGGTCTTTCGGGGAGAGAGGGGTTACTGAGTGACAATGTGAGGGAGCTGTATTAACATCAGCACAGATACAGTCAGTAACACAGGTCTTTCGGGGAGAGAGGGGTTACTGAGTGACAATGTGAGGGAGCTGGATTAACATCAGCACAGATACAGTCAGTAACACGGGTCTTTCGGGGAGAGAGGGGTTACTGAGTGACAATGTGAGGGAGCTGTATTAACATCAGCACAGATACAGTCAGTAACACGGGTCTTTCGGGGAGAGAGGGGTTACTGAGTGACAATGTGAGGGAGCTGTATTAACATCAGCACAGATACAGTCAGTAACACTGGTCTTTCGGGGAGAGAGGGGTTACTGAGTGACAATGTGAGGGAGCTGTATTAACATCAGCACAGATACAGTCAGTAACACAGGTCTTTCGGGGAGAGAGGGGTTACTGAGTGACAATGTGAGGGAGCTGTATTAACATCAGCACAGATACAGTCAGTAACACAGGTCTTTCGGGGAGAGAGGGGTTACTGAGTGACAATGTGAGGGAGCTGTATTAACATCAGCACAGATACAGTCAGTAACACAGGTCTTTCGGGGAGAGAGGGGTTACTGAGTGACAATGTGAGGGAGCTGTATTAACATCAGCACAGATACAGTCAGTAACACAGGTCTTTCGGGGAGAGAGGGGTTACTGAGTGACAATGTGAGGGAGCTGTATTAACATCAGCACAGATACAGTCAGTAACACAGGTCTTTCGGGGAGAGAGGGGTTACTGAGTGACAATGTGAGGGAGCTGGATTAACATCAGCACAGATACAGTCAGTAACACAGGTCTTTCGGGGAGAGAGGGATTACTGAGTGACAGTGTGAGGGAGCTGGATTAACATCAGCACAGATACAGTCAGTAACACTGGTCTTTCGGGGAGAGAGGGGTTACTGAGTGACAATGTGAGGGAGCTGTATTAACATCAGCACAGATACAGTCAGTAACACAGGTCTTTCGGGGAGAGAGGGGTTACTGAGTGACAATGTGAGGGAGCTGTATTAACATCAGCACAGATACAGTCAGTAACACAGGTCTTTCGGGGAGAGAGGGGTTACTGAGTGACAATGTGAGGGAGCTGTATTAACATCAGCACAGATACAGTCAGTAACACAGGTCTTTCGGGGAGAGAGGGGTTACTGAGTGACAATGTGAGGGAGCTGTATTAACATCAGCACAGATACAGTCAGTAACACAGGTCTTTCGGGGAGAGAGGGGTTACTGAGTGACAATGTGAGGGAGCTGTATTAACATCAGTAGAGATACAGTCAGTAACACAGGTCTTTCGGGGAGAGAGGGGTTACTGAGTGACAGTGTGAGGGTGCTGTATTAACATCAGCACAGATACAGTCAGTAACACAGGTCTTTCGGGGAGAGAGGGGTTACTGAGTGACACTGTGAGGGAGCTGGATTAACATCAGCACAGATACAGTCAGTAACACAGGTCTTTCGGGGAGAGAGGGGTTACTGAGTGACAATGTGAGGGAGCTGTATTAACATCAGCACAGATACAGTCAGTAACACAGGTCTTTCGGGAGAGAGGGGTTACTGAGTGACAATGTGAGGGAGCTGTATTAACATCAGCACAGATACAGTCAGTAACACAGGTCTTTCGGGGAGAGAGGGGTTACTGAGTGACAATGTGAGGGAGCTGTATTAACATCAGCACAGATACAGTCAGTAACACTGGTCTTTCGGGGAGAGAGGGGTTACTGAGTGACAATGTGAGGGAGCTGGATTAACATCAGCACAGATACAGTCAGTAACACAGGTCTTTCGGGGAGAGAGGGGTTACTGAGTGACAATGTGAGGGAGCTGTATTAACATCAGCACAGATACAGTCAGTAACACAGGTCTTTCGGGGAGAGAGGGGTTACTGAGTGACAATGTGAGGGAGCTGGATTAACATCAGCACAGATACAGTCAGTAACACAGGTCTTTCGGGGAGAGAGGGGTTACTGAGTGACAATGTGAGGGAGCTGGATTAACATCAGCACAGATACAGTCAGTAACACGGGTCTTTCGGGGAGAGAGGGGTTACTGAGTGACAATGTGAGGGAGCTGTATTAACATCAGCACAGATACAGTCAGTAACACGGGTCTTTCGGGGAGAGAGGGGTTACTGAGTGACAATGTGAGGGAGCTGGATTAACATCAGCACAGATACAGTCAGTAACACAGGTCTTTCGGGGAGAGAGGGGTCACTGAGTGACAATGTGAGGGAGCTGTATTAACATCAGCACAGATACAGTCAGTAACACAGGTCTTTCGGGGAGAGAGGGGTTACTGAGTGACAATGTGAGGGAGCTGGATTAACATCAGCACAGATACAGTCAGTAACACAGGTCTTTCGGGGAGAGAGGGGTTACTGAGTGACAATGTGAGGGAGCTGGATTAACATCAGCACAGATACAGTCAGTAACACGGGTCTTTCGGGGAGAGAGGGGTTACTGAGTGACAATGTGAGGGAGCTGTATTAACATCAGCACAGATACAGTCAGTAACACAGGTCTTTCGGGGAGAGAGGGGTTACTGAGTGACAATGTGAGGGAGCTGGATTAACATCAGCACAGATACAGTCAGTAACACGGGTCTTTCGGGGAGAGAGGGGTTACTGAGTGACAATGTGAGGGAGCTGTATTAACATCAGCACAGATACAGTCAGTAACACGGGTCTTTCGGGGAGAGAGGGGTTACTGAGTGACAATGTGAGGGAGCTGTATTAACATCAGCACAGATACAGTCAGTAACACAGGTCTTTCGGGGAGAGAGGGGTTACTGAGTGACAATGTGAGGGAGCTGGATTAACATCAGCACAGATACAGTCAGTAACACAGGTCTTTCGGGGAGAGAGGGGTTACTGAGTGACAATGTGAGGGAGCTGGATTAACATCAGCACAGATACAGTCAGTAACACAGGTCTTTCGGGGAGAGAGGGGTTACTGAGTGACAATGTGAGGGAGCTGGATTAACATCAGCACAGATACAGTCAGTAACACAGGTCTTTCGGGGAGAGAGAGGTTACTGAGTGACAATGTGAGGGAGCTGTATTAACATCAGCACAGATACAGTCAGTAACACAGGTCTTTCGGGGAGCGAGGGGTTACTGAGTGACAATGTGAGGGAGCTGGATTAACATCAGCACAGATACAGTCAGTAACACGGGTCTTTCGGGGAGAGAGGGGTTACTGAGTGACAGTGTTAGGGAGCTGTATTAACATCAGCACAGATACAGTCAGTAACACGGGTCTTTCGGGGAGAGAGGGGTTACTGAGTGACAATGTGAGGGAGCTGTATTAACATCAGCACAGATACAGTCAGTAACACGGGTCTTTCGGGGAGAGAGGGGTTACTGAGTAACAATGTGAGGGAGCTGGATTAACATCAGCACAGATACAGTCAGTAACACAGGTCTTTCGGGGAGAGAGGGGTTACTGAGTGACAATGTGAGGGAGCTGGATTAACATCAGCACAGATACAGTCAGTAACTCAGGTCTTTCGGGGAGAGAGGGGTTACTGAGTGACAATGTGAGGGAGCTGTATTAACATCAGCACAGATACAGTCAGTAACACAGGTCTTTCGGGGAGAGAGGGGTTACTGAGTGACAATGTGAGGGAGCTGGATTAACATCAGCACAGATACAGTCAGTAACACAGGTCTTTCGGGGAGAGAGGGGTTACTGAGTGACAATGTGAGGGAGCTGTATTAACATCAGCACAGATACAGTCAGTAACACAGGTCTTTCGGGGAGAGAGGGGTTACTGAGTGACAATGTGAGGGAGCTGGATTAACATCAGCACAGATACAGTCAGTAACACAGGTCTTTCGGGGAGAGAGGGGTTACTGAGTGACAATGTGAGGGAGCTGTATTAACATCAGCACAGATACAGTCAGTAACACAGGTCTTTCGGGGAGAGAGGGGTTACTGAGTGACAATGTGAGGGAGCTGGATTAACATCAGCACAGATACAGTCAGTAACACAGGTCTTTCGGGGAGAGAGGGGTTACTGAGTGACAATGTGAGGGAGCTGGATTAACATCAGCACAGATACAGTCAGTAACACAGGTCTTTCGGGGAGAGAGGGGTTACTGAGTGACAATGTGAGGGAGCTGGATTAACATCAGCACAGATACAGTCAGTAACACGGGTCTTTCGGGGAGAGAGGGGTTACTGAGTGACAATGTGAGGGAGCTGTATTAACATCAGCACAGATACAGTCAGTAACACGGGTCTTTCGGGGAGAGAGGGGTTACTGAGTAACAATGTGAGGGAGCTGGATTAACATCAGCACAGATACAGTCAGTAACACAGGTCTTTCGGGGAGAGAGGGGTTACTGAGTGACAATGTGAGGGAGCTGTATTAACATCAGCACAGATACAGTCAGTAACACGGGTCTTTCGGGGAGAGAGGGGTTACTGAGTAACAATGTGAGGGAGCTGGATTAACATCAGCACAGATACAGTCAGTAACACAGGTCTTTCGGGGAGAGAGGGGTTACTGAGTGACAATGTGAGGGAGCTGTATTAACATCAGCACAGATACAGTCAGTAACACAGGTCTTTCGGGGAGAGAGGGGTTACTGAGTGACAATGTGAGGGAGCTGTATTAACATCAGCACAGATACAGTCAGTAACACAGGTCTTTCGGGGAGAGAGGGGTTACTGAGTGACAATGTGAGGGAGCTGTATTAACATCAGCACAGATACAGTCAGTAACACAGGTCTTGCGGGGAGAGAGGGGTTACTGAGTGACAATGTGAGGGAGCTGTATTAACATCAGCACAGATACAGTCAGTAACACGGGTCTTTCGGGGAGAGAGGGGTTACTGAGTGACAATGTGAGGGAGCTGGATTAACATCAGCACAGATACAGTCAGTAACACGGGTCTTTCGGGGAGAGAGGGGTTACTGAGTGACAATGTGAGGGAGCTGGATTAACATCAGCACAGATACAGTCAGTAACACAGGTCTTTCGGGGAGAGAGGGGTTACTGAGTAACAATGTGAGGGAGCTGGATTAACATCAGCACAGATACAGTCAGTAACACAGGTCTTTCGGGGAGAGAGGGGTTACTCAGTGACAATGTGAGGGAGCTGGATTAACATCAGCACAGATACAGTCAGTAACACAGGTCTTTCGGGGAGAGAGGGGTTACTGAGTGACAATGTGAGGGAGCTGGATTAACATCAGCACAGATACAGTCAGTAACACAGGTCTTTCGGGGAGAGAGGGGTTACTGAGTGACAATGTGAGGGAGCTGGATTAACATCAGCACAGATACAGTCAGTAACACAGGTCTTTCGGGGAGAGAGGGGTTACTGAGTGACAATGTGAGGGAGCTGTATTAACATCAGCACAGATACAGTCAGTAACACAGGACACAGGTTGGGGGAGTTATTGTGAGGGATTGAGAACTCAGCTGGAACAGTGTGATGAGACACCTCCTCCTGTAATGGTGTTTTTCGTTAACAGGATCAAGTAGGAGTATCTTGGATTGCTGCTGTTTATTAGTGATCATGTTAAACAAGATAAATGAAACGTCGGCTCACAGCTCAGTCACGGTGCACCTGTTCATGGCAACCGGCAAATGTGTGCCACAGAGCAGGTATCACCGCTGCAGCAGCCTGTCACATCCCTCACACTGTCACTCAGTAACCCCTCTCCCAGCAGCCTGTGCTACTGACTGTATTGTTAGTATCTAATCAGTTCTATTAATGGATGTTAAATACCTAGTAGTTGAAGGTAATGGGGTGAATGGGTATTGGGTGTTGATTAATTAATTCGACTCAAATGTCTGTATAAAGAAGAGCCACCCAGCACCGGCGGGGTGATGTTCGGAGTGGAGAAGTCAGCTCGGTGGCAAGCAATGAATAGTCTCCATCGAAGCATCCTAGTCTCAGTATCTTCTTCACAAACAGGCTTGGAAGTTTTTCTAACAGATATCTCTGCTAATGTTAATCCACCTCGCTCACACTGTCACTCAGTAACTCCTCCCCCAGCACCCTGTGTATCTGACTGTATCTCTATGGATGTTAATCGTCCGAATTAGGCGCAGAAGTCCCTCTAGCCTGCTCTGCCGTTCAATAAGATCATGGCTGATCTGTTTGTGTCTCAAATTCCACACTCCCATTTACCTCCGATAACCTTTGATTCCTTTGCATAACAAGAATCTATTTACCTCCACTTGAAAAATATTCAAAGACCCCGCCTCCACCACCTTCTGAGGCTGAGTTCCAAAGTTGCACAAACCTTCTGAGAGAAAAAATTTCTGCTCATCTGTATCCTAAAAGGGTGACCCCTAATTTTCAAACAGTGCCTCCTAATTCTGGACTCACCCACAAGAGGAAAAATCCTCTCCACATCCACCTTGTCAATACCGTTCAGGTCTTTAATCAACTCTCCCCTCACTCTTCTAAACTCCAGTGAAAACAAGCCCAGTTTGTCCAACCTTTCCTCAGAAGACAACCCACTCGTTTCAGCTGTCAATCTCGTAAACCTTCTCTGAACTGCCTCCAATGCATTTACATCATTCCTTAAATAAGGAGACCAAAACTGCACACAGTATTCGAGATGTGGTCTCACCAATGCCCTGTATAACTGAAACATAACATCCTCACTTTTATTTTCAATTCCTCTCGTAATGAGGGATAGCATTCCATTAGCTTTCTTTAATACTTTCTGTACCTGCACACAAACTTTTTGTGACTCATGCACCACAACACCAAGATCCCCCTGCATCTCGGAATTCTGCAGTCGGTTTTCGTTGAAGTAATCCTCTGCTTTTATTCTTCCTGCCAAAGTGAACAACTTCACATCTTCCCACATTATATTCCATCTGCCAGATTTTTGCCCACTCATTCAACCTATCTATGTCGGTCTGCAAACCCCCTATGTCCTCTTCACAACATACTTTCCTACCTATCTTTGTGTCATCTGCAAATTGAGCTACCATGCCATCGGTCCCCTCATCTAAGACATTGATATAAATTGTAAAGAGTTGAGGCCCCGGCACAGACCCCTGCGGGACTCCACTCATCACATCCTGCCAATCAGAAAAGGACCCATTTATGCCTGCTACATAGAAAAATACATAGAAAATAGGAGCAGGAGTAGGCCATTCGGCCCTTCGAGCCTGCTCCACCATTCATTATGATCATGGCTGATCATCCAACTCAGTAACCTGTTCCTGCTTTCCCCACATAGTCTTTGATCCCTTTAGACCCAAGAGCTATAATAGATACTTTCTGTTTTCTGCCAGCCAGCCGATCTTCTATCTATACTAATATGTTACCCCCTACACCATGAGCTCCTACTTTGCGCAATAACCTTTTATGCAGCACCTTGTTAAATGCCTTCTGAAAATCCAAGTACGTCATCGGGCTCCCCTTTATCCACAGCACGTGTCACCCCTTCAAAGAACTCCAATAAATTGGTTAAACATGATTTCACTTTCACAAAGCCATGATAACAATTCCTGATTATCTTGAGTTTTTCAAAGTGTCCAGCTACAGCCTCCTTCATGATCGATTCGAATACCTTCCCCATGACAGACGTCAAGCTGACTGGCCTACAGTTAACTGCTTTTTGCCTCCCCCCGCCTTCTTGAATAGATGGGTTATATTTGCTACTTTCCAGTCTGATGGAACCTTCCAGAATCTAGAACATTTTGAAAGATTAACACCAATGCATCTACTACCTCATTAGCCACCTCTTTTAGGATTCTAGGATGAAGCCTATCAGGACCCGGGGACTTGTCTTCCCGCAGCTCCATCAGTTTGCTCAGTACCACTTCCCTGATGATTGTAATTTCTCCAAGTCCCTCTCTTCCTCCACCTCCTCATTTACAGCTATTACTGGAATGTTTTGTGTATCCTCCTTGGTGAAGACAGAAGCAAAGTATTTGAACATTTCATCTGCCATTTCCTTATTATCTATTATTAATTCCATATTCTCACTCTTTAGAGGACCAACACTCATTTTACTTACTCTTTTCCTTTGAAATACCTGGAGAAACTCATTATCCGTTTTGACATTTCTAGCTAGCTTCCTCTCATACTCTAATTCCTTTCTCATCATTGACCTTTCAGACATTCTCTGCCATTCTTCCTATTCTGACTAATCACCTGAACTGCCACTCATCTTTGCGCAATTGTATGCCTTTTCCTTAAGTTTGATGCTTTTCTTAACATATTTAGTGAACCATGGATGGTGGGTTCTCGCCTTCGAATTTTTCTTTCTAGTAGGAATATATTTATTCTGAGTATGCCGAATTATCCCCTTAAGTGTCTCCCACTGCTTCTCTATTGATCTATCTCCTAGCCTAGTAACCCAGTTCATTTCAGTGAGCTCAGCTTTCATGGCCACATAGTTGCCCTTATTCAAGCTTAAAATACTAGTCTTAGACCCACTCTTCTCAATCCATAGACTGAGACCAGTTATCCAGTGTCCGGGACTAACAATCCAGAGACCAGGACCAGTCATCCAGTGACTGGGACCAGTATTCTAGAGACCGGGACTAACAATCCAGTGACCGGGATTAACGATCCAGAGACTGGGACCCATAATCTAGTGACTGTGGCTAACAATCCAGTGACCCGGACTCACAATCCAGAGACTGGAACCAACAATCCAGTGACTGGGACGAACAATCCAGTAACTGGGACCAGTATTCTACAGACCAGAACTAACAATCCAGTGACCGGCACCAGCAATCCAGAGACTGGGACCAGTTACCCAGAGACCAGGATTAACAATCCAGTGACTGGGACCAATAATTCAGTGACTGAGGCCAGTATATCCAGTGATTGGGACGAACAATCCAGAGACGGGACTAGTATTCCAGTGACCAGGACCAGGAATACAGTGACCGGGACCAGTATTCCAGAGACCGGGACTAACAATCCAGTGACCGGGAATCCAGAGAGTATGAGTTTGAATCCAACAAGGCAGTTTGATCATTTGAATTCAGTTAATAAAGCTGGCCTCAGTCAGATTGACCATCAATTAGATTGTTGTCAAATCCAACCAGGTGACTGGTGTCTTTTAAGGAAGGAAAACTCCTGTCCTTACCTGTCTGGACTGCATGTGACTCCTAATTGCCCTCTGAAAAGGCCGAGCAACCCACTCAGTTATCGCCAGGGCTTTGCTAGCAATATCCGCATCCCAAGAATCAATTTCAAAAACTCCAAGTTTCTGTTCTTCAAAACAATCTCCTTCAGTCTCCCTTTACTCTGATTGGCTTTGATAATGCAAGCTTGGTGTGTCTGACTGAGTCTGTCGGAGCGTTAAATTTGAGAATAGCATGTTTGAGAGTTTGTGGTGAAAAAAGAGGGATGTGATGGGGGCGTGGGGGAGGGGAGGATTTGTTCCACCATTTGGCATTGACCTGAAGTTCACCCACCAGAAGTGATGGATCTTCCTAACTGAGTTGGCTTATTGTAGTAATGATTGTTTCCAGAACATTAACTCACTCTTGAAGAGACTGTGGATACTAACTCTCTCACTCAGTCAGCTTACCAACTTCTGTTACCAATGTGAGAATGAGTAACTTTAGACCCTGCACAGATTCTGCAGGATCAACTTCCAATGATGTAGGGCTTGCATCCAGACATTTGGGTTTCTCTGCACTGGGCATGCCGGCGCAGGGCAGTGGGGCACCCAGGAGGAGACAGTCTTTCGCTTGACTTTCAAACCCTCCTTGATGGGAGATCCAACAATTCTGAACATTAGAAAATCACTGAAATTGCTCATTCTATCATCCAGTTCTTCTAACACTTCTCCCTATTAGTTAATGGAATATATATTCCACAATCAGTCTATGGAGGTGTGCAATTTCCAGATGTATTCAATGAAGATGTGCACTCGACATTTCTTGGACATATTCCACCAAAGCTGCTCTGTAAAGAGCACGGAACATATGACCTTTGTAGATTACAGTCATTTAAAAATCCATCAGCCCTGTGATTAACTTAATTAATCGATTTATCATTGAGGAGGAACTGATGTAGACATTAAGTAAGATGTGTGGTGATCACAAGGGTTGGATGTGATACATCAGGACTGAGAGGTTATTTTTACTTTGCTCCACTGAAAGAAGTTTATAATTAAATTACTGTAATTATTGAGTTAGTGACTGACTGAAAATACAATGATTACCGACTGAATTTAGTCATGAATGAAGCTACTGTTTCAATTTAGTCATTAATCTCTTTCCAATTTCTTTGCAAAAAGGAATTGGAAAATTAATTTATTGTATGGTGGAAATCACAGAGCTGCTCAGTGCAGCACAGTGGTTCAATTCTGGGTACTGCTTGTGTGGAGTTTGCAAGTTCTCCCTGTGTCTGCGTGAGTTTTCGCCGGGTGCTCCGGTTTCCTCCCACCACCAAAAGACTTGCAGGTTGATAGGTAAATTAGCCATTATAAATTGCCCCGAGTGTAGGTAGGTGGTAGGGAATATGGGATTAATGTAGGATTAGTATAAATGGGTGGTTGACGGTTGGCACAGACTCGGAGGGCCAAAGGGCGTGTTTCAGTGCTGTATGACAATAATGATAAAGTGCTTCAGCTGATAAATTAATAACCTGAACTGTGTTAAAATGGACCCAGAATTATAAAGCTCATGTTAGCGGGTGCATGGACAATGCTGTGGGAGATGAACTTTGTCTCATCATAATAGTCCCTGGAACTGGACCCAAGTTCAGCTGCCAGGAGCCCCCTCAGGCTGGACTTCCAAACAGTGTCTCCAACATGCGACTGAAACAAGGCTGTTTGCAAGTCCCAAACTCCATGATACCCTTAGACCAAGCTTTTGGTCATTAACCTTAATATCTCCTCATGTGATTCAGTGTCAAATTTTGTTTGATACCACTCTTGTGAAGCACCTTGGGACATTTTACCACATTCAAGGCGCTATATAAATGCAAGTTATTCTTCTGAAAGTAGTTAAATATAAACTGTTGTGCGGTAAAAGTAGCCAGTCAAGACCCAGGCTTTTGGGTGAAGCTGAGGCCTTGAAAGAAAAACTTAAATGAACATATTACAAGATGCAAAGATGATTCGATCGTTAAGTTTAGTCATGTTAGTGGAAATATCATTTACTTGCTTTAAAATCATATTTGAAATTTGTAAGATTTCTGTTGGTGAGACTTTCTCGGACTTTATATAAACTTCTGAAGGAGTGTACCTGATGTGACAACACAGAACACAAATCTACAGACTGTCCATCTCATTGCTAGTTCTGGCCACATAGCAGCAGTGACTGTACTTCACTTCAAAAGGAACTGATTGTTTGTGAAGTACTTGTGAAGTAGAGACCAGATATAACTCAAAGTGTTCTTTCTTATCCTGTAGTATCACACAAATCAGCCAGTTAAACACAGAGCGTGGATGGAAGCTGAGTCTTTCCTGCTCATTATACATCAGCTATACCCTGATAAACTGGGATTTGAACTGGGAAGCTGAGCTTGATCAAGTTAGTTAACATCGCTCAAGATCCAGGAGGGGACACAACCCCTTGAGGTCATCACAGAAAGACTGCACTGTCAGCTGACAGTATATTACAGGGTTAATACTTGACATTGCAGAGTTAATACTGCCTATTAAGCAGTTCATACTGTATATGCAGATATCTTCCTGCATATGACAGGGTTGTCTCTGAATTTTACAGGGATAATACTGATTATGACAAGGTTAATATTGTTTAGGGGGTTAATACTGTGTATTACAGGGTTAATACTGTGAATTTCAGTCTTAACATGTGCACTTTAGGGGTAATACTATGTATTACAGGGTTACTGCTGAGTATTTCGGGGTAATACGGTGTATCTCAGTTTTAATACTGTGTCGGAGAGGGTTAATACTGAGAACTTCATTTTGTCCACTGTGATTTACAGGGTTATTGCTTGTCTTGCAGGGTGAATGCTTTTATTACAGGGTTAATGCTCTGAACATCAAGGGTAATATTGTGGATGAGTGGTAATTAGAGGATTAAAACTGTATTTCAGGAATAATACTGTGCATTTCAGTTTTCATGGAAAAGATTTTGAGGGGGCTTCACTGGGTTGAGAGGATGTTTTCTCTTGTGGGGGAATCTAGAACTATGGGGCACAGTTTTAAGTTAAGGAGTCTGTCACTGAAGATGGAAATGAGGAGGAATTTCTTCTCTCAAAGGATGGTTAATGTTTGGAATTCTCTGCCCCAGCAAGCAATGCCACATGAGTCATTGAGTATATTCAAGGCCAAGTTAGACAGATTTTTGATGTACAAGGGTTATGGGGGCTGGCAAGAAAGTGGAGTTAAGGCCACAGTCAGATCAGCCATGACCTTATTGAATGGTGGAGCAGGCTCGAGGGGCCAAATGGCCTTCTCCTGCGCCTTTTCCTTTTGTTCTAATACTGTGTATTTCAAGGTTAATACTGCATATGACAATTTTTTTAATACTTTGTATTACATGGTTAATACTGTGTATTTCAGTTTAATGCTGTGTATTTGAGGGGTAATACGAATTATCGCAGGTTACCATGTGTAGATAGAGTGTAATAAACTGTGTTAAATGTGTTCTGGTTCTGTTAATCTCTGAGCCTCACTCATTCCCATGAGCTGCCAGTGCTTGGATCCGGGAATTGTATCCAGCTTTCCAAAAGGCCAATATTACTCATTCTTTTCCATAGCACTGAGCCAAACCACTCAGTCCTTTGTAGTTAAGGGATTTTCTGCTTTGGAGACAGGTTGTGGGTGACCCAAGGGTTGGAAGGGGAGGAGTTGGATCGAGTCAGTACTGAGTTACATTACTGTGTACCTCGTCCTCTCTCCAGAGAGGGAGAGTGTGAAGAACCACAGAGAAAGAACCTGCATTTCTATTGCGCCTTTCACAAGCTCTCTCTTGTTTGGAGGAAACACAACAGCCAGTTTGTGCACAGCAAGCTCCCACAAATAACAATGTGATAATGACCTAATAATCTGTTTGAGTGATACTGGGAGAGGGATAAATATTGGCTCCAGGACACCGGGGGGAACTCCCCTGCTCTTTTTCAAAATATTACCATAGGATCTTTCACATCCACCTGAGAGGGCAGACGTGGCCTCAGTTTAACATCTCACCAGAAAGACAGCTTCTTCAGCAGAGTGACACTCCCTCAGTCCTGTCCCTCTGGCAGTGCGGCACTCCCTTTGTGTTGCACTGGGAGTGTCAGCATCAAGTTTCTTGAGTGAGACTTGAACCCACAACCTTGGGGTGAGGAGAGGACTGCTCTTGGTCATGATGCCTGACATAGACGAATTGCTGTCGACTGTCTACAACCCAGATATTGTGTTGGGAGATGCATCAACCAGCCAGTGCGATGCTACACTTAGCTGGCCTGCCACACTTCGAACAATTCTCAGCACTGCAGCAATCTGATTTTCAGGTCAAGTTTCTGGGACAGTTAATCAAGGAGTGTCCTTACATCACAGGCCAGAACAACAAAATTATTGTTTGCAAACTTGCTACGACTTAACCTATTCATATAAGAGGACGGCGTTACCCACTTAACGGCAAATCTCTCACAAATGCTTTGGCAACTTGCACACTTCCACAGTGAAAAATATACAATCAAATTCCCCGAACCCCTCGATTAGATTCCAGTCTGTAACTCACTCTCGGGTATCTGTGATTCGATATATAAACCCCCCCGAACCCCTCGATTAGATTCCAGTCTGTAACTCACTCCCGGGTATCTGTTATTCTATATATAAACTCCCTGAACCCAACGATTAGATTCCAGTCTGTAACTCACTCCCGGGTATCTGTTATTCTATATATAAACCCCCCGAACCCCTCGATTAGATTCCAGTCTGTAACACACTCCCGGGTATCTGTGATTCTATATATAAACCCCCCCGAACCCCTCGATTAGATTCCAGTCTGTAACACACTCCCGGGTATCTGTGATTCTATATATAAACCACCCCGAACCCCTCGATTAGATTCCAGTCTGTAACTCACTCCCGGGTATCTGTTATTCTATATATAAACTCCCTGAACCCAACGATTAGATTCCAGTCTGTAACGCACTCCCGGGTATCTGTTATTCTATATATAAACCCCCCGAACCCCTCGATTAGATTCCAGTCTGTAACACACTCCCGGGTATCCATTATTCTATATATAAACTCCCTGAACCCAACGATTAGATTCCAGTCTGTAATTCACTCCCGAGTATCTGTTATTCTAGACATAAACCACCCCGAACCCCTCGATGAGATTCCAGTCTGTAACTCACTCCCGGGTATCTGTGATTCTATATATAAACCCCCCCAAACCCCTCGATTAGATTGCAGTCTGTAACTCACTCCCGGGTATCTGTTATTCTATATATAAACCACCCCAAACCCCTCGATTAGATTCCAGTCTGTAACTCACTCCCGGGTATCTGTTATTCTATATATAAACCCCCCGAACCCCTCGATTAGATTCCAGTCTGTAATTCACTCCCGGGTATCTGTTATTCTATATATAAACCACCCCGAACCCCTCGATTAGATTCCAGTCTGTAACTCACTCCCGGGTATCTGTTATTCTATATATAAACCCCCCGAACCCCTCAATTAGATTCCAGTCTGTAACACACTCCCGGGTATCCATTATTCTATATATAAACTCCCTGAACCCAACGATTAGATTCCAGTCTGTAATTCACTCCCGAGTATCTGTTATTCTATACATAAACCACCCCGAACCCCTCGATTAGATTCCAGTCTGTAACTCACTCCCGGGTATCTGTGATTCTATATATAAACCCCCCGAACCCCTCGATTAGATTCCAGTCTGTAACTCACTCCCGGGTATCTGTGATTCTATATATTAACTCCCTGAACCCAACGATTAGATTCCAGTCTGTAACACACTCCCGGGTATCCATTATTCTATATATAAACTCCCTGAACCCCTCGATTAGATTCCAGTCTGTAATTCACTCCCGGGTATCTGTGATTCTATATATAAACCACCCCGAACCCCTCGATTAGATTCCAGTCTGTAACTCACTCCCGGGTATCTGTGATTCTATATATAAACCCCCCGAACCCCTCGATTAGATTCCAGTCTGTAACTCACTCCCGGGTATCTGTGATTCTATATATAAACTCCCTGAACCCAACGATTAGATTCCAGTCTGTAACACACTCCCGGGTATCCATTATTCTATATATAAACTCCCTGAACCCCTCGATTAGATTCCAGTCTGTAATTCACTCCCGGGTATCTGTGATTCTATATATAAACCACCCCGAACCCCTCGATTAGATTCCAGTCTGCAATTCACTCCCGGGTATCTGTGATTCTATATATAAACCACCCCGAACCCCTCGATTAGATTCCAGTCTGTAACTCACTCCCGGGTATCCATTATTCTATATATAAACTCCCTGAACCCAACGATTAGATTCCAGTCTGTAACACACTCCCGGGTATCCATTATTCTATATATAAACTCTCTGAACCCCTCGATTAGATTCCAGTCTGTAACTCACTCCCGGGTTTCCATTATTCTATATATAAACTCCCTGAACCCCTCGATTAGATTCCAGTCTGTAACTCACTCCCGGGTATCCATTATTCTATATATAAACTCCCTGAACCCCTCGATTAGATTCCAGTCTGTAACTCACTCCCGGGTATCCATTATTCTATATATAAACCCCCCGAACCCATCTATTAGATTCCAGTCTATAACTCACTCCCGGGTATCTGTTATTCTATATATAAACCACCCCGAACCCCTCGATTAGATTCCAGTCTGTAACTCACTCCCGGGTATCTGTGATTCTATATATAAAGAACCCCAAACCCCCCGATTAGATTCCAGTCTGTAACTCACTCCCGGGTATCTGTGATTCTATATATAAACCACCCCAAACCCCTCGATTAGATTCCAGTCTGTAACTCACTCCCGGGTATCCATTATTCTATATATAAACTCCCTGAACCCAACGATTAGATTCCAGTCTGTAATTCACTCCCGAGTATCTGTTATTCTATACATAAACCACCCTGAACCCCTCGATTAGATTCCAGTCTGTAACTCACTCCCGGGTATCTGTGATTCTATATATAAACTCCCTGAACCCAACGATTAGATTCCAGTCTGTAACACACTCCCGGGTATCCATTATTCTATATATAAACTCCCTGAACCCCTCGATTAGATTCCAGTCTGTAATTCACTCCCGGGTATCTGTGATTCTATATATAAACCACCCCGAACCCCTCGATTAGATTCCAGTCTGTAATTCACTCCCGGGTATCTGTGATTCTGTATATAAACCACCCCGAACCCCTCGATTAGATTCCAGTCTGTAACTCACTCCCGGGTATCCATTATTCTATATATAAACTCCCTGAACCCAACGATTAGATTCCAGTCTGTAACACACTCCCGGGTATCCATTATTCTATATATAAACTCCCTGAACCCCTCGATTAGATTCCAGTCTGTAACTCACTCCCGGGTATCCATTATTCTATATATAAACCATCTGAACCCCTCGATTAGATTCCAGTCTGTAACTCACTCCCGGGTATCCATTATTCTATATATAAACTATCTGAACCCCTCGATTAGATTCCAGTCTGTAACTCACTCCCGGGTATCCATTATTCTATATATAAACTCCCTGAACCCCTCGATTAGATTCCAGTCTGTAACTCACTCCCGGGTATCCATTATTCTATATATAAACCACTCCGAACCCCTCGATTAGATTCCAGTCTGTAACTCACTCCCGGGTATCTGTGATTCTATATATAAACCACCCCAAACCCCTCGATTAGATTCCAGTCTGTAACTCACTCCCGGGTATCTGTGATTCTATATATAAACTCCCTGAACCCCTCGATTAGATTCCAGTCTGTAACTCACTCCCGGCTATCTGTGATTCTATTCATCAACTCCCCGACCCCCTCGATTAGATTCCAGTCTGTAACTCACTCCTGGGTATCTGTGATTCTATTTATAAACTCCCTGAACCCCTCGATTCGATTCCAATCTGTAACTCACTCCCGGGTATCTGTGATTCTATATACAAACTCCCTGTAGCCCACGATTAGATTCCAGTCTGTAACTCACTCCCGGGTATCTGTGATTCTACATATAAACTACCTGAACCCCTCAATTAGATTCCAGTCTGTAACTCACTCCAGGGTATCTGTGATTCTATATATAAACTCCCTGAACCCCACGATTAGATTCCAGTCTGTAACTCACTCCTGGGTATCTGTGATTCTATTTATAAACTCCCTGAACCCCTCGATTCGATTCCAGTCTGTAACTCACTCCCGGGTATCTGTTATTCTATATATAAACTCCCTGAACCCCTCGATTAGATTCCAGTCTGTAACTCACTCCCGGGTATCTGTGATTCTATATATAAACTCCCTGAACCCCACGATTAGTATCCAGTCTGTAACTCACTCCTGGGTATCTGTGATTCTATATATAAACTCCCTGTAGCCCACGATTAGATTCCAGTCTGTAACTCACTCCCAGGTATCTGTGATTCTACATATAAACTACCTGAACCCCTCAATTAGATTCCAGTCTGTAACTCACTCCCGGGTATCTGTTATTCTAAATATAAACTCCCTGAACCCCTCGATTAGATTCCAGTCTGTAACTCACTCCCGGGTATCTGTGATTCTATATATAAACTTCCTGAACCCCACGATTAGATTCCAGTCTGTAACTCACTCCCGGGTATCTGTGATTCTATATATAAACTTCCTGAACCCCACGATTAGATTCCAGTCTGTAACTCACTCCCGGGTATCTGTGATTCTATATATAAACCCCCCCGAACCCCTCGATTAGATTCCAGTCTGTAACTCACTCCCGGGTATCTGTGATTCTATATATAAACTCCCTGAACCCCTCGATTAGATTCCAGTCTGTAACTCACTCCCGGGTATCTGTTATTCTAAATATAAACTCCCTGAACCCCTCGATTAGATTCCAGTCTGTAACTCACTCCTGGGTATCTGTGATTCTAAATATAAACTCCCTGAACCCCACGATTAGATTCCAGTCTGTAACTCACTCCCGGGTATCTGTGATTCTATTTATAAACTCCCTGAACCCCACGATTAGATTCCAGTCTGTAACTCACTCCCGGGTATCTGTTATTCTATATATAAACTCCCTGAACCCCTCGATTAGATTCCAGTCTGTAACTCACTCCCGGGTATCTGTGATTCTAAATATAAACTCCCTTAACCCCACGATTAGATTCCAGTCTGTAACTCACTCCCGGGTATCTGTTATTCTATATATAAACTCCCTGAACCCCTTGATTAGATTCCAGTCTGTAACACACTCCCGGGTATCTGTGATTCTATATATAAACTCCCTGAACCCCTCGATTAGATTCCAGTCTGTAACTCACTCCTGGGTATCTGTGATTCTAAATATAAACTCCCTTAACCCCACGATTAGATTCCAGTCTGTAACTCACTCCCGGGTATCCATTATTCTATATATAAACTCCCTGAACCCCTCGATTAGATTCCAGTCTGTAACTCACTCCCGGGTATCCATTATTCTATATATAAACCACCCCGAACCCCTCGATTAGATTCCAGTCTGTAATTCACTCCCGGGTATCTGTGATTCTGTATATAAACCACCCCGAACCCCTCGATTAGATTCCAGTCTGTAACTCACTCCCGGGTATCCATTATTCTATATATAAACTCCCTGAACCCCTCGATTAGATTCCAGTCTGTAACTCACTCCCGGGTATCCATTATTCTATATATAAACCACTCCGAACCCCTCGATTAGATTCCAGTCTGTAACTCACTCCCGGGTATCTGTGATTCTATATATAAACCACCCCAAACCCCTCGATTAGATTCCAGTCTGTAACTCACTCCCGGGTATCTGTGATTCTATATATAAACTCCCTGAACCCCTCGATTAGATTCCAGTCTGTAACTCACTCCCGGCTATCTGTGATTCTATTCATCAACTCCCCGACCCCCTCGATTAGATTCCAGTCTGTAACTCACTCCTGGGTATCTGTGATTCTATTTATAAACTCCCTGAACCCCTCGATTCGATTCCAATCTGTAACTCACTCCCGGGTATCTGTGATTCTATATACAAACTCCCTGTAGCCCACGATTAGATTCCAGTCTGTAACTCACTCCCGGGTATCTGTGATTCTACATATAAACTACCTGAACCCCTCAATTAGATTCCAGTCTGTAACTCACTCCAGGGTATCTGTGATTCTATATATAAACTCCCTGAACCCCACGATTAGATTCCAGTCTGTAACTCACTCCTGGGTATCTGTGATTCTATTTATAAACTCCCTGAACCCCTCGATTCGATTCCAGTCTGTAACTCACTCCCGGGTATCTGTTATTCTATATATAAACTCCCTGAACCCCTCGATTAGATTCCAGTCTGTAACTCACTCCCGGGTATCTGTGATTCTATATATAAACTCCCTGAACCCCACGATTAGTATCCAGTCTGTAACTCACTCCTGGGTATCTGTGATTCTATATATAAACTCCCTGTAGCCCACGATTAGATTCCAGTCTGTAACTCACTCCCAGGTATCTGTGATTCTACATATAAACTACCTGAACCCCTCAATTAGATTCCAGTCTGTAACTCACTCCCGGGTATCTGTTATTCTAAATATAAACTCCCTGAACCCCTCGATTAGATTCCAGTCTGTAACTCACTCCCGGGTATCTGTGATTCTATATATAAACTTCCTGAACCCCACGATTAGATTCCAGTCTGTAACTCACTCCCGGGTATCTGTGATTCTATATATAAACTTCCTGAACCCCACGATTAGATTCCAGTCTGTAACTCACTCCCGGGTATCTGTGATTCTATATATAAACCCCCCCGAACCCCTCGATTAGATTCCAGTCTGTAACTCACTCCCGGGTATCTGTGATTCTATATATAAACTCCCTGAACCCCTCGATTAGATTCCAGTCTGTAACTCACTCCCGGGTATCTGTTATTCTAAATATAAACTCCCTGAACCCCTCGATTAGATTCCAGTCTGTAACTCACTCCTGGGTATCTGTGATTCTAAATATAAACTCCCTGAACCCCACGATTAGATTCCAGTCTGTAACTCACTCCCGGGTATCTGTGATTCTATTTATAAACTCCCTGAACCCCACGATTAGATTCCAGTCTGTAACTCACTCCCGGGTATCTGTTATTCTATATATAAACTCCCTGAACCCCTCGATTAGATTCCAGTCTGTAACTCACTCCCGGGTATCTGTGATTCTAAATATAAACTCCCTTAACCCCACGATTAGATTCCAGTCTGTAACTCACTCCCGGGTATCTGTTATTCTATATATAAACTCCCTGAACCCCTTGATTAGATTCCAGTCTGTAACACACTCCCGGGTATCTGTGATTCTATATATAAACTCCCTGAACCCCTCGATTAGATTCCAGTCTGTAACTCACTCCTGGGTATCTGTGATTCTAAATATAAACTCCCTTAACCCCACGATTAGATTCCAGTCTGTAACTCACTCCCGGGTATCCATTATTCTATATATAAACTCCCTGAACCCCTCGATTAGATTCCAGTCTGTAACTCACTCCCGGGTATCCATTATTCTATATATAAACCACCCCGAACCCCTCGATTAGATTCCAGTCTGTAATTCACTCCCGGGTATCTGTGATTCTGTATATAAACCACCCCGAACCCCTCGATTAGATTCCAGTCTGTAACTCACTCCCGGGTATCCATTATTCTATATATAAACTCCCTGAACCCAACGATTAGATTCCAGTCTGTAACTCACTCCCGGGTATCTGTGATTCTATATATAAACTCCCTGAACCCCTCGATTAGATTCCAGTCTGTAACTCACTCCCGGGTATCCATTATTCTATATATAAACTCCCTGAACCCCTCGATTAGATTCCAGTCTGTAACTCACTCCCGGGTATCCATTATTCTATATATAAACTCCCTGAACCCCTCGATTAGATTCCAGTCTGTAACTCACTCCCGGGTATCCATTATTCTATATATAAACCACCCCGAACCCCTCGATTAGATTCCAGTCTGTAACTCACTCCCGGGTATCTGTGATTCTATATATAAACCACCCCAAACCCCTCGATTAGATTCCAGTCTGTAACTCACTCCCGGGTATCTGTGATTCTATATATAAACTCCCTGAACCCCTCGATTAGATTCCAGTCTGTAACTCACTCCCGGCTATCTGTGATTCTATTCATCAACTCCCCGACCCCCTCGATTAGATTCCAGTCTGTAACTCACTCCTGGGTATCTGTGATTCTATTTATAAACTCCCTGAACCCCTCGATTCGATTCCAATCTGTAACTCACTCCCGGGTATCTGTGATTCTATATACAAACTCCCTGTAGCCCACGATTAGATTCCAGTCTGTAACTCACTCCCGGGTATCTGTGATTCTACATATAAACTACCTGAACCCCTCAATTAGATTCCAGTCTGTAACTCACTCCAGGGTATCTGTGATTCTATATATAAACTCCCTGAACCCCACGATTAGATTCCAGTCTGTAACTCACTCCTGGGTATCTGTGATTCTATTTATAAACTCCCTGAACCCCTCGATTCGATTCCAGTCTGTAACTCACTCCCGGGTATCTGTTATTCTATATATAAACTCCCTGAACCCCTCGATTAGATTCCAGTCTGTAACTCACTCCCGGGTATCTGTGATTCTATATATAAACTCCCTGAACCCCACGATTAGTATCCAGTCTGTAACTCACTCCTGGGTATCTGTGATTCTATATATAAACTCCCTGTAGCCCACGATTAGATTCCAGTCTGTAACTCACTCCCAGGTATCTGTGATTCTACATATAAACTACCTGAACCCCTCAATTAGATTCCAGTCTGTAACTCACTCCCGGGTATCTGTTATTCTAAATATAAACTCCCTGAACCCCTCGATTAGATTCCAGTCTGTAACTCACTCCCGGGTATCTGTGATTCTATATATAAACTTCCTGAACCCCACGATTAGATTCCAGTCTGTAACTCACTCCCGGGTATCTGTGATTCTATATATAAACTTACTGAACCCCACGATTAGATTCCAGTCTGTAACTCACTCCCGGGTATCTGTGATTCTATATATAAACCCCCCCGAACCCCTCGATTAGATTCCAGTCTGTAACTCACTCCCGGGTATCTGTGATTCTATATATAAACTCCCTGAACCCCTCGATTAGATTCCAGTCTGTAACTCACTCCCGGGTATCTGTTATTCTAAATATAAACTCCCTGAACCCCTCGATTAGATTCCAGTCTGTAACTCACTCCTGGGTATCTGTGATTCTAAATATAAACTCCCTGAACCCCACGATTAGATTCCAGTCTGTAACTCACTCCCGGGTATCTGTGATTCTATTTATAAACTCCCTGAACCCCACGATTAGATTCCAGTCTGTAACTCACTCCCGGGTATCTGTTATTCTATATATAAACTCCCTGAACCCCTCGATTAGATTCCAGTCTGTAACTCACTCCCGGGTATCTGTGATTCTATATATAAACTCCCTGTAGCCCACGATTAGATTCCAGTCTGTAACTCACTCCCGGGTATCTGTTATTCTATATATAAACTCCCTGAACCCCTCGATTAGATTCCAGTCTGTAACTCACTCCCGGGTATCTGTGATTCTATATATAAACTCCCTGAACCCCTCGATTAGATTCCAGTCTGTAACTCACTCCCGGGTATCTGTTATTCTAAATATAAACTCCCTGAACCCCTCGATTAGATTCCAGTCTGTAACTCACTCCTGGGTATCTGTGATTCTAAATATAAACTCCCTTAACCCCACGATTAGATTCCAGTCTGTAACTCACTCCCGGGTATCTGTTATTCTATATATAAACTCCCTGAACCCCTCGATTAGATTCCAGTCTGTAACACACTCCCGGGTATCTGTGATTCTATATATAAACTCCCTGAACCCCTCGATTAGATTCCAGTCTGTAACTCACTCCCGGGTATCTGTGATTCTATATATAAACTCCCTGTAGCCCACGATTAGATTCCAGTCTGTAACTCACTCCCGGGTATCTGTTATTCTATATATAAACTCCCTGAACCCCTCGATTAGATTCCAGTCTGTAACTCACTCCCGGGTATCTGTGATTCTATATATAAACTCCCTGAACCCCACGATTAGATTCCAGTCTGTAACTCACTCCTGGGTATCTGTGATTCTATATATAAACTCCCTGTCGCCCACGATTAGATTCCAGTCTGTAACTCACTCCTGGGTATCTGTGATTCTATATATAAACCACCCGAACCCCTCGATTAGATTCCAGTCTGTAACTCACTCCCGGGTATCTGTTATTCTATATATAAACTCCCTGAACCCCTCGATTAGATTCCAGTCTGTAACTCACTCCTGGGTATCTGTGATTCTATATATAAACTCCCTGTAGCCCACGATTAGATTCCAGTCTGTAACTCACTCCCGGGTATCTGTGATTCTATATATAAACTCCCTGAACCCCTCGATTAGATTCCATTCTTTAACTCACACCTGGATATCTGTTATTCCATATATAAACCCCCCGAACCCCTCGATTAGATTCCAGTCTGTAACTCACTCCCGGGTATCTGTTATTCTATATATAAACCCCCCGAACCCCTCGATTAGATTCCAGTCTGTAACACACTCCCGGGTATCCATTATTCTATATATAAACTCCCTGAACCCAACGATTAGATTCCAGTCTGTAACTCACTCCCGGGTATCTGTTATTCTATATATAAACCCCCCGAACCCCTCGATTAGATTCCAGTCTGTAACTCACTCCTGGGTATCTGTTATATATATAAACCCCCCGAACCCCTCGATTAGATTCCAGTCTGTAATTCACTCCCGAGTATCTGTTATTCTATACATAAACCACCCTGAACCCCTCGATTAGATTCCAGTCTGTAACTCACTCCCGGGTATCTGTGATTCTATATATAAACTCCCTGAACCCAACGATTAGATTCCAGTCTGTAACACACTCCCGGGTATCCATTATTCTATATATAAACTCCCTGAACCCCTCGATTAGATTCCAGTCTGTAATTCACTGCCGGGTATCTGTGATTCTATATATAAACCACCCCGAACCCCTCGATTAGATTCCAGTCTGTAATTCACTCCCGGGTATCTGTGATTCTATATATAAACCACCCCGAACCCCTCGATTAGATTCCAGTCTGTAACTCACTCCCAGGTATCCATTATTCTATATATAAACTCCCTGAACCCAACGATTAGATTCCAGTCTGTAACACACTCCCGGGTATCCATTATTCTATATATAAACTCCCTGAACCCCTCGATTAGATTCCAGTCTGTAACTCACTCCCGGGTATCCATTATTCTATATATAAACTCCCTGAACCCCTCAATTAGATTCCAGTCTGTAACTCACTCCCGGGTATCCATTATTCTATATATAAACCACCCCGAACCCCTCGATTAGATTCCAGTCTGTAACTCACTCCCGGGTATCTGTGATTCTATATATAAACCACCCCAAACCCCTCGATTAGATTCCAGTCTGTAACTCACTCCCGGGTATCTGTTATTCTATATATAAACCCCCCGAACCCCTCGATTAGATTCCAGTCTGTAACTCACTCCCGGGTATCTGTGATTCCATATATAAACCCCCCGAACCCCTCGATTAGATTCCAGTCTGTAACTCACTCCCGGGTATCTGTGATTCTATATATAAACTCCCTGAACCCCTCGATTAGATTCCAGTCTGTAATTCACTCCCGGGTATCTGTTATTCTATATATAAACCACCCCAAACCCCTCGATTAGATTCCAGTCTGTAACTCACTCCCGGGTATCTGTTATTCTATATATAAACCCCCCGAACCCCTCGATTAGATTCCAGTCTGTAACTCACTCCTGGGTATCTGTTATTCTATATATAAACCCCCCGAACCCCTCGATTAGATTCCAGTCTGTAACTCACTCCCGGGTATCTGTTATTCTATATATAAACCCCCCGAACCCCTCGATTAGATTCCAGTCTGTAACTCACTCCCGGGTATCTGTTATTCTATATGTAAACCCCCCGAACCCCTCGATTAGATTCCAGTCTGTAACTCACTCCCGGGTATCTGTTATATATATAAACCCCCCGAACCCCTCGATTAGATTCCAGTCTGTAACACACTCCCGGGTATCTGTTATTCTATATATAAACTCCCTGAACCCCTCGATTAGATTCCAGTCTGTAACTCACTCCCGGGTATCTGTTATTCTATATATAAACTCCCTGAACCCCTCGATTAGATTCCAGTCTGTAACTCATTCCTGGGTATCTGTTATATATATAAACCCCCCGAACCCCTCGATTAGATTCCAGTCTGTAACTCACTCCCGGGTATC
Source organism: Heterodontus francisci (assembly GCF_036365525.1). Classification (NCBI taxonomy): domain Eukaryota; kingdom Metazoa; phylum Chordata; class Chondrichthyes; order Heterodontiformes; family Heterodontidae; genus Heterodontus; species Heterodontus francisci. The sequence continues at coordinate 19,933,900 of NC_090417.1, forward strand.
TGTTATTCTATATATAAACCGCCCGAACCCCTCGATTAGATTCCAGTCTGTAACTCACTCCCGGGTATCTGTGATTCTATATATAAACCCCCCGAACCCCTCGATTAGATTCCAGTCTGTAACTCACTCCCGGGTATCTGTGATTCGATATATAAACCACCCCGAACCCCTCGATTAGATTCCAGTCTGTTACTCACTCCCGGGTATCTGTGATTCTATATATAAACCACCCCGAACCCCTCGATTAGATTCCAGTCTGTAACTCACACCCGGGTATCTGTGATTCTATATATAAACCACCCCGAACCCCTCGATTAGATTCCAGTCTGTAACACACTCCCGGGTATCTGTGATTCTGTATTTAAACCCCCCGAACCCCTCGATTAGATTCCAGTCTGTAACTCACTCCCGGGTATCTGTGATTCTATATATAAACTCGCTGACCCCTCGATTAGATTCCAGTCTGTAACTCACTCCCTGGTATCTGTGATTCGATATATAAACTCCCTGAACCCCTCGATTAGATTCCAGTCCGTAACTCACTCCCGGGTATCTGTTATTCTATATATAAACCACCCGAACCCCTCGATTAGATTTCAGTCTGTAACTCACTCCCGGGTATCTGTGATTCTATATATAAACTCCCTGAAACCCTCGATTAGATTCCAGTCTGTAACTCACTCCCGGCTATCTGTGATTCTATATATAAACTCCCTGAACCCCTCGATTAGATTCCAGTCTGTAACTCACTCCCGGGTATCTGTGATTCGATATATAAACCACCCCGAACCCCTCGATTAGATTCCAGTCTGTAACTCACTCGCTGGTATCTGTGATTCTATATATAAACCACCCCGAACCCCTCGATTAGTTTCCAGTCTGCAACTCACTCCTGTGTATCTGTGATTCGATATATAAACTCCCTGAACCCCTCGATTAGATTCCAGTCTGTAACTCACTCCCGGGTATCTGTGATTCTATATATAAACTCCCTGAACCCCTCGATTAGATTCCAGTCTGTAACTCACTCCCGGCTATCTGTGATTCTATTCATCAACTCCCCGACCCCCTCGATTAGATTCCAGTCTGTAACTCACTCCTGGGTATCTGTGATTCTATTTATAAACTCCCTGAACCCCTCGATTCGATTCCAATCTGTAACTCACTCCCGGGTATCTGTGATTCTATTCATCAACTCCCCGACCCCCTCGATTAGATTCCAGTCTGTAACTCACTCCTGGGTATCTGTGATTCTATTTATAAACTCCCTGTAGCCCACGATTAGATTCCAGTCTGTAACTCACTCCCGGGTATCTGTGATTCTACATATAAACAACTTGAACCCCTCAATTAGATTCCAGTCTGTAACTCACTCCCGGGTATCTGTGATTCTATATATAAACTCCCTGAACCCCACGATTAGATTCCAGTCTGTAACTCACTCCTGGGTATCTGTGATTCTATTTATAAACTCCCTGAACCCCTCGATTCGATTCCAGTCTGTAACTCACTCCCGGGTATCTGTGATTCTACATATAAACTACCTGAACCCCTCAATTAGATTCCAGTCTGTAACTCACTCCTGGGTATCTGTGATTCTATATATAAACTCCCTGTAGCCCACGATTAGATTCCAGTCTGTAACTCACTCCTGGGTATCTGTGATTCTATATATAAACGCCCTGTAGCCCACGATTAGATTCCAGTCTGTAACTCACTCCCGGGTATCTGTGATTCTACATATAAACTCCCTGAACCCCTCGATTAGATTCCATTCTTTAACTCACTCCTGGGTATCTGTGATTCAATATATAAACTCCCTGAACCCCTCGATTAGATTCCATTCTTTAACTCACTCCCAGGTATGTGTGATTCTATATAAAAACTCCCTGAACCCCTCGATTAGATTCCAGTCTGTAACTCACTCCCGGGTATCTGTGATTCTATATATAAACTCCCTGAACCCCACTATTAGATTGCAGTCTGTAACGCACTCCCGGGTATCTGTGATTCTATACATGAACTCCCTGAAGCCCACGATTAGATTCCAGTCTGTAACTCAATCCCGGGTATCTGTGATTCTATATATAAACTCCCTGAACCCCACTATTAGATTGCAGTCTGCAACGCACTCCCGGGTATCTGTGATTCTATATACAAACTCCCTGAACCCCTCGATTAGATTCCAGTCTGTAACGCACTCACGGCTATCTGTGATTCTATATATAAACTCCCTGAACCCCTCGATTAGATTCCATTCTTTAACTCACTCCCGGGTATCTGTGATTCTTTTTATAAACTCCCTGAACCCCTCGATTAGATTCCAGCCTGTAACTCACTCCCAGGTATCTGTGATTCTATATATGAACTCCCTGAAGCCCACGATTAGATTCCATTCTTTAACTCAATCCCGGGTATCTGTGATTCTATATATAAACTCCCTGAACCCCTCGATTAGATTCCAGCCTGTAACTCACTCCCAGGTATCTGTGATTCTATATATAAACCACCCCGACCCCCTTGATTAAATTCCAGTCTGTAACTCACTCCCGGGTATCTGTGATTCTATATATAAACTCCCTGAACCCCACAATTAGATTCCAGTCTGTAACGCACTCCCGGGTGTCTGTGATTCCATATATAAACTCCCTGAACCCCACGATTAGATTCCAGTCTGTAACTCACTCCCGGGTATCTGTGATTCTATATCTCAACTCCCTGAACCCCTCGATTAGATTCCAGTCCGTAACTCACTCCCGGGTATCTGTGATTCTATTCATAAACTCCCTGAACCCCTCGATTCGATTCCAGTCTGTAACTCACTCCCGGGTATCTGTGATTCTATATCTCAACTCCCTGAACCCCTCGATTAGATTCCAGTCCGTAACTCACTCCCGGGTATCTGTTATTCTATATATAAACCACCCGAACCCCTCGATTAGATTTCAGTCTGTAACTCACTCCCGGGTATCTGTGATTCTATATATAAACTCCCTGAAACCCTCGATTAGATTCCAGTCTGTAACTCACTCCCGGCTATCTGTGATTCTATATATAAACTCCCTGAACCCCTCGATTAGATTCCAGTCTGTAACTCACTCCCGGGTATCTGTGATTCGATATATAAACCACCCCGAACCCCTCGATTAGATTCCAGTCTGTAACTCACTCGCTGGTATCTGTGATTCTATATATAAACCACCCCGAACCCCTCGATTAGTTTCCAGTCTGCAACTCACTCCTGTGTATCTGTGATTCGATATATAAACTCCCTGAACCCCTCGATTAGATTCCAGTCTGTAACTCACTCCCGGGTATCTGTGATTCTATATATAAACTCCCTGAACCCCTCGATTAGATTCCAGTCTGTAACTCACTCCCGGCTATCTGTGATTCTATTCATCAACTCCCCGACCCCCTCGATTAGATTCCAGTCTGTAACTCACTCCTGGGTATCTGTGATTCTATTTATAAACTCCCTGAACCCCTCGATTCGATTCCAATCTGTAACTCACTCCCGGGTATCTGTGATTCTATTCATCAACTCCCCGACCCCCTCGATTAGATTCCAGTCTGTAACTCACTCCTGGGTATCTGTGATTCTATTTATAAACTCCCTGTAGCCCACGATTAGATTCCAGTCTGTAACTCACTCCCGGGTATCTGTGATTCTACATATAAACAACTTGAACCCCTCAATTAGATTCCAGTCTGTAACTCACTCCCGGGTATCTGTGATTCTATATATAAACTCCCTGAACCCCACGATTAGATTCCAGTCTGTAACTCACTCCTGGGTATCTGTGATTCTATTTATAAACTCCCTGAACCCCTCGATTCGATTCCAGTCTGTAACTCACTCCCGGGTATCTGTGATTCTACATATAAACTACCTGAACCCCTCAATTAGATTCCAGTCTGTAACTCACTCCTGGGTATCTGTGATTCTATATATAAACTCCCTGTAGCCCACGATTAGATTCCAGTCTGTAACTCACTCCTGGGTATCTGTGATTCTATATATAAACGCCCTGTAGCCCACGATTAGATTCCAGTCTGTAACTCACTCCCGGGTATCTGTGATTCTACATATAAACTCCCTGAACCCCTCGATTAGATTCCATTCTTTAACTCACTCCTGGGTATCTGTGATTCAATATATAAACTCCCTGAACCCCTCGATTAGATTCCATTCTTTAACTCACTCCCAGGTATGTGTGATTCTATATAAAAACTCCCTGAACCCCTCGATTAGATTCCAGTCTGTAACTCACTCCCGGGTATCTGTGATTCTATATATAAACTCCCTGAACCCCACTATTAGATTGCAGTCTGTAACGCACTCCCGGGTATCTGTGATTCTATACATGAACTCCCTGAAGCCCACGATTAGATTCCAGTCTGTAACTCAATCCCGGGTATCTGTGATTCTATATATAAACTCCCTGAACCCCACTATTAGATTGCAGTCTGCAACGCACTCCCGGGTATCTGTGATTCTATATACAAACTCCCTGAACCCCTCGATTAGATTCCAGTCTGTAACGCACTCACGGCTATCTGTGATTCTATATATAAACTCCCTGAACCCCTCGATTAGATTCCATTCTTTAACTCACTCCCGGGTATCTGTGATTCTTTTTATAAACTCCCTGAACCCCTCGATTAGATTCCAGCCTGTAACTCACTCCCAGGTATCTGTGATTCTATATATGAACTCCCTGAAGCCCACGATTAGATTCCATTCTTTAACTCAATCCCGGGTATCTGTGATTCTATATATAAACTCCCTGAACCCCTCGATTAGATTCCAGCCTGTAACTCACTCCCAGGTATCTGTGATTCTATATATAAACCACCCCGACCCCCTTGATTAAATTCCAGTCTGTAACTCACTCCCGGGTATCTGTGATTCTATATATAAACTCCCTGAACCCCACAATTAGATTCCAGTCTGTAACGCACTCCCGGGTGTCTGTGATTCCATATATAAACTCCCTGAACCCCACGATTAGATTCCAGTCTGTAACTCACTCCCGGGTATCTGTGATTCTATATATAAACCACCCCGAACCCCTCGATTATATTCCAGCCTGTAACGCACTCCCGGGTATCTGTTATTCTATATAGAAATTCCCTGAACCCCTCGATTATATTCCAGCCTGTAACTCACTCCCGGGTATCTGTTATTCTATATATAAACCACCCCGACCCCCTTTTTTAAATTCCAGTCTGTCACTCACTCCCGGGTATCTGTGATTCTTAATATAAACTCCCTGAACCCCACAATTAGATTCCAGTCTGTAACGCACTCCCGGGTATCTGTGATTCCATATATAAACTCCCTGAACCCCTCGATTAGATTCCAGTCTGTAACGCACTCCCGGGTATCTGTGATTCCATATATAAACTCCCTGAACCCCTCGATTATATTCCAGTCTGTAACGCACTCCCGGGTATCTGTTATTCTATATATAAACTCCCTGAACCCCTCGATTAGATTGTAGGCTGTAACTCACTCCTGGGTATCTGTGATTCTATTTATAAACTCCCTGAACCCCTCGAATCGATTCCAGTCTGTAACTCACTCCCGGGTATCTGTGATTCTATATATAAACTCCCTGAACCCCTCGATTAGATTCCAGTCTGTAACTCACTCCCGGGTATCTGTTATTCTATACATAATCCACCCCGAACCCCTCGATTAGATTCCATTCTTTAACTCAATCCCGGGGTATCTGTGATTCTATATATAATCTCCCTGAACCCCACGATTAGATTCCAGTCAGTAACTCACTCCTGGGTATCTGTGATTCTATATATAAACTCCCTGAAGCCCACGATTAGATTCCAGTCTGTAACTCACTCCCGGGTATCTGTGATTCTATATATAAACTCCCTGAACCCCTCGATTAGATTCCAGTCTGTAACTCACTCCCGGGTATCTGTTATTCTATACATAATCCACCCCGAACCCCTCGATTAGATTCCATTCTTTAACTCAATCCCGGGGTATCTGTGATTCTATATATAATCTCCCTGAACCCCACGATTAGATTCCAGTCTGTAACTCACTCCTGGGTATCTGTGATTCTATATATAATCTCCCTGAACCCCACGATTAGATTCCAGTCTGTAACTCACTCCCGGGTATCTGTGATTCTATATATAATCTCCCTGAACCCCACGATTAGATTCCAGTCTGTAACTCACTCCCGGGTATCTGTTATTCTATATATAAACTCCCTGAAGCCCACGATTAGATTCCAGTCTGTAACTCACTCCCGGGTATCTGTGATTCTATATATAAACTCCCTGAACCCCAAGATTGGATTCCAGTCTGTAACTCACTCCCGGGTATCTGTGATTCTATATATAAACGCCCTGTAGCCCTCGATAGGATTCCAGTCTGTAACTCACTCCTGGGTATCTGTTATTCTATATATAAACTCCCTGAACCCCTCGATTAGATTCCAGTCTGTAACTCACTCCCGGCTATCTGTGATTCTATTCATAAACTCCCTGAACCCCTCGATTAGATTCCAGTCTGTAACTCACTCCTGGGTATCTGTGATTCTATATATAAACTCCCTGAACCCCTCAATTAGATTCCAGTCTGTAACTCACTCCCGGGTATCTGTGATTCTATATATAAACTCCCTGAACCCCACGATTAGATTCCAGTCTGTAACTCACTCCTGGGTATCTGTGATTCTATTTATAAACTCCCTGAACCCCTCGATTCGATTCCAGTCTGTAACTCACTCCCGGGTATCTGTGATTCTATTCATTAACTCCCTGAACCCCTCGATTAGATTCCAGTCTGCAACTCACTCCTGGGTATCTGTGATTCTATATATAAACTCCCTGAACCCCTCGATTAGATTCCAGTCTGTAACTCACTCCCGGGTATCTGTGATTCTATATATAAACCCCCCGAACCCCTCGATTAGATTCCAGTCTGTAACTCACTCCCGGGTATCTGTGATTCGATATATAAACCACCCCGAACCCCTCGATTAGATTCCAGTCTGTAACTCACTCCCGGGTATCTGTGATTCTATATATAAACCACCCCGAACCCCTCGATTAGATTCCAGTCTGTAACTCACACCCGGGTATCTGTGATTCTATATATAAACCACCCCGAACCCCTCGATTAGATTCCAGTCTGTAACACACTCCCGGGTATCTGTGATTCTGTATTTAAACCCCCCGAACCCCTCGATTAGATTCCAGTCTGTAACTCACTCCCGGGTATCTGTGATTCTATTTATAAACTCCCTGAACCCCTCGATTAGATTCCAGTCCGTAACTCACTCCCGGGTATCTGTTATTCTATATATAGACCACCCGAACCCCTCGATTAGATTTCAGTCTGTAACTCACTCCCGGGTATCTATGATTCTATATATAAACCACCCCGAACCCCTCGATTAGATTCCAGTCTGTAACTCACTCCCGGGTATCTGTGATTCGATATATAAACTCCCTGAAACCCTCGATTAGATTCCAGTCTGTAACTCACTCCCGGGTATCTGTGATTCTACATATAAACTACCTGAACCCCTCAATTAGATTCCAGTCTGTAACTCACTCCTGGGTATCTGTGATTCTATATATAAACTCCCTGTAGCCCACGATTAGATTCCAGTCTGTAACTCACTCCCGGGTATCTGTGATTCTATATATAAACTCCCTGAACCCCACTATTAGATTGCAGTCTGTAACGCACTCCCGGGTATCTGTGATTCTATATAAAAACTCCCTGAACCCCTCGATTAGATTCCAGTCTGTAACGCACTCACGGCTATCTGTGATTCTATATTTAAACTCCCTGAAGCCCACGATTAGATTCCAGTCTGTAACTCACTCCCGGGTATCTGTGATTCTATATATAAACTCCCTGAACCCCAAGATTAGATTCCAGTCTGTAACTCACTCCCGGGTATCTGTGATTCTATATTTAAACGCCCTGTAGCCCTCGATAGGATTCCAGTCTGTAACTCACTCCTGGGTATCTGTGATTCTATATATAAACTCCCTGAACCCCTCGATTAGATTCCAGTCTGTAACTCACTCCCGGCTATCTGTGATTCTATTCATTAACTCCCTGAACCCCTCGATTAGATTCCAGTCTGTAACTCACTCCTGGGTATCTGTGATTCTATATATAAACTCCCTGAACCACTCGATTAGATTCCAGTCTGTAACTCACTCCCGGGTATCTGTGATTCTGTATATAAACTCCCTGAACCCCACGATTAGATTCCAGTCTGTAACTCACTCCCGGGTATCTGTGATTCTGTATATGAACTCCCTGAACCCCACGATTAGATTCCAGTCTGTAACTCACTCCCGGGTATCTGTGATTCTATATATAAACTCCCTGAACCCCTCGATTAGATTCCAGTCTGTAACTCACTCCCGGGTATCTGTGATTCTATATATAAACTCCCTGATCCCCTCGATTAGATTCCAGTCTGTAACTCACTCCCGGGTATCTGTGATTCTATATATAAAGTCCCTGAATCCCTCGATTAGATATCAGTCTGTAACTCACTCCCGGGTATCTGTGATTCTATATATAAACTCCCTGAACCCCAAGATTAGATTCCAGTCTGTAACTCACTCCCGGGTATCTGTGATTCTATATATAAACGCCCTGTCGCCCTCGATTGGATTCCAGTCTGTAACTCACTCCCGGGTATCTGTTATTCTATATATAAACTCCCTGAACCCCTCGATCAGATTCCAGTCTGTAACTCACTCCCGGCTATCTGTGATTCTATTCATAAACTCCCTGAACCCCTCGATTAGATTCCAGTCTGTAACTCACTCCTGGGTATCTGTGATTCTATTTATAAATTCCCTGAACCCCTCGATTCGATTCCAGTCTGTAACTCACTCCCGGGTATCTGTGATTCCAGATATAAACTCCCTGAACCCCACGATTAGATTCCAGCCTGTAACTCACTACTGGGTATCTGTGATTCTATATATAAACTCCCTGAACCCCTCGATTCGATTCCAGTCTGTAACTCACTCCCGGGTATCTGTGATTCTGTATATAAACTCCCTGAACCCCACGATTAGATTCCATTCTTTAACTCAATCCCGGGTATCTGTGATTCTATATATACACTCCCTGAACCCCTCGAATAGATTCCAGTCTGTAACTCACTCCCGGGAATCTGTGATTCTATATATAAAGTCCCTGAATCCCTCGATTAGATATCAGTCTGTAACTCACTCCCGGGTATCTGTGATTCTATATATAAACTCCCTGAACCCCTCGATTAGATTCCAGTCTGTAACTCACTCCCGGGAATCTGTGATTCTATATATAAAGTCCCTGAATCCCTCGATTAGATATCAGTCTGTAACTCACTCCCGGGTATCTGTGATTCTATATATAAACTCCCTGAACCCCTCGATTAGATTCCAGTCTGTAACTCACTCCCAGATATCTGTGATTCTATATATAAACTCCCTGAATCCCTCGATTAGATTCCATTCTGTAACTCACTCCCGGCTATCTGTGATTCTATTCATAAACTCCCTGAACCCCTCGATTCGATTCCAGTCTGTAACTCACTCCCGGGTATCTGTGATTCTATATCTCAACTCCCTGAACCCCTCGATTAGATTCCAGTCCGTAACTCACTCCCGGGTATCTGTTATTCTATATATAAACCACCCGAACCCCTCGATTAGATTTCAGTCTGTAACTCACTCCCGGGTATCTGTGATTCTATATATAAACTCCCTGAAACCCTCGATTAGATTCCAGTCTGTAACTCACTCCCGGCTATCTGTGATTCTATATATAAACTCCCTGAACCCCTCGATTAGATTCCAGTCTGTAACTCACTCCCGGGTATCTGTGATTCGATATATAAACCACCCCGAACCCCTCGATTAGATTCCAGTCTGTAACTCACTCGCTGGTATCTGTGATTCTATATATAAACCACCCCGAACCCCTCGATTAGTTTCCAGTCTGCAACTCACTCCTGTGTATCTGTGATTCGATATATAAACTCCCTGAACCCCTCGATTAGATTCCAGTCTGTAACTCACTCCCGGGTATCTGTGATTCTATATATAAACTCCCTGAACCCCTCGATTAGATTCCAGTCTGTAACTCACTCCCGGCTATCTGTGATTCTATTCATCAACTCCCCGACCCCCTCGATTAGATTCCAGTCTGTAACTCACTCCTGGGTATCTGTGATTCTATTTATAAACTCCCTGAACCCCTCGATTCGATTCCAATCTGTAACTCACTCCCGGGTATCTGTGATTCTATTCATCAACTCCCCGACCCCCTCGATTAGATTCCAGTCTGTAACTCACTCCTGGGTATCTGTGATTCTATTTATAAACTCCCTGTAGCCCACGATTAGATTCCAGTCTGTAACTCACTCCCGGGTATCTGTGATTCTACATATAAACAACTTGAACCCCTCAATTAGATTCCAGTCTGTAACTCACTCCCGGGTATCTGTGATTCTATATATAAACTCCCTGAACCCCACGATTAGATTCCAGTCTGTAACTCACTCCTGGGTATCTGTGATTCTATTTATAAACTCCCTGAACCCCTCGATTCGATTCCAGTCTGTAACTCACTCCCGGGTATCTGTGATTCTACATATAAACTACCTGAACCCCTCAATTAGATTCCAGTCTGTAACTCACTCCTGGGTATCTGTGATTCTATATATAAACTCCCTGTAGCCCACGATTAGATTCCAGTCTGTAACTCACTCCTGGGTATCTGTGATTCTATATATAAACGCCCTGTAGCCCACGATTAGATTCCAGTCTGTAACTCACTCCCGGGTATCTGTGATTCTACATATAAACTCCCTGAACCCCTCGATTAGATTCCATTCTTTAACTCACTCCTGGGTATCTGTGATTCAATATATAAACTCCCTGAACCCCTCGATTAGATTCCATTCTTTAACTCACTCCCAGGTATGTGTGATTCTATATAAAAACTCCCTGAACCCCTCGATTAGATTCCAGTCTGTAACTCACTCCCGGGTATCTGTGATTCTATATATAAACTCCCTGAACCCCACTATTAGATTGCAGTCTGTAACGCACTCCCGGGTATCTGTGATTCTATACATGAACTCCCTGAAGCCCACGATTAGATTCCAGTCTGTAACTCAATCCCGGGTATCTGTGATTCTATATATAAACTCCCTGAACCCCACTATTAGATTGCAGTCTGCAACGCACTCCCGGGTATCTGTGATTCTATATACAAACTCCCTGAACCCCTCGATTAGATTCCAGTCTGTAACGCACTCACGGCTATCTGTGATTCTATATATAAACTCCCTGAACCCCTCGATTAGATTCCATTCTTTAACTCACTCCCGGGTATCTGTGATTCTTTTTATAAACTCCCTGAACCCCTCGATTAGATTCCAGCCTGTAACTCACTCCCAGGTATCTGTGATTCTATATATGAACTCCCTGAAGCCCACGATTAGATTCCATTCTTTAACTCAATCCCGGGTATCTGTGATTCTATATATAAACTCCCTGAACCCCTCGATTAGATTCCAGCCTGTAACTCACTCCCAGGTATCTGTGATTCTATATATAAACCACCCCGACCCCCTTGATTAAATTCCAGTCTGTAACTCACTCCCGGGTATCTGTGATTCTATATATAAACTCCCTGAACCCCACAATTAGATTCCAGTCTGTAACGCACTCCCGGGTGTCTGTGATTCCATATATAAACTCCCTGAACCCCACGATTAGATTCCAGTCTGTAACTCACTCCCGGGTATCTGTGATTCTATATATAAACCACCCCGAACCCCTCGATTATATTCCAGCCTGTAACGCACTCCCGGGTATCTGTTATTCTATATAGAAATTCCCTGAACCCCTCGATTATATTCCAGCCTGTAACTCACTCCCGGGTATCTGTTATTCTATATATAAACCACCCCGACCCCCTTTTTTAAATTCCAGTCTGTCACTCACTCCCGGGTATCTGTGATTCTTAATATAAACTCCCTGAACCCCACAATTAGATTCCAGTCTGTAACGCACTCCCGGGTATCTGTGATTCCATATATAAACTCCCTGAACCCCTCGATTAGATTCCAGTCTGTAACGCACTCCCGGGTATCTGTGATTCCATATATAAACTCCCTGAACCCCTCGATTATATTCCAGTCTGTAACGCACTCCCGGGTATCTGTTATTCTATATATAAACTCCCTGAACCCCTCGATTAGATTGTAGGCTGTAACTCACTCCTGGGTATCTGTGATTCTATTTATAAACTCCCTGAACCCCTCGAATCGATTCCAGTCTGTAACTCACTCCCGGGTATCTGTGATTCTATATATAAACTCCCTGAACCCCTCGATTAGATTCCAGTCTGTAACTCACTCCCGGGTATCTGTTATTCTATACATAATCCACCCCGAACCCCTCGATTAGATTCCATTCTTTAACTCAATCCCGGGGTATCTGTGATTCTATATATAATCTCCCTGAACCCCACGATTAGATTCCAGTCAGTAACTCACTCCTGGGTATCTGTGATTCTATATATAAACTCCCTGAAGCCCACGATTAGATTCCAGTCTGTAACTCACTCCCGGGTATCTGTGATTCTATATATAAACTCCCTGAACCCCTCGATTAGATTCCAGTCTGTAACTCACTCCCGGGTATCTGTTATTCTATACATAATCCACCCCGAACCCCTCGATTAGATTCCATTCTTTAACTCAATCCCGGGGTATCTGTGATTCTATATATAATCTCCCTGAACCCCACGATTAGATTCCAGTCTGTAACTCACTCCTGGGTATCTGTGATTCTATATATAATCTCCCTGAACCCCACGATTAGATTCCAGTCTGTAACTCACTCCCGGGTATCTGTGATTCTATATATAATCTCCCTGAACCCCACGATTAGATTCCAGTCTGTAACTCACTCCCGGGTATCTGTTATTCTATATATAAACTCCCTGAAGCCCACGATTAGATTCCAGTCTGTAACTCACTCCCGGGTATCTGTGATTCTATATATAAACTCCCTGAACCCCAAGATTGGATTCCAGTCTGTAACTCACTCCCGGGTATCTGTGATTCTATATATAAACGCCCTGTAGCCCTCGATAGGATTCCAGTCTGTAACTCACTCCTGGGTATCTGTTATTCTATATATAAACTCCCTGAACCCCTCGATTAGATTCCAGTCTGTAACTCACTCCCGGCTATCTGTGATTCTATTCATAAACTCCCTGAACCCCTCGATTAGATTCCAGTCTGTAACTCACTCCTGGGTATCTGTGATTCTATATATAAACTCCCTGAACCCCTCAATTAGATTCCAGTCTGTAACTCACTCCCGGGTATCTGTGATTCTATATATAAACTCCCTGAACCCCACGATTAGATTCCAGTCTGTAACTCACTCCTGGGTATCTGTGATTCTATTTATAAACTCCCTGAACCCCTCGATTCGATTCCAGTCTGTAACTCACTCCCGGGTATCTGTGATTCTATTCATTAACTCCCTGAACCCCTCGATTAGATTCCAGTCTGCAACTCACTCCTGGGTATCTGTGATTCTATATATAAACTCCCTGAACCCCTCGATTAGATTCCAGTCTGTAACTCACTCCCGGGTATCTGTGATTCTATATATAAACCCCCCGAACCCCTCGATTAGATTCCAGTCTGTAACTCACTCCCGGGTATCTGTGATTCGATATATAAACCACCCCGAACCCCTCGATTAGATTCCAGTCTGTAACTCACTCCCGGGTATCTGTGATTCTATATATAAACCACCCCGAACCCCTCGATTAGATTCCAGTCTGTAACTCACACCCGGGTATCTGTGATTCTATATATAAACCACCCCGAACCCCTCGATTAGATTCCAGTCTGTAACACACTCCCGGGTATCTGTGATTCTGTATTTAAACCCCCCGAACCCCTCGATTAGATTCCAGTCTGTAACTCACTCCCGGGTATCTGTGATTCTATTTATAAACTCCCTGAACCCCTCGATTAGATTCCAGTCCGTAACTCACTCCCGGGTATCTGTTATTCTATATATAGACCACCCGAACCCCTCGATTAGATTTCAGTCTGTAACTCACTCCCGGGTATCTATGATTCTATATATAAACCACCCCGAACCCCTCGATTAGATTCCAGTCTGTAACTCACTCCCGGGTATCTGTGATTCGATATATAAACTCCCTGAAACCCTCGATTAGATTCCAGTCTGTAACTCACTCCCGGGTATCTGTGATTCTACATATAAACTACCTGAACCCCTCAATTAGATTCCAGTCTGTAACTCACTCCTGGGTATCTGTGATTCTATATATAAACTCCCTGTAGCCCACGATTAGATTCCAGTCTGTAACTCACTCCCGGGTATCTGTGATTCTATATATAAACTCCCTGAACCCCACTATTAGATTGCAGTCTGTAACGCACTCCCGGGTATCTGTGATTCTATATAAAAACTCCCTGAACCCCTCGATTAGATTCCAGTCTGTAACGCACTCACGGCTATCTGTGATTCTATATTTAAACTCCCTGAAGCCCACGATTAGATTCCAGTCTGTAACTCACTCCCGGGTATCTGTGATTCTATATATAAACTCCCTGAACCCCAAGATTAGATTCCAGTCTGTAACTCACTCCCGGGTATCTGTGATTCTATATTTAAACGCCCTGTAGCCCTCGATAGGATTCCAGTCTGTAACTCACTCCTGGGTATCTGTGATTCTATATATAAACTCCCTGAACCCCTCGATTAGATTCCAGTCTGTAACTCACTCCCGGCTATCTGTGATTCTATTCATTAACTCCCTGAACCCCTCGATTAGATTCCAGTCTGTAACTCACTCCTGGGTATCTGTGATTCTATATATAAACTCCCTGAACCACTCGATTAGATTCCAGTCTGTAACTCACTCCCGGGTATCTGTGATTCTGTATATAAACTCCCTGAACCCCACGATTAGATTCCAGTCTGTAACTCACTCCCGGGTATCTGTGATTCTGTATATGAACTCCCTGAACCCCACGATTAGATTCCAGTCTGTAACTCACTCCCGGGTATCTGTGATTCTATATATAAACTCCCTGAACCCCTCGATTAGATTCCAGTCTGTAACTCACTCCCGGGTATCTGTGATTCTATATATAAACTCCCTGATCCCCTCGATTAGATTCCAGTCTGTAACTCACTCCCGGGTATCTGTGATTCTATATATAAAGTCCCTGAATCCCTCGATTAGATATCAGTCTGTAACTCACTCCCGGGTATCTGTGATTCTATATATAAACTCCCTGAACCCCAAGATTAGATTCCAGTCTGTAACTCACTCCCGGGTATCTGTGATTCTATATATAAACGCTCTGTCGCCCTCGATTGGATTCCAGTCTGTAACTCACTCCCGGGTATCTGTTATTCTATATATAAACTCCCTGAACCCCTCGATCAGATTCCAGTCTGTAACTCACTCCCGGCTATCTGTGATTCTATTCATAAACTCCCTGAACCCCTCGATTAGATTCCAGTCTGTAACTCACTCCTGGGTATCTGTGATTCTATTTATAAATTCCCTGAACCCCTCGATTCGATTCCAGTCTGTAACTCACTCCCGGGTATCTGTGATTCCAGATATAAACTCCCTGAACCCCACGATTAGATTCCAGCCTGTAACTCACTACTGGGTATCTGTGATTCTATATATAAACTCCCTGAACCCCTCGATTCGATTCCAGTCTGTAACTCACTCCCGGGTATCTGTGATTCTGTATATAAACTCCCTGAACCCCACGATTAGATTCCATTCTTTAACTCAATCCCGGGTATCTGTGATTCTATATATACACTCCCTGAACCCCTCGAATAGATTCCAGTCTGTAACTCACTCCCGGGAATCTGTGATTCTATATATAAAGTCCCTGAATCCCTCGATTAGATATCAGTCTGTAACTCACTCCCGGGTATCTGTGATTCTATATATAAACTCCCTGAACCCCTCGATTAGATTCCAGTCTGTAACTCACTCCCGGGAATCTGTGATTCTATATATAAAGTCCCTGAATCCCTCGATTAGATATCAGTCTGTAACTCACTCCCGGGTATCTGTGATTCTATATATAAACTCCCTGAACCCCTCGATTAGATTCCAGTCTGTAACTCACTCCCAGATATCTGTGATTCTATATATAAACTCCCTGAATCCCTCGATTAGATTCCATTCTGTAACTCACTCCCGGCTATCTGTGATTCTATTCATAAACTCCCTGAACCCCTCGATTAGATTCCAGTCTGTAACTCACTCCTGGGTATCTGTGATTCTATATATAAACTCCCTGTAGCCCACGATTAGATTCCAGTCTGTAACTCACTCCTGGGTATCTGTGATTCTATATATAAAGTCCCTGAACCCCTCGATTAGATTCCAGTCTGTAACTCACTCCTGGGTATCTGTGATTCTATTTATAAATTCCCTGAACCCCTCGATTCGATTCCAGTCTGTAACTCACTCCCGGGAATCTGTGATTCTATATATAAAGTCCCTGAATCCCTCGATTAGATATCAGTCTGTAACTCACTCCCGGGTATCTGTGATTCTATATATAAACTCCCTGAACCCCTCGATTAGATTCCAGTCTGTAACTCACTCCCAGGTATCTGTGATTCTATATATAAACTCCCTGAATCCCTCGATTAGATTCCATTCTGTAACTCACTCCCGGCTATCTGTGATTCTATTCATAAACTCCCTGAAGCCCTCGATTAGATTCCAGTCTGTAACTCACTCCTGGGTATCTGTGATTCTATATATAAACTCCCTGTAGCCCACGATTAGATTCCAGTCTGTAACTCACTCCTGGGTATCTGTGATTCTATATATAAAGTCCCTGAACCCCTCGATTAGATTCCAGTCTGTAACTCACTCCTGGGTATCTATGATTCTATATATAAACTCCCTGAACCCCTCGATTAGATTCCATTCTTTACCTCACTCCTGGGTATCTGTTATTCTATATATAAACTCCCTGAACCCCTCGATTCGATTCCAGTCTGTAACTCACTCCCGGGTATCTGTGATTCTATATCTCAACTCCCTGAACCCCTCGATTAGATTCCAGTCTGTAACTCACTCCCGGGTATCTGTGATTCTATATATAAACTCCCTGAACCCCTCGATTAGATTCCAGTCTGTAACTCACTCCCGGGTATCTGTGATTCTATATATAAACTCCCTGAACCCCTCGATTAGATTCCAGTCTGTAACTCACTCCTGGGTATCTGTGATTCTATATATAAACTCCCTGAACCCCTCGATTAGATTCCAGTCTGTAACTCACTCCCGGGTATCTGTGATTCTATTTATAAACTCCCTGAACCCCTCGATTCGATTCCAGTCTGTAACTCACTCCCGGGTATCTGTTATTCTATATATAAACTCCCTGAACCCCTCGATTAGATTCCAGTCTGTAACTCACTCCTAGGTATCTGTGATTCTACATATAAACTCCCTGAACCCCTCGATTAGATTCCAGTCTGTAACTCACTCCCGGGTATCTGTGATTCTATATATAAACTCCCTGATCCCCTCGATTAGATTCCAGTCTGTAACTCACTCCCGGGTATCTGTGATTCTATATATAAAGTCCCTGAATCCCTCGATTAGATATCAGTCTGTAACTCACTCCCGGGTATCTGTGATTCTATATATAAACTCCCTGAACCCCAAGATTAGATTCCAGTCTGTAACTCACTCCCGGGTATCTGTGATTCTATATATAAACGCCCTGTCGCCCTCGATTGGATTCCAGTCTGTAACTCACTCCCGGGTATCTGTTATTCTATATATAAACTCCCTGAACCCCTCGATCAGATTCCAGTCTGTAACTCACTCCCGGCTATCTGTGATTCTATTCATAAACTCCCTGAACCCCTCGATTAGATTCCAGTCTGTAACTCACTCCTGGGTATCTGTGATTCTATTTATAAATTCCCTGAACCCCTCGATTCGATTCCAGTCTGTAACTCACTCCCGGGTATCTGTGATTCCAGATATAAACTCCCTGAACCCCACGATTAGATTCCAGCCTGTAACTCACTACTGGGTATCTGTGATTCTATATATAAACTCCCTGAACCCCTCGATTCGATTCCAGTCTGTAACTCACTCCCGGGTATCTGTGATTCTGTATATAAACTCCCTGAACCCCACGATTAGATTCCATTCTTTAACTCAATCCCGGGTATCTGTGATTCTATATATACACTCCCTGAACCCCTCGAATAGATTCCAGTCTGTAACTCACTCCCGGGAATCTGTGATTCTATATATAAAGTCCCTGAATCCCTCGATTAGATATCAGTCTGTAACTCACTCCCGGGTATCTGTGATTCTATATATAAACTCCCTGAACCCCTCGATTAGATTCCAGTCTGTAACTCACTCCCGGGAATCTGTGATTCTATATATAAAGTCCCTGAATCCCTCGATTAGATATCAGTCTGTAACTCACTCCCGGGTATCTGTGATTCTATATATAAACTCCCTGAACCCCTCGATTAGATTCCAGTCTGTAACTCACTCCCAGGTATCTGTGATTCTATATATAAACTCCCTGAATCCCTCGATTAGATTCCATTCTGTAACTCACTCCCGGCTATCTGTGATTCTATTCATAAACTCCCTGAACCCCTCGATTAGATTCCAGTCTGTAACTCACTCCTGGGTATCTGTGATTCTATTCATTAACTCCCTGAACCCCTCGATTAGATTCCAGTCTGTAACTCACTCCTAGGTATCTGTGATTCTATATATAAACTCCCTGAACCCCTTGATTAGAGTCCAGCCTATCACTTGCTCCCAAACTCTCTATTTACTCTTGCTGGTTGAGGGTTAAAAGTGAGATGCCAGTTTACAGTCAGATGAGTGTGTCCACTCAGTGTTGTGCTGATATAGCTCGAGGGATGGGTGACTCACTCTCAGTTCCTGTGCTGCTCTCAGTGGTGTTCCTGGCATCAACTCCAGTTAAACTTCACAAAGAGTAAAGTCACCTCTTTGAAGTAGAGAATGGGGGCCAGGATTGGGATTGGGAATAAGGCAGATCCTCTTGCACTTGGTCCCTCAGTTCCTGGCACTGTTATTCACAGCAACTGGTGGGTGGGGGAGAAGAGCCGGTGAGAATTGGGCAAAGGGCAGGAATGTAATTCATGTAACGTTTGTAGCTGTTTCATTGGGTTTATTGTTTGGGACTCACGTGAGCTGCATGCAAGTGACACTGGGCTTAATATTTCCACAGCTCTCTCTCCACTGTGTGTCTGTCTACGTGCTATCAGACAGGGCAGGGAGATGGCAGGATGGATGGAGTGGGATGTGGGTGGTATGGAGGGGAGAGGCATGGGGACTGGGGGGGGGAGTGAAGAAGGACGGGGAGTGGGGAAAGAAGGACGGGGAGTGGGGGAAGAAGGACGGGGAGTGGAGGGAAGAAGCATGGGAAATGGGGGAAGAGGGACAGGGAGAGGTGATGGATGGGGATGGAGGTGGCGAGAGACGGGTATGGGGGTGGCGAGGGATAGCGAGCGTGGGGAGAGGGCCAGCGAATGGGGGGAGACGAATGGCGAGCAGTTGAGGGTCAGTACTGAGGGAGTGCTGCGTTGTCGGAGGGGCAGTACCGAGGGAGCTCCGCACCGTCGGAGGGGCAGTACTGAGGGCGTGCTGCATTGTTGGAGGTGCTGTCTGTTGGATGAGACCTGAAATCAAGCCTCGCCTGCCCTCTCAGGTGATGTATAAGATCCCAGTATTTTGAAGAGGAGCAGGGGAGTTCTCCCAGTGTCCTGGTCAATATTTATCTCTCAACCATCACTAGAACTGATCCTCTGGCCATGTTCTTTGTGGGATCTTGCTGTTTGTAAATTGGCTGCTGCATTTCCAACACTACAACAGTGACTACACTTCAAAAGTACTTCAATGTCAGTGGAGGGCTCTGGGACGTTGTGAAAGGTGCTATATAAATACAGTTTCCTCTTTCTTTAAAATCTACGAGCTTGAATCAGAATTCTGTCCAATGAAAGTCCACACACGTTCAGTGGCTGATCAATGCAACCTTTGCCATCCCCAGTTTGCAAAAACGCTCTATAAATATTTAATTTATGCAAAAGTCTACTCGCTCTTCTCTCTCCACCAAACACTGGGTCTCGTTTAGCTCAGGATGCTCGGAGAGTGTTGGGTTACACACAGGCTCACAAGTGGCACAAACCCTGTTGACACCCCAAAACTGCTCAGAAGCTAACAGACTGAGATCTATCCACCAGTGAGGCAGCAACACCCCAAACCACCAATCTCAGAGAAAGACAACCAGCCAATGTGGAGTATGGGACACAGTTAAATGGGCACCTTGGAGCATGCACATACACCCATGACAACGTGCAAACACACGCAGACACACATGCACACATACCAACAGGCAGACGCACAAACACACATACACATGCAGACACACATGCACACAAGTCACGCACAAACATTAACATGCACAGACGTACAAACACACATACACAATCACACATCCACACACAAATGTGCACACAGACACAGGCACACACATGCAGAAATCGGCATGCACAAACACACATGCACGCACCAACATAAACACGCACTTGCTCAAACATCCACACAAGCACAAACACACATGCGCACACACACAAACATGCAAAAACACACACGTACACAGATGCGCACACAACACACAAACATATGCATGCACAGATTGACATACTCACATGCTTACACATCTATATACACAGACTGATACTCTCACACCCACTGAGATACACACACAAACAGATTGATCAACACACAGTGACAGACACTTTCAGACACACTGACACGAAGACACACACACACACTGTCAGCCACAAAGAAGCTTGATAATCCGAACAGACACTGTTTGTTCACTAGACTCACACAGACCTACTGGAAGCTGCACAGAAGTGGCTCCTGACAAACACAGTCTATCCCAAACCAGCCATGGAAACTATAAAGACATTTCCTTTGGGCAATGAACTCAGTTTAAAAATGGACTTACAGTTGATGTGGCTGTGCCTCAGTCGAGCTGCTCTGCAGTTGGTGCTTCTGTGACTCGCCCTCTCTCTCGTCACCAGCTGGGCTGAAGTCCTCTTTTCAAGTTCACGTTTCCACTGGAGCTATTTCCTGTTACCTGTGAAGGTCAGTGAGACAGTGTGTGTGTGCGTGTGTTTGTGTGTGTGTGTGTGTGTTTGTGTGTGTGTGTGTGTTTGTGTGTCTAAAACACTTCCCATCCACAGAACCGAGCTGGAGCAGACACCGAGGTTCGGGGAGTTATTTGCATAAAATCTGGCCCATGTTCAGGGCAATGAGTTGGACATTAACTCACTCTGTGCCTCTCTGGGTCCTGCTGACAAGGGCAGTTCCTTATAATCTGCTTCTCCTTGCTTCAGGTACTGACTCTTGACTGCGTTAGGATTTAGCCAGTTGTCTTCTACATTACGGAACTCTCTAATCCCTGTGAGAGTTGCCACAATCAGCAAGGAGGGCATCATCTTGCCGGGTGAGCAAATCACAGCAGACATCTTTACTCCTTTGCCCACAAACAAAGAGCGAAGCAAGATTGGAATTCAAATGTGAACTCACACCAGCCTTTCCACCTGATATCGAGTAAATCTGCAGGCAGGAATGACCCTGGGTGTAATGTTCCGCAGGGCTCTGCCCCACACCGGGTAGGGCTCTGCCCCACGACGGGCAGGGCTCAGGCCCACACCAGGCAGGGCTCAGGCCCACACCGGGCAGGGCTCAGGCCCACACCGGGCAGGGCTCTCCTGCTCTCAGGCCCACACCGGGCAGGGCTCAGTCCCACACCGGGCACGGCTCAGGCCCACACTGAGCAGGGCTCTCCTGCTCTCAGTCCCACACCGGGCAGGGCTCTGCCCCACACCGGGCAGGGCTCTCCTGCTCTCAGGCCCACACCGGGCAGGGCTCTGCCCCACACCGGGCAGGGCTCTCCTGCTCTCAGGCCCACACCGGGCAGGGCTCTCCTGCACTCAGTCCCACACCGGGTAGGGCTCAGTCCCACACCGGGCACGGCTCAGTCCCACACCGGGCAGGGCTCTGCCCCACACCGGGCAGGGCTCTCCTGCTCTCAGGCCCACACCGGGCAGGGCTCTCCTGCTCTCAGGCCCACACCGGGCAGGGCTCAGTCCCACACCGGGCACGGCTCAGGCCCACACTGAGCAGGGCTCTCCTGCTCTCAGTCCCACACCGGGCAGGGCTCTGCCCCACACCGGGCAGGGCTCAGGCCCACACCGGGCAGGGCTCAGGCCCACACCGGGCAGGGCTCTCCTGCTCTCAGTCCCACACCGGGCAGGGCTCAGGCCCACACCGGGCAGGGCTCAGTCCCACACCGGGCAGGGCTCAGGCCCACACTGGGCAGGGCTCAGTCCCACACCGGGCAGGGCTCAGGCCCACACTGGGCAGGGCTCAGGCCCACACCGGGCAGGGCTCAGTCCCACACCGGGCAGGGCTCAGGCCCACACCGGGCAGGGCTCAGGCCCACACCGGGCAGGGCTCAGTCCCACACCGGGCAGGGCTCAGGCCCACACCGGGCAGGGCTCAGTCCCACACCGGGCAGGGCTCAGGCCCACACCGGGCAGGGCTCAGGCCCACACTGGGCAGGGCTCAGCCCCACACCGGGCAGGGCTCAGGCCCACACCGGGCAGGGCTCTCCTGCTCTCAGTCCCACACCGGGCAGGGCTCAGGCCCACACCGGGCAGGGCTCAGTCCCACACCGGGCAGGGCTCAGGCCCACACCGGGCAGGGCTCAGGCCCACACCGGGCAGGGCTCAGTCCCACACCGGGCAGGGCTCAGGCCCACACCGGGCAGGGCTCAGGCCCACACCGGGCAGGGCTCAGGCCCATACCGGGCAGGGCTCTCCTGCTCTCAGTCCCACACCGGGCAGGGCTCAGGCCCACACCGGGCAGGGCTCAGGTCCACACCGGGCAGGGCTCAGGCCCACACCGGGCAGGGCTCAGGCCCACACCGGGCAGGGCTCTCCTGCTCTCAGGCCCACACCGGGCAGGGCTCAGGCCCACACCGGGCAGGGCTCAGTCCCACACCGGGCAGGGCTCTCCTGCTCTCAGTCCCACACCGGGCAGGGCTCTCCTGCTCTCAGTCCCACACCGGGCAGGGCTCAGGCCCACACCGGGCAGGGCTCTCCTGCTCTCAGTCCCACACCGGGCAGGGCTCAGTCCCACACCGGGCAGGGCTCAGGCCCACACCGGGCAGGGCTCTCCTGCTCTCAGTCCCGCACCGGGCAGGGCTCAGGCCCACACCGGGCAGGGCTCTCCTGCTCTCAGTCCCACACCGGGCAGGGCTCAGTCCCACACCGGGCAGGGCTCAGTCCCACACCGGGCAGGGCTCTCCTGCTCTCAGTCCCACACCGGGCAGGGCTCAGGCCCACACCGGGCAGGGCTCTCCTGCTCTCAGTCCCGCACCAGGCAGGGCTCAGTCCCACACCGGGCAGGGCTCTCCTGCTCTCAGTCCCACACCGGGCAGGGCTCAGGCCCACACCGGGCAGGGCTCTCCTGCTCTCAGTCCCGCACCAGGCAGGGCTCAGGCCCACACCGGGCAGGGCTCTCCTGCTCTCAGGCCCACACCGGGCAGGGCTCAGGCCCACACCAGGCAGGGCTCAGGCCCACACCAGGCAGGGCTCTCCTGCTCTCAGGCCCACACCAGGCAGGGCTCAGGCCCACACCGGGCAGGGCTCTCCTGCTCTCAGTCCCACACCGGGCAGGGCTCAGGCCCACACCGGGCAGGGCTCAGTCCCACACCGGGCAGGGCTCAGGCCCACACCGGGCAGGGCTCTCCTGCTCTCAGTCCCGCACCAGGCAGGGCTCAGGCCCACACCGGGCAAGGCTCTCCTGCTCTCAGTCCCACACCAGGCAGGGCTCAGTCCCACACCGGGCAGGGCTCTCCTGCTCTCAGTCCCACACCGGGCAGGGCTCAGTCCCACACCGGGCAGGGCTCTCCTGCTCTCAGTCCCACACCAGGCAGGGCTCAGTCCCACACCGGGCAGGGCTCAGGCCCACACCGGGCAGGGCTCTTCTGCTCTCAGGCCCACACCGGGCAGGGCTCAGTCCCACACCGGGCAGGGCTCTTCTGCTCTCAGGCCCACACCGGGCAGGGCTCTTCTGCTCTCAGGCCCACACCGGGCAGGGCTCAGTCCCACACCGGGCAGGGCTCAGGCCCACACCGGGCAGGGCCCTTCTGCTCTCAGGCCCACACCGGGCAGGGCTCAGTCCCACACCGGGCAGGGCTCAGGCCCACACCGGGCAGGGCTCAGGCCCACACCGGGCAGGGCTCAGTCCCACACCGGGCAGGGCTCAGTCCCACACCGGGCAGGGCTCAGTCCCACACCGGGCAGGGCTCAGGCCCACACCGGGCAGGGCTCAGGCCCATACCGGGCAGGGCTCTCCTGCTCTCAGTCCCACACCGGGCAGGGCTCAGGCCCACACCGGGCAGGGCTCAGTCCCACACCGGGCAGGGCTCTCCTGCTCTCAGTCCCACACCGGGCAGGGCTCAGTCCCACACCAGGCAGGGCTCAGGCCCACACCGGGCAGGGCTCTCCTGCTCTCAGTCCCGCACCAGGCAGGGCTCAGTCCCACACCGGGCAGGGCTCTCCTGCTCTCAGTCCCACACCAGGCAGGGCTCAGGCCCACACCGGGCAGGGCTCAGGCCCACACCGGGCAGGGCTCAGTCCCACACCGGGCAGGGCTCAGGCCCACACCGGGCAGGGCTCAGGCCCACACTGGGCAGGGCTCAGGCCCACACCGGGCAGGGCTCTCCTGCTCTCAGTCCCACACCAGGCAGGGCTCAGGCCCACACCGGGCAGGGCTCAGACCCACACTGGGCAGGGCTCAGGCCCACACCGGGCAGGGCTCAGGCCCACACCGGGGAGGGCTCAGTCCCACACCGGGCAGGGCTCTCCTGCTCTCAGTCCCACACCGGGCAGGGCTCTCCTGCTCTCAGTCCCACACCGGGCAGGGCTCAGGCCCACACCGGGCAGGGCTCTCCTGCTCTCAGTCCCACACCGGGCAGGGCTCAGGCCCACACCGGGCAGGGCTCTCCTGCTCTCAGTCCCACACCGGGCAGGGCTCAGTCCCACACCGGGCAGGGCTCAGGCCCACACCGGGCAGGGCTCTCCTGCTCTCAGTCCCGCACCAGGCAGGGCTCTCCTGCTCTCAGTCCCACACCGGGCAGGGCTCAGTCCCACACCGGGCAGTGCTCAGGCCCACACCGGGCAGGGCTCTCCTGCTCTCAGTCCCACACCGGGCAGGGCTCAGGCCCACACCGGGCAGGGCTCTCCTGCTCTCAGTCCCACACCGGGCAGGGCTCAGTCCCACACCGGGCAGGGCTCAGTCCCACACCGGGCAGGGCTCTCCTGCTCTCAGTCCCACACCGGGCAGGGCTCAGGCCCACACCGGGCAGGGCTCTCCTGCTCTCAGTCCTGCACCAGGCAGGGCTCAGTCCCACACCGGGCAGGGCTCTCCTGCTCTCAGGCCCACACCGGGCAGGGCTCAGGCCCACACCAGGCAGGGCTCAGGCCCACACCGGGCAGGGCTCTCCTGCTCTCAGTCCCGCACCAGGCAGGGCTCAGGCCCACACCGGGCAGGGCTCTCCTGCTCTCAGGCCCACACCGGGCAGGGCTCAGGCCCACACCGGGCAGGGCTCTCCTGCTCTCAGTCCCGCACCAGGCAGGGCTCAGGCCCACACCGGGCAGGGCTCTCCTGCTCTCAGTCCCGCACCAGGCAGGGCTCAGGCCCACACCGGGCAGGGCTCTCCTGCTCTCAGGCCCACACCAGGCAGGGCTCAGGCCCACACCGGGCAGGGCTCTCCTGCTCTCAGTCCCACACCGGGCAGGGCTCAGGCCCACACCAGGCAGGGCTCAGGCCCACACCAGGCAGGGCTCTCCTGCTCTCAGGCCCACACCAGGCAGGGCTCAGGCCCACACCGGGCAGGGCTCTCCTGCTCTCAGTCCCACACCGGGCAGGGCTCAGGCCCACACCGGGCAGGGCTCAGGCCCACACCGGGCAGGGCTCAGGCCCACACCGGGCAGGGCTCTCCTGCTCTCAGTCCCGCACCAGGCAGGGCTCAGTCCCACACCGGGCAGGGCTCTCCTGCTCTCAGTCCCACACCGGGCAGGGCTCAGTCCCACACCGGGCAGGGCTCAGGCCCACACCAGGCAGGGCTCTCCTGCTCTCAGTCCCACACCAGGCAGGGCTCAGTCCCACACCGGGCAGGGCTCAGGCCCACACCGGGCAGGGCTCTTCTGCTCTCAGGCCCACACCGGGCAGGGCTCAGTCCCACACCGGGCAGGGCTCTTCTGCTCTCAGGCCCACACCGGGCAGGGCTCTTCTGCTCTCAGGCCCACACCGGGCAGGGCTCAGTCCCACACCGGGCAGGGCTCAGGCCCACACCGGGCAGGGCTCTTCTGCTCTCAGGCCCACACCGGGCAGGGCTCAGTCCCACACCGGGCAGGGCTCAGTCCCACACCGGGCAGGGCTCAGTCCCACACCGGGCAGGGCTCAGGCCCACACCGGGCAGGGCTCAGTCCCACACCGGGCAGGGCTCAGGCCCACACCGGGCAGGGCTCAGGCCCACACCGGGCAGGGCTCAGTCCCACACCGGGCAGGGCTCAGGCCCACACCGGGCAGGGCTCAGGCCCACACCGGGCAGGGCTCAGGCCCATACCGGGCAGGGCTCTCCTGCTCTCAGGCCCACACCGGGCAGGGCTCAGGCCCACACCGGGCAGGGCTCAGTCCCACACCGGGCAGGGCTCTCCTGCTCTCAGTCCCACACCGGGCAGGGCTCAGTCCCACACCAGGCAGGGCTCAGGCCCACACCGGGCAGGGCTCTCCTGCTCTCAGTCCCGCACCAGGCAGGGCTCAGTCCCACACCGGGCAGGGCTCTCCTGCTCTCAGTCCCACACCAGGCAGGGCTCAGGCCCACACCGGGCAGGGCTCAGGCCCACACCGGGCAGGGCTCAGTCCCACACCGGGCAGGGCTCAGGCCCACACCGGGCAGGGCTCAGGCCCACACTGGGCAGGGCTCAGGCCCACACCGGGCAGGGCTCTCCTGCTCTCAGTCCCACACCAGGCAGGGCTCAGGCCCACACCGGGCAGGGCTCAGACCCACACTGGGCAGGGCTCAGGCCCACACCGGGCAGGGCTCAGGCCCACACCGGGCAGGGCTCTCCTGCTCTCAGTCCCACACCGGGTAGGGCTCAGGCCCACACCGGGCAGGGCTCTCCTGCTCTCAGTCCCACACCGGGCAGGGCTCAGGCCCACACCGGGCAGGGCTCTCCTGCTCTCAGTCCCACACCGGGCAGGGCTCTGCCCCACACCGGGCAGGGCTCAGGCCCATACCGGGCAGGGCTCTCCTGCTCTCAGGCCCACACCGGGCAGGGCTCAGGCCCACACCGGGCAGGGCTCTCCTGCTCTCAGGCCCACACCGGGCAGGGCTCAGTCCCACATCGGGCAGGGCTCTCCTGCTCTCAGTCCCACACCGGGCAGGGCTAAGGCCCACACCGGGCAGGGCTCAGTCCCACACCGGGCAGGGCTCTCCTGCTCTCAGTCCCACACCGGGCAGGGCTCAGGCCCACACCGGGCAGGGCTCAGTCCCACACCGGGCAGGGCTCAGGCCCACACCGGGCAGGGCTCAGGCCCACACCGGGCAGGGCTCAGTCCCACACCAGGCAGGGCTCAGGCCCACACCGGGCAGGGCTCAGGCCCACACCGGGCAGGGCTCAGGCCCATACCGGGCAGGGCTCTCCTGCTCTCAGTCCCACACCGGGCAGGGCTCAGGCCCACACCGGGCAGGGCTCAGGCCCACACCGGGCAGGGCTCAGGCCCACACCAGGCAGGGCTCTCCTGCTCTCAGTCCCACACCAGGCAGGGCTCAGGCCCACACCGGGCAGGGCTCAGGCCCACACCGGGCAGGGCTCTCCTGCTCTCAGGCCCACACCGGGCAGGGCTCAGGCCCACACCGGGCAGGGCTCAGGCCCACACCGGGCAGGGCTCTCCTGCTCTCAGTCCCACACTGGGCAGGGCTCTCCTGCTCTCAGTCCCACACCAGGCAGGGCTCAGGCCCACACCGGGCAGGGCTCAGTCCCACACCGGGCAGGGCTCAGTCCCACACCGGGCAGGGCTCAGTCCCACACCGGGCAGGGCTCAGGCCCACACCGGGCAGGGCTCTCCTGGTCTCTGACGCTAAGTCCTTTAACATGCATCACATTTATACATCAAACTCTTGGACATTACGGCTGACCTGTTTGTTCAGCAAACAGTTAAACTCAAATACATAAACTACTCTTAATTCAAACAAGGCCTGTTTCTTCCCAGTGAGTGATTGTAAATTGAACCCAGACTGTGGCTTTGGATCCAGGAGCAAAGTGTAAATCAGACGTCACTGAATGAGAAAAGTGCGAGGGGCTTGTCAGCGCTCCTCGGGACAGAGCTTCCCAAACATTGTGTAGTAGTTCATGCAAACACAGACTGGCATTTGACAGGTAGTCTGCTAGCAGATATCCCTCATGGTTATGTCTGTTCCAGCACTAACTGTGTGTTTAAGAGGACTGCGTGTCCCAGCACATACTGTGCATATATTCTCATCTCAGGGTCAAATATGGCAGCAAGGTTGCCAACAGTCTGGTTTAGACTCAAATCGTAGCCAAAGAGAGGGATGGTGGTGGGGGGGACGGTTGTCACTAGCTAGGGAACAGAGTTTGTGACAGGGACCGAACATAGTGGATTGCATCTTTGTAATATTTAATTGGATGAAATTTCTGCTCATCCAGCACTGGATGTCGGATAAGCAGTTTGACAATTTCCAAGCAGTGGAGTCATCGTGAGAGGTGGTGGTGAGTTAGAGCTGAGTGTCGTCAGGGTACATGTGCAAACTAAACCTGCGCTTTCAGATGACATGGCTGAAGGGCAGCATGTAGATGAGAAAGCGGAGGGGGCCAAGGATAGACCCTTGGGGGACACCAGAGAAATCAGTGTGGGAGCAGGAAGAGAAGCCAGTGCAAGTGAATCTCTGGCTATGATTAGACGAGAGCAGTCCTACCCAGATGGACGACGGAGGAGAAGCACTGGAGAAGGATGGTGTGGTCAACTGAAGAGGGATCAATATCTCTGCACAGCAGGATTTGAACTAATGTGCCAGCCAGATGGGAAAAGGAAGGGAAGTGAGTTTTAGGTGGAGAGGGGATCAGTCGGTAAATGGGTTGAAAGTAGTCAACAGGAGCAGAGCAGAATAAGGAAGAATGATGCAGCAGCCAGAAATGGAAAAACATTGTCAGTGAAGGAAAGCAAAACTAAAATGTCTGTGTATTAATAAACAGGGTGAAGCAACAAGATTGGAGAAGTGGAGTCATTGATTCAAATAGAAAATGTTGGCATCATATCCCCGTGATAATAATGACAAGAATTGTCAATCTTTGAGGAGGAATTGAGAAAGGAAAGGGTGGAGACACAATAGCAAAGCACAATTATCATGACTCATGAACAGAAAAAACTGGAACTGTGGCTCAGTGGGGAGTTACTTTCACCTCCGGGGCAGGTCATCACTTTCACTTCTGACGATATAATCCAGGCTGACACTCCCAGTGCAGTGCTGAGGGAGTGCTGCACTGTCAGAGATATTAAACTGAGGCCTGCCTGCCCTCTCAGGTGAATGTAAAAGATCCCAGGACCTGGGGCCAATATTTATTCCCTCAACCAACATCACTTAAAAAAAGATTATGTAGGGGTGGCACAGTGGTTAGCACTGCAGCCTCACAGCTCCAGAGACCCGGGTTCAATTCTGGGTACTGCCTGTGTGGAGTTTGCAAGTTCTCCATGTGTCTGCGAGGGTTTTCGCCGGGTGCTCCGGTTTCCTCCCACAGCCAAAGACTTGCAGGTTGATAGGTAAATTGGCCATTATAAATTGCTCCTAGTATAGGTAGGTGGTAGGGAATAGGGGATTAGTGTAGGATTAGTATAAATCATCAGGGAACTCCACTTTGCTGACGATGCTGCTTTAACATCTCACACTGAAGAGTGCCTGCAGAGTCTCATCGACAGGTTTGCGGCTGCCTGCAATGAATTTGGCCTAACCATCAGCCTCAAGAAAACGAACATCATGGGGCAGGACGTCAGAAATGCTCCATCCATCAGTATTGGCGACCACGCTCTGGAAGTGGTTCAAGAGTTCACCTACCTAGGCTCAACTATCACCAGTAACCTGTCTCTAGATGCAGAAATCAACAAGCGCATGGGAAAGGCTTCCACTGCTATGTCCAGACTGGCCAAGAGAGTGTGGGAAAATGGCGCACTGACACGGAACACAAAAGTCCGAGTGTATCAAGCCTGTGTCCTCAGTACCTTGCTCTACGGCAGCGAGGCCTGGACAACGTATGTCAGCCAAGAGCGACGTCTCAATTCATTCCATCTTCGCTGCCTCCGGAGAATACTTGGCATCAGGTGGCAGGACCGTATCTCCAACACAGAAGTCCTCGAGGCGGCCAACATCCCCAGCTTATACACACTACTGAGTCAGTGGCAGTTGAGATGGCTTGGCCATGTGAGCCGCATGGAAGATGGCAGGATCCCCAAAGACACATTGTACAGCGAGCTCGCCACTGGTATCAGACCCACCGGCCGTCCATGTCTCCGCTTTAAAGACGTCTGCAAACGCGACATGAAATCCTGTGACATTGATCACAAGTCGTGGGAGTCAGTTGCCAGCGATCGCCAGAGCTGGCGGGCAGCCATAAAGACGGGGCTA
Organism: Heterodontus francisci; assembly: GCF_036365525.1. Lineage (NCBI taxonomy): Eukaryota > Metazoa > Chordata > Chondrichthyes > Heterodontiformes > Heterodontidae > Heterodontus > Heterodontus francisci. Next base: position 19,964,820 of record NC_090417.1, read on the forward strand.
AAGTGTGGCGAGTCGAAGAGACTTAGTAGTTAGCAGGAAAAAAGACAGAGGCGCAAGGGGAGAGCCAACTGTGTAACAGCCCCGACAAACAAATTTCTCTGCAGCACCTGTGGAAGAGTCTGTCACTCTAGAATTGGCCTTTATAGCCACTCCAGGCGCTGCTTCACAAACCACTGACCACCTCCAGGCGCTTATCCATTGTCTATCGAGATAAGGAGGCCAAAGAAGAGAAGTATAAATGGGTGGTTGATGGTCGGCACAGACTCGGTGGGCCGAAGGGCGTGTTTCAGTGCTGTATCTCTAAATAAATAAATAGTCATTATCTCATTGCTGTTTGTGGGATCTTGCTGTGTGCAAACTGGCTGGCATGTTTCTTACACTACAAAAGCGAGTAGGCTTCAAAAGTACTGAATTGGCTGTAAAGCGCTCTGGGACGTCCTGAGATCATGAAAGGTGCTACAGAAATGCAAGTCTTTCTTTACACCTTGAAAACTTCAAACAGATCTCCTTCAAGTCTCTGTCCCAAGGAAGTGAGCTGAACCCACTTGAACCGAAAAATCTTGCTCCCTGTCCAAGCCTTCCAATTGCCATTGTGTACAGTCCATGGAAACGACTATTTTTAGGGCACAGTAGGTTGAACTCAACTGCCCACGTCTCAGGTCGGCATCCAACTATTACACACTCTAACTGTAGAGACATGTTTATTCAGAAGGAGCACTCTGTCTCACTGGACACAGTCACTGTTTATTCAGGGTATGGATTACTCACTGTACAGAGACACTGTTTATTCAGGGTGAGGATTACTCACTGTACAGAGACACTGTTTATTCAGGGCAAGGATCACTCACTGTGTAACTGTACAGAGACACTGTTTATTCAGGGTAAGGATCACTCACTGTGTAACTGTACAGAGACACTGTTTATTCAGGGCGAAGATCACTCACTGTGTAACTGTACAGAGTCACTGTTTATTCAGGGCGAGGATCACTCACTGTGTAACTGTACAGAGTCACTGTTTATTCAGGGTGAGGATCACTCACTGTGTAACTGTACAGAGACACTGTTTATTCAGGGCGAAGATCACTCACTGTGTAACTGTACAGAGTCACTGTTTATTCAGGGTAAGGATCACTCACTGTGTAACTGTACAGAGTCACTGTTTATTCAGGGTAAGGATTACTCACTGTGTAACTGTACAGAGTCACTGTTTATTCAGGGTATGGATTACTCACTGTACAGAGACACTGTTTATTCAGGGTGAGGATCACTCACTATGTAACTGTACAGAGTCACTGTTTATTCATTATGAGGATCACTCACTGTCTCACTGTACAGAGTCACTGTTTATTCAGGGCAAGGATCACTCACTGTGTAACTGTACAGAGACACTGTTTATTCAGGGTGAGGGTCACTCACTGTGTAACTGTACAGAGTCACTGTTTATTCAGGGTAAGGATCACTCACTGTCTCACTGTACAGAGTCACTGTTTATTCAGGGCAAGGATCACTCACTGTGTAACTGTACAGAGTCACTGTTTATTCAGGGTAAGGATCACTCACTGTGTAACTGTACAGAGTCACTGTTTATTCAGGGTAAGGATTACTCACTGTGTAACTGTACAGAGTCACTGTTTATTCAGGGTAAGGCTCACTCACTGTACAGAGACACTGTTTATTCAGGATGAGGATCACTCACTGTGTAACTGTACAGAGTCACTGTTTACTCAGGGCGAGGATCACTCACTGTGTAACTGTACAGAGTCACTGTTTATTCATGATGAGGAACACTCACTGTCTCACTGTACAGAGTCACTGTTTATTCAGGGTGAGGATCACTCACTGTGTAACTGTACAGAGACACTGTTTATTCAGGGTGAGGATCACTCACTGTGTAACTGTACAGAGTCACTGTTTATTCAGGGCGAGGGTCACTCACTGTGTAACTGTACAGAGTCACTGTTTATTCAGGGTGAGGATCACTCACTGTGTAACTGTACAGAGTCACTGTTTATTCAGGGTGAGGATCACTCACTGTGTAACTGTACAGAGTCGCTGTTTATTCAGGGCGAGGGTCACTCACTGTGTAATTGTACAGAGACACTGTTTATTCAGGGCGAGGGTCACTCACTGTGTAACTGTACAGAGTCACTGTTTATTCAGGGTGAGGATCACTCACTGTGTAACTGTACAGAGTCACTGTTTATTCAGGGTGAGGATCACTCACTGTGTAACTGTACAGAGTCACTGTTTATTCAGGGCGAGGGTCACTCACTGTGTAACTGTACAGAGTCACTGTTTATTCAGGGTGAGGATCACTCACTGTGTAACTGTACAGAGTCACTGTTTATTCAGGGTGAGGGTCACTCACTGTGTAATTGTACAGAGTCACTGTTTATTCAGGGCGAGGGTCACTCACTGTGTAACTGTACAGAGTCACTGTTTATTCAGGGTGAGGGTCACTCACTGTGTAATTGTACAGAGTCACTGTTTATTCAGGGTGAGGATCACTCACTGTGTAACTGTACAGAGTCACTGTTTATTCAGGGTGAGGGTCACTCACTGTGTAACTGTACAGAGACACTGTTTATTCAGGGTGAGGATCACTCACTGTGTAACTGTACAGAGACACTGTTTATTCAGGGTGAGGGTCACTCACTGTGTATCTGTACAGAGACACTGTTTATTCAGGGCGAGGGTCACTCACTGTGTAACTGTGCAGAGTCACTGTTTATTCAGGGTGAGGGTCACTCACTGTGTATCTGTACAGAGACACTGTTTATTCAGGGCGAGGGTCACTCACTGTGTAACTGTACAGAGTCACTGTTTATTCAGGGTAAGGATCACTCACTGTGTAACTGTACAGAGTCACTGTTTATTCAGGGTAAGGCTCACTCACTGTACAGAGACACTGTTTATTCAGGATGAGGATCACTCACTGTGTAACTGTACAGAGTCACTGTTTACTCAGGGCGAGGATCCACTCACTGGGTAACTGTACAGAGTCACTGTTTATTCAGGGTGAGGATCACTCACTGTGTAACTGTACAGAGTCACTGTTTATTCAGGATGAGGATCACTCACTGTCTCACTGTACAGAGTCACTGTTTACTCAGGGCGAGGATCCACTCACTGTGTAACTGTACAGAGTCACTGTTTATTCAGGGTGAGGATCTCTCACTGTGTAACTGTCCAGAGTCACTGTTTATTCAGGGTGAGGATCACTCAAAGCGTAACTGTACAGAGTCACTGTTTATTCAGGGTGAGGATCACTCACTGTGTAACTGTACAGAGTCACTGTTTATTCAGGGTGAGGATCACTCACTGTGTAACTGTACAGAGACACTGTTTATTCAGGATGAGGATCACTCACTGTGTAACTGTACAGAGTCACTGTTTATTCAGGGTGAGGGTCACTCACTGTGTAACTGTACAGAGTCACTGTTTATTCAGGGCGAGGATCACTCACTGTCTCACTGTACAGAGTCACTGTTTATTCAGGGCGAGGATCACTCACTGTCTCACTGTACAGAGTCACTGTATATTCAGGGTGAGGATCACTCACTGTCTCACTGTACAGAGTCACTGTTTATTCAGGGTGAGGATCACTCACTGTCTCACTGTACAGAGTCACTGTTTATTCAGGGTGACGGTCACTCACTGTGTAACTGTACAGAGTCACTGTTTATTCAGGGCGAAGATCACTCACTGTCTCACTGTACAGAGTCACTGTTTATTCAGGGCGAGGATCACTCACTGTCTCACTGTACAGAGTCACTGTTTATTCAGGGTGAGGGTCACTCACTGTGTAACTGTACAGAGTCACTGTTTATTCAGGGCGAGGATCACTCACTGTCTCACTGTACAGAGTCACTGTTTATTCAGGGTGAGGATCACTCACTGTCTCACTGTACAGAGTCACTGTTTATTCAGGGTGAGGATCACTCACTGTGTAACTGTACAGAGTCACTGTTTATTCAGGGCAAGGATCACTCACTGTCTCACTGTACAGAGTCACTGTTTATTCAGGGCAAGGATCACTCACTGTGTAACTGTACAGAGTCACTGTTTATTCAGGGTAAGGATCACTCACTGTCTCACTGTACACAGTCACTGTTTATTCAGGATGAGGATCACTCACTGTGTAACTGTACAGAGTCACTGTTTATTCAGGGCGAGGATCACTCACTGTGTAACTGTACAGAGTCACTGTTTATTCAGGGCGAGGATCACTCACTGTGTAACTGTACAGAGTCACTGTTTATTCAGGGCGAGGATCACTCACTGTGTAACTGTACAGAGTCACTGTTTATTCAGGGCGAGGATCACTCACTGTCTCACTGTACAGAGTCACTGTTTATTCAGGGTGAGGATCACTCACTGTGTAACTGTACAGAGTCACTGTTTATTCAGGGCGAGGATCACTCACTGTGTAACTGTACAGAGTCACTGTTTATTCAGGGCGAGGATCACTCACTGTCTCACTGTACAGAGTCACTGTTTATTCAGGGCGAGGATCACTCACTGTGTAACTGTACAGAGTCACTGTTTATTCAGGGCGAGGATCACTCACTGTGTAACTGTACAGAGTCACTGTTTATTCAGGGCGAGGGTCACTCACTGTGTAACTGTACAGAGTCACTGTTTATTCAGGGCGAGGGTCACTCACTGTGTAACTGTACAGAGTCACTGTTTATTCAGGGTGAGGATCACTCACTGTGTAACTGTACAGAGTCACTGTTTATTCAGGGTGAGGATCACTCACTGTCTCACTGTACAGAGTCACTGTTTATTCAGGGTGAGGATCACTCACTGTGTAACTGTACAGAGTCACTGTTTATTCAGGGCAAGGATCACTCACTGTCTCACTGTACAGAGTCACTGTTTATTCAGGGCAAGGATCACTCACTGTGTAACTGTACACAGTCACTGTTTATTCAGGATGAGGATCACTCACTGTGTAACTGTACAGAGTCACTGTTTATTCAGGGCGAGGATCACTCACTGTGTAACTGTACAGAGTCACTGTTTATTCAGGGCGAGGATCACTCACTGTGTAACTGTACAGAGTCACTGTTTATTCAGGGCGAGGATCACTCACTGTGTAACTGTACAGAGTCACTGTTTATTCAGGGCGAGGGTCACTCACTGTGTAACTGTACAGAGTCACTGTTTATTCAGGGCGAGGGTCACTCACTGTGTAACTGTACAGAGTCACTGTTTATTCAGGGTGAGGATCACTCACTGTGTAACTGTACAGAGTCACTGTTTATTCAGGGTGAGGGTCACTCACTGTGTAACTGTACCGAGTCACTGTTTATTCAGGGTGAGGATCACTCACTGTGTAACTGTGCAGAGTCACTGTTTATTCAGGGTGAGGATCACTCACTGTCTCACTGTACAGAGTCACTGTTTATTCAGGGTGAGGATCACTCACTGTCTCACTGTACAGTCACTGTTTATTCAGGGTCAGGGTCACTCACTGTGTAACTGTACAGAGTCACTGTTTATTCAGGGTGAGGATCACTCACTGTCTCACTGTACAGAGTCACTGTTTATTCAGGGTGAGGATCACTCACTGTCTCACTGTACAGAGTCACTGTTTATTCAGGGTGAGGATCACTCACTGTGTAACTGTACAGAGTCACTGTTTATTCAGGGTGAGGATCACTCACTGTCTCACTGTACAGAGTCACTGTTTATTCAGGGTGAGGATCACTCACTGTGTAACTGTACAGAGTCACTGTTTATTCAGGGTGAGGATCACTCACTGTCTCACTGTACAGAGTCACTGTTTATTCAGGGCGAGGATCACTCACTGTGTAACTGTACAGAGTCACTGTTTATTCAGGGCGAGGGTCACTCACTGTGTAACTGTACAGAGTCACTGTTTATTCAGGGCGAGGATCACTCACTGTGTAACTGTACAGAGTCACTGTTTATTCAGGGTGAGGATCACTCACTGTGTAACTGTACAGAGTCACTGTTTATTCAGGACGAGGGTCACTCACTGTGTAACTGTACAGAGTCACTGTTTATTCAGGGCGAGGGTCACTCACTGTGTAACTGTACAGAGTCACTGTTTATTCAGGGCGAGGGTCACTCACTGTGTTACTGTACAGAGTCACTGTTTATTCAGGGCGAGGGTCACTCACTGTGTAACTGTACAGAGTCACTGTTTATTCAGGGCAAGGATCACTCACTGTGTAACTGTACAGAGTCACTGTTTATTCAGGGCGAGGATCACTCACTGTGTAACTGTACAGAGTCACTGTTTATTCAGGGCGAGGGTCACTCACTGCGTAACTGTACAGAGTCATTGTTTATTCAGGGCGATGGTCGCTCACCGTGTAACTGTACAGAGTCACTGTTTATTCAGGGTAAGGATCACTCACTGTCTCACTGTACAAAGTCACTGCTTATTCAGGGTGAGGGTCACTCACTGTGTAACTGTACAGAGTCACTGTTTATTCAGGCCGAGGATCACTCACTGTGTAACTGTACAGAGTCACTGTTTATTCAGGGTGAGGATCACTCACTGTCACACTGTACAGAGTCACTGTTTATTCAGGGTGAGGATCACTCACTGTCTCACTGTACAGAGTCACTGTTTATTCAGGGTGAGGATCACTCACTGTCTCACTGTACAGAGTCACTGTGTACTCAGGGTAAGGATCACTCACTGTGTAATTGTACATAGTCACTGGTTATTCAGGGTGAGGGACACTCACTGTCCAGAGTCACTGTTTATTCAGGGTGAGGATCACTCACTGTGTAACTGTACAGAGTCACTGTTTATTCAGGGCGAGGATCACTCACTGTGTAACTGTACACAGTCACTGTTTATTCAGGGTGAGGATCACTCACTGTGTAACTGTACAGAGTCACTGTTTATTCAGGGTGAGGGTCACTCACTGTGTAACTGTACAGAGTCACTGTTTATTCAGGGTAAGGATCACTCACTGTGTAACTGTACAGAGTCACTGTTTATTCAGGGTGAGGATCACTCACTGTCTCACTGTACAGATGCACTGTTTATTCAGGGCAAGGATCACTCACTGTGTAACTGTACAGAGTCACTGTTTATTCAGGGTAAGGATCACTCACTGTCTCACTGTACAGAGACACTGTTTATTCAGGGCGAGGATCACTCACTGTGTAACTGTACAGAGTCATTGTTTATTCAGGGCGAGGGTCACTCACTGTGTAACTGTACAGAGTCACTGTATATTCAGGGCGAGGGTCACTCACTGTGTAACTGTACAGAGTCACTGTTTATTCAGGGCGAGGGTCGCTCACCGTGTAACTGTTTATTCAGGGCGAGGGTCACTCACTGTGTAACTGTACAGAGTCACTGTTTATTCAGGGCGAGGGTCACTCACTGTGTAACTGTACAGAGTCACTGTTTATTCAGGGCGAGGGTCACTCACTGTGTAACTGTACAGAGTCACTGTATATTCAGGGCGAGGGTCACTCACTGTGTAACTGTACAGAGACACTGTTTATTCAGGGTGAGGATCACTCACTGTGTAACTGTACAGAGTCACTGTTTATTCAGGGTGAGGGTCACTCACTGTGTAACTGTACAGAGTCACTGTTTATTCAGGGCGAGGGTCACTCACTGTCTCACTGTACAGAGTCACTGTTTATTCAGGGCGAGGGTCACTCACTGTGTAACTGTACAGAGTCACTGTTTATTCAGGGCGAGGGTCACTCACTGTGTAACTGTACAGAGTCACTGTTTATTCAGGGCGAGGGTCACTCACTGTGTAACTGTACAGAGTCACTGTTTATTCAGGGCGAAGGTCACTCACTGTGTAACTGTACAGAGTCACTGTTTATTCAGGGCGAGGGTCACTCACTGTTTAACTGTACAGAGTCACTGTTTATTCAGGGCGAGGGTCACTCACTGTGTAACTGTACAGAGTCACTGTTTATTCAGGGCGAGGGTCACTCACTGTGTAACTGTACAGAGTCACTGTTTATTCAGGGTGAGGGTCACTCACTGTGTAACTGTACAGAGTCACTGTTTATTCAGGGCGAGGGTCACTCACTGTGTAACTGTACAGAGTCACTGTTTATTCAGGGCGAGGATCACTCACTGTGTAACTGTACAGAGTCACTGTTTATTCAGGGCGAGGGTCACTCACTGCGTAACTGTACAGAGTCACTGTTTATTCAGGGCGATGGTCGCTCACCGTGTAACTGTACAGAGTCACTGTTTATTCAGGGCGAGGATCACTCACTGTGTAACTGTACAGAGTCACTGTTTATTCAGGGCGAAGATCACTCACTGTCTCACTGTACAGAGTCACTGTTTATTCAGGGCGAGGATCACTCACTGTCTCACTGTACAGAGTCACTGTTTATTCAGGGCGATGGTCGCTCACCGTGTAACTGTACAGAGTCACTGTTTATTCAGGGTGAGGATCACTCACTGTCTCACTGTACAGAGTCACTGCTTATTCAGGGCGAGGATCACTCACTGTGTAACTGTACAGAGTCACTGTTTATTCAGGGCGAGGGTCACTCACTGCGTAACTGTACAGAGTCACTGTTTATTCAGGGCGAGGGTCGCTCACCGTGTAACTGTACAGAGTCACTGTTTACTCAGGGCGAGGATCACTCACTGTGTAACTGTACAGAGTCACTGTTTATTCAGGGCGAAGATCACTCACTGTCTCACTGTACAGAGTCACTGTTTATTCAGGGCGAGGGTCACTCACTGCGTAACTGTACAGAGTCACTGTTTATTCAGGGCGAGGGTCGCTCACCGTGTAACTGTACAGAGTCACTGTTTACTCAGGGCGAGGATCACTCACTGTGTAACTGTACAGAGTCACTGTTTATTCAGGGCGAAGATCACTCACTGTCTCACTGTACAGAGTCACTGTTTATTCAGGGCGAGGATCACTCACTGTCTCACTGTACAGAGTCACTGTTTATTCAGGGCGAGGATCATTCACTGTGTAACTGTACAGAGTCACTGTTTATTCAGGGTGAGGGTCACTCACTGTGTAACTGTACAGAGTCACTGTTTATTCAGGGTGAGGATCACTCACTGTCTCACTGTACAGAGTCACTGTTTATTCAGGGCGAAGATCACTCACTGTGTAACTGTACAGAGTCACTGTTTATTCAGGGTGAGGGTCACTCACTGCGTAACTGTACAGAGTCACTGTTTATTCAGTGTGAGGATCACTCACTGTGTAACTGTACATAGTCACTGGTTATTCAGGGCGAGGGTCACTCACTGTGTAACTGTACAGAGTCACTGTTTATTCAGGGCGAGGGTCACTCACTGTGTAACTGTGCAGAGTCACTGTTTATTCAGGGCGAGGGTCACTCACTGTGTAACTGTACAGAGTCACTGTTTATTCAGGGTGAGGATCACTCACTGTGTAACTGTACAGAGTCACTGTTTATTCAGGGTGAGGGTCACTCACTGTGTAACTGTACAGAGTCACTGTTTATTCAGGGTGAGGATCACTCACTGTGTAACTGTACAGAGTCACTGTTTATTCAGGGTGAGGGTCACTCACTGTGTAACTGTACAGAGTCACTGTTTATTCAGGGCGAGGGTCACTCACTGTGTAACTGTACAGAGTCACTGTTTATTCAGGGCGAGGATCACTCACTGTGTAACTGTACAGAGTCACTGTTTATTCAGGGCGAGGGTCACTCACTGCGTAACTGTACAGAGTCACTGTTTATTCAGGGCGATGGTCGCTCACCGTGTAACTGTACAGAGTCACTGTTTATTCAGGGCGAGGATCACTCACTGTGTAACTGTACAGAGTCACTGTTTATTCAGGGCGAAGATCACTCACTGTCTCACTGTACAGAGTCACTGTTTATTCAGGGCGAGGATCACTCACTGTCTCACTGTACAGAGTCACTGTTTATTCAGGGCGATGGTCGCTCACCGTGTAACTGTACAGAGTCACTGTTTATTCAGGGTGAGGATCACTCACTGTCTCACTGTACAGAGTCACTGTTTATTCAGGGCGAGGATCACTCACTGTGTAACTGTACAGAGTCACTGTTTATTCAGGGCGAGGGTCACTCACTGCGTAACTGTACAGAGTCACTGTTTATTCAGGGCGAGGGTCGCTCACCGTGTAACTGTACAGAGTCACTGTTTACTCAGGGCGAGGATCACTCACTGTGTAACTGTACAGAGTCACTGTTTATTCAGGGCGAAGATCACTCACTGTCTCACTGTACAGAGTCACTGTTTATTCAGGGCGAGGGTCACTCACTGCGTAACTGTACAGAGTCACTGTTTATTCAGGGCGAGGGTCGCTCACCGTGTAACTGTACAGAGTCACTGTTTACTCAGGGCGAGGATCACTCACTGTGTAACTGTACAGAGTCACTGTTTATTCAGGGCGAAGATCACTCACTGTCTCACTGTACAGAGTCACTGTTTATTCAGGGCGAGGATCACTCACTGTCTCACTGTACAGAGTCACTGTTTATTCAGGGCGAGGATCATTCACTGTGTAACTGTACAGAGTCACTGTTTATTCAGGGTGAGGGTCACTCACTGTGTAACTGTACAGAGTCACTGTTTATTCAGGGTGAGGATCACTCACTGTCTCACTGTACAGAGTCACTGTTTATTCAGGGCGAAGATCACTCACTGTGTAACTGTACAGAGTCACTGTTTATTCAGGGTGAGGGTCACTCACTGCGTAACTGTACAGAGTCACTGTTTATTCAGTGTGAGGATCACTCACTGTGTAACTGTACAGAGTCACTGTTTATTCAGGGTGAGGATCACTCACTGTGTAACTGTACAGAGTCACTGTTTATTCAGGGTGAGGGTCACTCACTGTGTAACTGTACAGAGTCACTGTTTATTCAGGGTGAGGATCACTCACTGTGTAACTGTACAGAGTCACTGTTTATTCAGGGTGAGGGTCACTCACTGTGTAACTGTACAGAGTCACTGTTTATTCAGGGCGATGGTCGCCCACCGTGTAACTGTACAGAGTCACTGTTTATTCAGGGTAAGGATCACTCACTGTCTCACTGTACAGAGTCACTGTTTATTCAGGGCGAGGTTCACTCACTGTGTAACTGTACAGAGTCACTGTTTATTCAGGGTGAGGGTCACTCACTGTCTCACTGTACAGAGTCACTGTTTATTCAGGGCGAGGATCACTCACTGTGTAACTGTACAGAGTCACTGTTTATTCAGGGCGAGGATCACTCACTGTGTAACTGTACAGAGTCACTGTTTATTCAGGGCGAGGGTCACTCACTGTGTAACTGTACAGAGTCACTGTTTATTCAGGGCGAGGGTCACTCACTGTGTAACTGTACAGAGTCACTGTTTATTCAGGGCGAGGTTCACTCACTGTGTAACTGTACAGAGTCACTGTTTATTCAGGGCGAGGATCACTCACTGTGTAACTGTACAGAGTCACTGTTTATTCAGGGTAAGGATCACTCACTGTCTCACTGTACAGAGTCACTGTTTATTCAGGGCGAGGATCACTCACTGTGTAACTGTACAGAGTCACTGTTTATTCAGGGCGAAGATCACTCACTGTGTAACTGTACAGAGTCACTGTTTATTCAGGGCGAAGATCACTCACTGTGTAACTGTACAGAGTCACTGTTTATTCAGGGCGATGGTCGCCCACCGTGTAACTGTACAGAGTCACTTTACTCAGGGTAAGGATCACTCACTGTCTCACTGTACAGAGTCACTGTTTATTCAGGGCGAGGATCACTCACTGTCTCACTGTGCAGACTTGCTGTTTTCTCAGCAGGGTAATGTTGAGAATTATTGCGTGTCTGATAAGTCAGCTGGGTCTGGGCTAAAGAACAAGCAATGGATCCACTCAGTGGAAGGAGTTTGCTTTTATTTATTTGGTGTCAGTGTTCCTCTTACAGCTGTTAACGCTCATGTGAAGTGTCGCGACTGAAAATACAAGAACTCAAACTGAAGAGTTCTAAAAATAGACTTTTCTTTTCAAAAGATGGACAATGAGTTTCAAAAATGGCCACTGAAGTTCAAAGTGTATATTCAAACTGTATTAATGTCTGTTAAGGACAAGAGGATACATTCCAAGCTAAGAGGTTACAATTACACCATCCTGATCCCATCAAGAGACATTCCTGAATTGAATGGGTTCTTCTGAAACAAAGAAGATTTGAAGTTGCCACATCCTGGGCCATTGTCGGACACCACAGGGAGGAAGATCTATGTCTCCCATCAGAGGCAAGATGTGAGACCATTTTGACCTTAAAAGTAGCTCATTGGGGAGATAGACAGACAGACAGACAACCAGGACAAAGATCACCAAAGCCTGTCCAGCTTAGAGCTGGAGGAAAATCCAGCAATAAGGTGCCATGCAATGAATTCTACACTTCAACTTGTGCATCAGAGAACTGGAAGTGATCCCCTGTCTTCAGACTGGAATTTCAACCAACCGAGAAATCTACTAATAATCCAGGCCTGCAACTTTAAAGAAGAAATTCACCTCTGAGAAGATTCAACAGGTTATCGTGAACCCCGAACATCTACCTCACCTCAAAACACTTACTGCTTTTCTTCTCTATCACTTTTCGTGTGTGAGCATGCAAGTGAATGCGTGTGTGGTGTGAACATTTCAGGAGTATCGCTCAGTAAATAGTTAAACTGCTGTATTAAACCTGCAAGAAAACCTATCACGGTCTGTTTATTTGACAAATACACTGTTGGAGGGGCGGTACTGAAGGAGTGCTGCATTGGCTGAAGGGCAGCATTGAGGGAGCACTGCACTGACCAAGGGGCGATACTGAGGGAGCACTGCACTGACCGAGCGGGAATATAAAGGGAGAGCTGCACTTTCGGAGCGTCAGTACTGAGGGAGTGCCGCACTGTCGGAGAGTCAGTACCAAGTGAGCGCCGCACTGTCGGAGAGTCAGTACCGAGTGAGTAATGCACTGTCGGAGGATCAGTACTGAGGGAGTGCTGCACTGTCGGAGAGTCAGTACCAAGTGAGCGCCGCACTGTCGGAGAGTCAGTACCGAGTGAGTAATGCACTGTTGGAGGATCAGTACTGAGGGAGTGCTGCACTGTTGGAGAGTCAGTACTGAGGGGCCATTGTACGTTGGAAGCACCGTCTTTCAGATGTGACATTAAACCCAATCCCTTTCTGCCCTCTTAGGCAGATGTAAACAATCCTATTGTACGATTCAAATGACAGCAGTTAAGTTCTGTCCCGTGTCCGAGCTTATATTTAACACTCAACCGTCACTAAAATATCATAATGTTGTTTGTGGGAGCTTGCCATGCAACCAATTGGTTATTGTGTTTCCAACATTACATAAGTTCACAATGTCTGGCTGTGTCATGTTCTGAGATCATGATTTAATTTCCTCAAACGCTGCATCAAGTGATATTTGGGATTTGTTTTCTCTCCCCTCCCTGCTGAAGCCAGGTATACAGCTTCCACAGACCCTGAGCTTCCCAGCACTCCTCTGCGTTGTGTTTGTGACTGTCACACACTCCCCAACATTACTAGGCAGCAATTGGCACAGCCCATGCCCCAGTCAGAGGGCACAGCTGACCCTGCCAATGCCCAGAGTCCACTGCAACTCCACTTGCTCACCTCCCACCACCGGCTTTGACTTGTGAAAGTGAACAAAACTTCACTGAATGTTGGGAGAGAAAAACAGATTACAAAAGCTTCCTGTGGGTGGTCCCAAACTTCTACTTTGGTTCCCAGATGTTGGCACAGGACCCAGATCGTCCGCATTGAAATCCCATCTACTGCAGCCCTTTGTTTTTTTGTTTCTGTGCTGAGCCTGATTTACAGTTCAGAAGCTGCAAGTTCTTTAGACTGGGGGATGGGGCGCAGTAAAGGAACATGAAAGAACCTGGAAAGTGTAAAACGCAGGGTGTGTAACAGATGTAGAGTGTGTGGTGTAGTGCTGTGGAGAACTTCAGATGCATTGTGCATAAAACTGGAGCTGTACCCCATTTGTGCACAGCAAGCTCCCACAAACTGCAATGTGACAGTAACCAGATCATTTCACTTCACTGATGTTGGGTCGAAGGCTACGTATTGGCAGATTACTGGGGAGATGTCCATTGCTGTTGCTGAAATAGAGCCAGCCACCTGAAATGGCAGACAGGGCCTCAGTTCAACATCTCATTCAAAAACGAGTTAAGTTTTGGTGCGTCACGAAATCGACACCTGCCGCTTTGAGGGTCTCTTCTCTGAGCAGGTGTACTGGTTACCAAATACCAAGTGACCTGCAGCCCACAGACTGATAACCTGTTCTCGAGCACGTTCCCAGAATAAGCACCAGCCACTTCAACCTTGGCATTATCCTGGATTTTACTGACTCCAGCCGGCTGCAGTTCTGCAGTTTGCAGCTGGAACACGTGGCTTGTGGACACAGAATCAATTTGAGGCTGACTTCATTTTCCAACACTAGTGACTGTTGGATATCCTGGGCAACAGCGCGCTCTGTTGGCCATCCGCACAGTGACGTGAACTATCATCCTCACCAAGAATCACAGCAAATACAAAGAGCAACATGTCACTCTCTCCGCACTTTCACTCAGTGGTAGCATTCCCCCCTCGAAGTCCAGGACGTACAGTCCTGCCAAGTCGAGACCGGAGCTCTGGCACGGATAAGCACGCCTCATGGGCGAGGGGATGTCCCTCATCCCTCATTGTGGGAGCCCTTAAAACTCTCCTGCTGCACCGGACTGACGCCCAACAGCCTGTGAAATCTTCCACTAATTCACAATATTCTCCAAGAGAAGAGAACGGAGACACAAAACCACTTGCCATGGGATGTAGGAACCACTTGCCAATGTAGGAAACACGGCAGTCAGCTTGCAAAGAGCAACACGTTAGGGTTAAGCTTGCAAAGAGCAAGATGTCAGAAACATAGAACAGTACAGCACAGTCCAGGCCCTTCGGCCCACCATGTTGTGCCGAACCTTTAACCTACTCTAAGATCAAACTACCTACATACCCTTCATTCTACTATCATCCATGTACCTATCCAAGAGTCGCTTAAATGTCCCTAATGTATCTGCTTCTACTACCACCGCTGGCAGTGCATTCCACGCACCCACCACTCTCTGTGTAAAGAACCTACCTCTGACATCTCCCCAAAACCTTCCTCCAATCACCTTAAAATTATGCCCCCTGGTGATAGCCCTTTCCATCCTGGGAAAAAGTCTCTGACTATCCACTCTATCTATGCATCTCATCATCTTGTACCCCTCTATCAAGTCACCTCTCATCCTTCTTCGCTCCAATGAGAAAAGCCCTAGCTCCCTCAATCTTTCTTCGAAAGACATGCCCTCCAGTCCAGGCAGCATCCTGGTAAATCTCCTCTGCACCTTCTCTAAAGCTTCCACGTCCTTCCAATAATGAGGCGACCAGAACTGAACACAATATTCCAAGTGTGGTCAAACCAGGGCCTTATAGAGCTGCAGCATAACCTCGTGGCTCTTAAACTCAATCCCCCTGTTAATGAAAGCCAACACACCATACGCCTTCTTAACAACCCTATCAACTTGGGTGGCAACTTTGAGCGATCTATGGACATGGACCCCAAGATCCCTCTGTTCCTCCACACTACCAAGAATCCTGTCTTTAAGCCTGTATTCTGCATTCAAATTCGACCTTCCAAAATGAATCACTTCACACTTTTCCAGGCTGAACTCCATCTGCCACTTCTCAGCCCAGCTCTGCATCCTGTCAATGTCCCGTTGCAACCTACAACAGCCTTTCACACTATCCACAACTCCAGCAACCTTCGTGTCATCGGCAAACTTGCTAACCCAGCCTTCCACTTCCTCATCCAAGTCATTTACAAAAATCACAAAGAGCAGAGGTCCCAGAACAGATCCCTGCGGAACACCACTGGTCACCGAGCTCCAGGCTGAATACTTTCCATCTACTACCACCCTCTGTCTTCTATGGGCCAGCCAATTCTGTATCCAGACAGCCAACTTTCCCTGTATCCCATGCCTCCTTACTTTCTGAATGAGCCTACCATGGGGAACCTTATCAAACGCCTTGCTAAAATCCATATACACCACATCCACTGCTCTTCCTTCATCAATGTGTTTTGTCACATCTTCAAAGAATTCAATAAGGCTTGTGAGGCATGACCTGCCCCTCACAAAGCCATGCTGACTGTCTCTAATCAAACTATGCTTTTCCAAATAATCATAAATCCTGTCTCTCAGAATCCTCTCCAATAATTTGCCCACTACCGACGTAAGACTGACTGGTCTATAATTCCCAGGGTTATCCCTATTCCCTTTCTTGAACAAGGGAATAACATTTGCCACCCTCCAATCATCTGGTACTACTCCAGTGGACAGTGAGGACGCAAAGATCATCGCCAAAGGCGCGGCAATCTCTTCCCTCGCTTCCCGTAATATCCTTGGGTATATCCCGTCTGGCCCCGGGGACTTATCTGTCCTCATGTCTTTCAAAATTTCCAGCATATCCTCCCTCTTAACATCAACCTGTTCGAGCATATCAGCCTGTTCCACACTGTCCTCACAAACGACCAGGTCCCTCTCACTAGTGAATACTGAAGCAAAGTATTCATTTCGGACCTCCCCTACCTCCTCCGACTCCAGGCACAAGTTCCCTCCACTATCCCTGATCGGCCCTACCCTCACTCTGGCCATCCTCTTGTTCCTCACATAAGTGTAGAACGCCTTGGGATTTTCCTTAATCCTACTTTTTCATGTCCCCTTCTAGCTCTCCTAAGTCCATTCTCCAATTCCTTCCTGGCTACCTTGTAACCCTCTAGAGCCCTGTCTGATCCTTGCTTCCTCAACCTTAAGTAAGCTTCCTTCTTTCTCTTGACTAGCTGTTCCACATCTCTTGTCATCCAAGGTTCCTTCACCCTACCATCCCTTCCTTGCCTCATCGGGACAAACCTATCCAGCAGTCGCAGCAAGTGCTCCCTCAACAACCTCCACATTTCTGTCGTGCATTTCCCTGAGAACATCTGTTCCCAATTTATGCTCCCCAGTTCCTGCCTAATAGCATTGTAATTCCCCCTCCCCCAATTAAATATTTTCCCATCCCGTCTGCTCCTGTCCCTCTCCATGACTATAGTAAAGGTCAGGGAGTTGTGATCACTATCACCGAAATGCTCTCCCACCGAGAGATCTGCCACCTGGCCTGGTTCGTTGCCAAGCACCAAGTCCAACATAGCCTCCCCTCTAGTCGGCCTATCTACATATTGAGTCAGGAAACCTTCCTGGACACACCTGACAAAAACTGCTCCATCCAAACTATTTGCACTAAGGAGGTTCCAATCAATATTAGGGAAGTTGAAGTCACCCACGACAACAAACCTGTTACTTCTGCACCTTTCCAAAATCTGCCTCCCAATCTGTTCCTCCGTGTCTCTGTTGCTATTGGGGGGTCTATAGAAAACTCCCAACAAAGTGACTGCTCCTTTCCTGTTTCTGACTTCCACCCATAATGATTCAGTAGACAAACCCTCCTCGACGACCTTCCTTTCTGCAGCTGTGATACTATCCCTGATTAACAATGCCACTCCCCCACCTCTTTTACCTCCCTCCCTATTCCTTTTGAAACATCTAAACCCCGGAACATCCAACATCCATTCCTGCCCCTGTGATATCCAAGTCTCCGTAATGGCCACAACATCGTAGCTCCAAGTACTGATCCATGCTCTAAGTTCATCACCCTTATTCCTGACACTTCTTGCGTTAAAATAGACACACTTCAAACCATCATCTTGACTAGCTGTTCCACATCGCTGTGCTCCCTCAATACTGACCCTCCGACATCGCTGCGCTCCCTCAGTACTGACCCTCCAACATCGCTGCGCTCCCTCAGTACAGACCCTTCGCTATCGCTGTGCTCCCTCAGTACTGACTCTCCGACATCGCTGCGCTCCCTCAATACTGACTCTCCGACATCGCTGCGCTCCCTCAGTGTTGACCCTCCAACATCGCTGCGCTCCCTCAGTTACAGACCCTTCGCTATCGCTGTGCTCCCTCAGTACTGACTCTCCGACATTGCTGCGCTCCCTCAGTACTGACCCTCCAACATCGCTGCGCTCCCTCAGAACAGACCCTCCGCTATCGCTGTGCTCCCTCAGTACTGACCCTCCAACATCGCTGCGCTCCCTCAGAACAGACCCTTCGCTATCGCTGTGCTCCCTCAGTACTGACTCTCCGACATCGCTGCGCTCCCTCAGTACTGACCCTCCAACATCGCTGCGCTCCCTCAGTACAGACCCTTCGCTATCGCTGTGCTCCCTCAGTACTGACTCTCCGACATCGCTGCGCTCCCTCAGTACTGACCCTGCAACATCGCTGTGCTCCCTCAGAACAGACCCTCCGCTATCGCTGTGCTCCCTCAGTAGTGACTCTCCGACATCGCTGCGCTCCCTCAGTAGTGACTCTCCGACATCGCTGCGCTCCTTCAGTAGTGACTCTCCGACATTGCTGTGCTCCCTCAGTACTGACCTTCCGACATCACTGCGCTCCCTCAGTACTGACCCTCGGACTGTGCAGTGCTCCCACAGTACTGCACTGGAATATCAGTCTCATTGTGATTACTGCGTTCAAGTCTATGCACCGAGAGTGCTGTGATCTGGACGTCTGAAGCAGCAATCAAAAAATTGTCAATGACCAGCTCCCATTTAGGCTTACAACAGCGGGGAGTCCTGTGAAAACATACTCCACTGGAACCAGCCTGGGCGGTTTCTGAACCCGAGACACCACACTTGTAGTGTCTCCCACCCGCCCTCCTCCTCTAACCAAAAAAAAGGACTTGGTGGGGTGTTTATAAGGTAAGGCTTTTTCGATTTCTCTGGTTTTATTGTGATTGGTAAAAACTTTTCGTTCCTTTTTCATTTAACTAAGTTTAAACTTAAGATTAAAAATGGCAGGAGATCTCAGACCCGTATCATGCTCCTCTTGCTCAATGTGGGAGCTCAGGGACATGGCTGATGACCCTGGCTCCTTCACGTGCAGGAAGTGTGTCCAGCTGCAGCTCTTGTTAGACCGCATGACGGCTCTGGAGCTGCGGATGGACTCACTTTGGAGCATGCGCGATGCTGAGGAGGTAGTGGATAGCACGTTTAGTGAATTGGTCACACCGCAGATTAGGATTGCTGAGGGAGAAAGGGAATGGGTGACCAAAAGGCAGAGAAAGAGCAGGAAGGCAGCGCAGGAGTCCCCTGCGGTCATCTCCCTCCAAAACAAGTATACCGTTTTGGATACTGTTGAGGGAGATGGCTCACCAGGGGAAGGCAGCAGTAGCCAGGTCCATGGCACCGTGGCTGGCTCTGCTGTTCCGAAGGGCGGGAAAAAGAGTGGAAGGGCTATAGTCGTAGGGGATTCGATTGTAAGGGGAGTAGATAGGCGGTTCTGTGGTCGAAAACGAGGCTCCCGAATGGTATGTTGCCTCCCAGGTGCACGGGTCAGGGATGTCTCAGATAGGCTGCAGAACATTCTGAAAGGGGAGGGTGAACAGCCAGTTGTCATTGTGCACATAGGCACTAATGATATAGGTAAAAAACGGGATGAGGTCCTACAAGCAGAGTTTAGGGAGTTAGGAGCCAAGTTAAAAAGTAGGACCTCAAAGGTAGTAATCTCAGGATTACTACCAGTGCCACGTGATAGTCAGAGTAAAAATGAAAGAATAGTCAGGATGAATGCGTGGCTTGAGAGATGGTGCAGGAAGGAGGGGTTCAGATTTTTGGGACATTGGGACCGGTTCTGGGGGAGGTGGGACTATTACAAATTGGACGGTCTACACCTGGGCCGGACTGGAACCAATGTCCTTGGAGGTGCTTTTGCTAACGCTGTTGGGGAGGGTTTAAACTAATGTGGCAGGGGGATGGGAACCAATTGAGGTCAGTTGACAGTAAGGAGGTAGTAACAAAAGCCTGTAAGGAACTAGATAATGAAGTCAGTGTGACTAAGGGGAAGAGCAGGCAGGGAGCAGATGATGAATATAAAGGGACTGGTGGTCTGAGGTGCATTTGTTTTAATGCAAGAAGTGTAGTTGGTAAGGCAGATGAACTTAGGGCTTGGATTGGTACCTGGGAGTATGATGTTATTGCTATTACTGAGACTTGGTTGAGGGAAGGGCATGATTGGCAACTAAATATCCCAGGATATCGATGCTTCAGGCGGGATAGAGAGGGAGGTAAAAGGGGTGGAGGAGTTGCATTACTGGTCAAAGAGGATATCACAGCTGTGCTGAAGGAGGGCACTATGGAGGACTCGAGCAGTGAGGCAATATGGACAGAACTCAGAAATAGGAAGGGTGCGGTAACAATGTTGGGGCTGTACTACAGGCCTCCCAACAGCGAGCGTGAGATAGAGGTACAAATATGTAAACAGATTATGGAAAGATGTAGGAGCAACAGGGTGGTGGTGATAGGAGATTTTAATTTTCCCAACATTGACTGGGATTCGCTTAGTGTTAGAGGTCCAGATGGAGCAGAATTTGTAAGGAGCATCCAGGAGGGTTTTCTAGAGCAGTATGTAAATAGTCCAACTCGGGAAGGGGCCATACTGGACCTGGTGTTGGGGAATGAGCCCGGCCAGGTTGTTGAAGTTTCAGTAGGGGACTACTTTGGGAATAGTGATCACAATTCCGTAAGCTTTAAAATACTCATGGACAAAGACGAGAGTGGTCCTAAAGGAAGAGTGCTAAATTGGGGGAAGGCCAACTATACCAAAATTCGGCAGGAGCTGGGAAATGTAGATTGGGAGCAGCTGTTTGAAGGTAAATCTACATGTGATATGTGGGAGGCTTTTAAAGAGAGGTTGATTAGCGTGCAGGAGAGACATGTTCCTGTGAAAATGAGGGATAGAAATGGCAAGATTAGGGAACCATGGATGACAGGTGAAATTGTGAGACTAGCTAAGAGGAAAAAGGAAGCATACATAAGGTCTAGGCGGCTGATGAAAGACGAAGCTTTGAAAGAATATCGGGAATGTAGGACCAATCTGAAACGAGGAATTAAGAGGGCTAAAAGGGGTCATGAAATATCTTTAGCAAACAGGGTTAAGGAAAATCCCAAAGCCTTTTATTCATATATAAGGAGAAAGAGGGTAACTAGAGAAAGGATTGGCCCACTAAAGGACAAAGGAGGAATGTTATGCTTGGACTCAGAGAAAATGGGTGAGATTCTAAACGAGTACTTTGCATCGGTATTCACCGAGGAGAGGGACATGACGGATGTTGAGGTTAGGAACAGATGTTTGATTACTCTAGGTCAAGTCGGCATAAGGAGGGAGGAAGTGTTGGGTATTCTAAAGGGCATTAAGGTGGACAAGTCCCCAGGTCCGGATGGGATCTATCCCAGGTTACTGAGGGAAGCGAGAGAGGAAATAGCTGGGGCCTTAACAGATATCTTTGCAGCATCCTTAAACACGGGTGAGGTCCCGGAGGACTGGAGAATTGCTAATGTTGTCCCCTTGTTTAAGAAGGGTAGTAGGGATAATCCAGGTAATTATAGACCGGTGAGCCTGACGTCAGTGGTAGGGAAGCTGCTGGAGAAGATACTGAGGGATAGGATCAATTCCCATTTGGAAGAAAATGGGCTCATCAGTGATAGGCAACATGGTTTTGTGCAGGGAAGGTCATGTCTTACCAACTTAATAGAATTCTTTGAGGAAGTGACAAAGTTGATTGATGAGGGAAGGGCTGTCGATGTCATATACATGGACTTCAGTAAGGCGTTTGATAAGGTTCCCCATGGCAGGCTGATGGAGAAAGTGAAGGCGCTTGGGGTCCAAGGTGTACTAGCTCGATGGATAAAGAACTGGCTGGGCAACAGGAGACAGAGAGTAGCAGTAGAAGGGAGTTTCTCAAAATGGAGACGTGTGACCAGTGGTGTTCCACAGGGATCCGTGCTGGGACCACTGTTGTTTGTGATATACATTAATGATTTGGAGGAAAGTATAGGTGGACTGATTAGCAAATTTGCAGACGACACTAAGATTGGTGGAGTAGCAGATAGTGAAGGGGACTGTCAGAGAATACAGCAGAATATAGATAGATTGGAGAGTTGGGCAGAGAAATGGCAGATGGAGTTCAATCAGGGCAAATGCGAGGTGATGCATTTTGGAAGATCCAATTCAAGAGTGAACTATACAGTAAATGGAAAAGTCCTGGGGAAAATTGATGTCCAGAGAGATTTGGGTGTTCAGGTCCACTGTTCCCTGAAGGTGGCAACGCAGGTAAATAGAGTGGTCAAGAAGGCATACGGCATGCTTTCCTTCATCGGACGGGGCATTGAGTACAAGAGTTGGCAGGTCATGTTACAGTTGTATAGGACTTTGGTTCGGCCACATTTGGAATACTGCGTACAGTTCTGGTCGCCACATTATCAAAAGGATGTGGATGCTTTGGAGAGGGTGCAGAGGAGGTTCACAAGGATGTTGCCTGGTATGAAGGGCGCTAGCTATGAAGAGAGGTTGAGCAGATTAGGATTATTTTCATTAGAAAGACAGAGGTTGAGGGGGGACCTGATTGAGGTGTACAAAAGCATGAGAGGTATAGACAGGGTGGATAGCAAGAGGCTTTTTCCCAGAGTGGGGGTTTCAATTACTAGAGGACACGAGTTCAAAGTGAAAGGGGAAAAGTTTAGGGGGGATATGCGTGGAAAGTTCTTTACGCAGAGGGTGGTGGGCACCTGGAACGCATTGCCAGCGGAGGTGGTAGATGCGGGCACGATGGATTCTTTTAAGATGTATCTAGACAGATACATGAATGGGCAGGAAGAAAAGAGATACAGAACCTTAGAAAATAGGCGACATGTTTAGAGAGAGGATCTGGATCGGCGCAGGCTTGGAGGGCCGAAGGGCCTGTTCCTGTGCTGTAATTATCTTTGTTGTTCTTTGACACCATCAGTGTTTTAAAACGCAATCCCATTCTGCCTGGTGTCTTTGGGAAATCATATCCTGCAAATTCATTTTTCCATGAAAAATGCAAACATGCAGAAACTTTCCTTCAAATTAACGCCACAAATCAGTTAAAAATCTTGGATGGGGAACACCATTCCTGTGCACAAACCATATTTCCTGTGGTCACATTTTCCAATCAACATTTACTGCAGTGAATTAGTCCACCAACAGACACAATTTCATTTTGCTATGTCAACTGTCACGATGTAATTGCAGGCTCTGGTCACTGGATAGCAGAGTGGAGCCAGTTTCCGAAACCTCGCCCTCTCGAGCCCCCAAACCCAAATCCATCACCATTTTCACACAGAAAAATAACCATTCGAATCATCAACTGACACACATCAGTGTACTCGGTGCAGACGTCTGAAAAGGAGACTCCAGTAATCAGCAGACAACTAACAAAATACACACAAACACAAACCCCCATCTCACGCACACACACCTGCACTGTTGCAGTTTGAGAATTTGAAATCAGCGTGAAAAATTGGAAATAAACATCTGGTCTCAGTAAAGTGACCATGAAACTGTCGAATTGTTGTAAAAACCGAACTGGTTCACAAACTGGAACTCCTTTGCTCACAGTACTGTTGTTGGACCTACAGCCCAAGGATTGCAGCGGTTCAAAAAGGCAGCTCACCAGCTCCTTCCAAGGGCAATTAGGGATGGGCAATAAAACGCTGGCATAGCCAGCGACGCCCACATCCCACGACGAGTAAAACAAAATGTCCTTTGGGGATGGAAACCTGTTGTCCTTGCCCAGTCTGGGCCTCTAAGTGCCAGTAACACACCAATATGGGTGACCCTTAACTGCCCCTGCAGCAAGACACACAACTGTCCCAAAGTCAAGGATGGGTACTAAGTACCAGCCTTGCCAGTGACACCTACATCCTAAGAATGAATCAAAAATAAGAAATGCTGGATTCACTCAGCAGGTCTGGCAGCATCTGTGGAAAGAGAAGCAGAGTTAACGTTTCGGGTCAGTGACCCGAAGAAGGGTCACTGACCCGAAACGTTAACTCTGCTTCTCTTTCCACAGATGCTGCCAGACCTGCTGAGTGAATCCAGCATTTCTTGTTTTTGTTTCAGATTTCCAGCATCCGCAGTATTTTGCTTTTATCCTAAGAATGAATATCAGACACTTATCTTCAGAGTTTGTGAGGGAGGCTGGATCTGCATTACTGAGCCCAGTCGATTAAAATACACAATACCTGGCGATACAAGCTCAGAAACCCTGGAGGCTGGCTGGCTGCCAAATATTATCAGAGCACGAATGGCCCACCATATAGGCTGGTGAAGCAAGCATCCTGCTCCGTGTTTATGGCAACACTTCACACATCCCAAGTTCAGATTCGAAGGGCAGAACAGGAACACACATCTGGAGCAGCAGCCAATGAAACCAAACTTATATTTTTAATGCAAATTTTGCTACAAGAAAAATTCGCTGTCATCTCATCGCTGTGTTAAATTAGAAACTGCAACGCTTTTCTCAGTGCACTTACAAAAAACACAAGTTCATGAAACTCTTTTTAACCAACAGTATCAATGCAGAATTTCTCTCATGAAGAGAGCTGTCCTTTTCTTAAAAGGACACCAGGGACGGTTACAGCACACTTTTAAAGATTCTGCAAAAAAGAGAACTCTTACTTTTAAAAAAACGCACCAACATATGATGGTGTTCCTGGTGAATTGGAAGCCAAGTGGTTAAAACAGGGAGGAAGTCAGTATCTCTCAAGAGTCCTTTCTCACCAATATAACTGAAATGTATAAGTTTCCACCTTTCAGTCTACCATCCCCAGCTAAACAGACCCTAAAATCCTAGTGACAGATTTCATTTGCCATATCCAATTGGATCAGAAGCCTATTTTAGGCACTAGGTCTTCAGTTTTCTTTGTGGGGGGGAGGGGTTGGGTGGTGAGGATGCTTTTGATGTGAATTTGCTGACACTAGCTTAGTCGGGAATGTCGCAGAGGAGGCTCAGAGGTCAATATTTCTCCCTGTTTCCAGGCAAAGACTGAGCCAAGTGCTCCACTAAGGCCCATGTTTGATCACCTCTGCCTTGAAGGAATCAACTAAACCAGAACGAACGCTGCTGCTGTAGTTTGGAGTTCTCTCAAGAAACAAACTAGCAGCCCTCGCAACCCATTGGTCTATCAGTTTGGACAGTCGCTGCTCTTGGCATCAGGCAGCTGCAGTGGGACTCTGCGGCTCTTTAAAAGCAGTTTGGGTGCCTTTGAGCCAGCAGCTGACCTGAGGTAAGGAGCAAGGAGTTGACAGTTACGTCCTCACCAAGACTCAGCAAACTTGGATTCAACAATGAAAACACCTCAAGAGCCTACCTAATCAGCTGCTGGTACTCACTCCCTTCCACCAGAGGAAACCACCACTGTCATCTGGAAAGTCAGGAGTACCAGTGATCCTTGCCTAAGAGCAGCAACAGGAGGGATAATCTGTGAAACAAACTCAGCCACAACAACCTGACTCTGGGACATTCTTCTGAGCACCTCTTGTACAAGCACCAGGTTGCTGGTCTTGTGGCAGCCTCCGCCAACAACACGCCCTTTCCCTGACCAGTGGCTCCTCGCATCCTGTTACACCCCTGCCCTCTCTCAGTTCTACAAACCAGCTACCTTTCCCAAAAGCAACGTGTGCCCAACTGCAGGTCATGGTTCTAGAGAGGGGAGGGCTACGAAGTTGGTGCAGGGCCTGACCACATCTGCTCACGACTTTACACTGAGTTGCGGGAGTTCATGCATTTCTTTTAACTGGTCAGTGCTGGAAGCTGCTGGACATGAGAAGACAGATTCTTCAATCTGGAGAGGTTCCCCGATTCAACAGCTGCAACAAATCCAACACTTCTCTTCCAGGTCACTCACCCCACTGGCTCCTAATTCAAATTGCAATATACTGACTGATGCTAACTGTTCAGGGTGGGTTAATACTCATGTCCAAGTGATTTCTGTCCCAATAAAAAATAAGAGCAGTAAACAGAAGTGCGTCACCATCACAACAAGATTCCTTTCAACTGACGTTATTTGGGACTCTTTGTAAAGAGGGCAATAAAAAGATCATAATTCAGTGGCCTGCATTAAGGCCACCCAGTATCTGTGAGGAATTCCGCAAGCAGACATGGTCGGTCGAGAATGATGTTCTCAAAGTGCAACTTGGGAAAGGTAATCCAGGACCAGAAATGCCGAAACACTTCAGAGCGACAGGCCATTGCACTTGAGGGAGCAGCCATCAGGAACACTAAAGCAAAAGGAAACTTTTTGTAAACTCTCAGTGGGTCAGATAACATTTGGATAAAGACCCAGATGACCTGGGCCAGTGAGATCTCCTGGATTAGTTTTCATCGTGTCAGGGAGTTGGAAAGAAAAGGGGAGGGGCGGGGGAGAGAGAATAAGAGAGAGGGGGGGCGGGGGAGAGAAAGAGAGGTGGGGGGCGGGGGAGAGAGAGGTGGGGGGCGGGGGAGAGAGAGAGGGGGGGCGGGGGAGAGAGAGAGGGGGGGCGGGGGAGAGAGAGAGGGGGGGCGGGGGAGAGAGGGGGGGTGGGGGAGAGAGAGAGAGGTGGGGGGCGGGGGAGAGAGAGAGACGGGGGGCGGGGGAGAGAGAGAGGGGGGGCGGGGGAGAGAGAGAGAGGGAGGGCGGGGGGGAGAGAGAGGGGGGGCGGGGGAGAGAGAGAGAGGTGGGGGGGCGGGGGAGAGAGAGAGGGGGGGCGGGGGAGAGAGAGAGGGGGGGGCGGGGGAGAGAGAGAGGGGGGGCGGGGGAGAGAGGGGGGGTGGGGGAGAGAGAGAGAGGTGGGGGGCGGGGGAGAGAGAGAGACGGGGGGCGGGGGAGAGAGAGAGGGGGGGCGGGGGAGAGAGAGAGGGGGGGCGGGGGAGAGAGAGAGAGGGAGGGCGGGGGGGAGAGAGAGGGGGGGCGGGGGAGAGAGAGAGAGGTGGGGGGGCGGGGGAGAGAGAGAGGGGGGGCGGGGGAGAGAGAGAGGGGGGGCGGGGGAGAGAGAGAGGGGGGGGCGGGGGAGAGAGGGGGGGGCGGGGGAGAGAGAGAGAGGTGGGGGGCGGGGGGGAGAGAGAGAGGGGGGGGCGGGGGAGAGAGGGGGGGGCGGGGGAGAGAGAGAGAGGTGGGGGGCGGGGGGGAGAGAGAGAGGGGGGGCGGGGGGGAGAGAGAGGGAGGGCGGGGGGGAGAGAGAGGTGGGGGGCGGGGAGAGAGAGAGAGGGGGGCGGGGGAGAGAGAGGGGCAAGGGAAAGAGAAAGAGAGAGGGGCGGGGAGAGAGAACGAGAAAGGGGCGGGGAGAGAGAATGAGAGAGGGGGAACGGGGGAGAGAGAGAAAGGTGGGGGGCGGGGGGGAGAGACAGGGGGGACGGGGGGGAGAGAGAGGGGGGACGGGGGGGAGAGAGAGGGGGGGGCGGGGGAGAGAGAGGGGCAAGGGAGAGAGAAAGAGAGAGGGGCGGGGAGAGAGAACGAGAGAGGGGCGGGGAGAGAGAAAGAGAGAGGGGCGAGGGAGAGAGAAAGAGAGAGGGGCGAGGGAGAGAGAAAGAGAGAGGGGCGAGGGAGAGAGAAAGAGAGAGGGGCGAGGGAGAGGGAAAAAGAGAGGGGCGAGGGAGGGAGAAAGAAAGAGGGGCGAGGGAGAGAGAAAGAGAGAGGGGCGAGGGAGAGAGAAAGAGAGAGGGGCGAGGGAGAGAGAAAGAGAGAGGGGCGGGGAGAGAGTAGGGGTCAGGGAGAGAGAGAGACGTGGGCAGGGAGAGAGAGACTTGTGCAGGGGGAGAGAGAGACGTGGGCTGGGAGAGAAAGGGACGTGGGCATGGAGAGAGAGGGACGTGGGCAGGGAGAGAGAGGGACGTGGGCAGGGAGAGAGGGGGACGTGGGCAGGGAGAGAGAGGGAGAGGTGGGCAGGGAGAGAGAGGGACGTGGGCAGGGAGAGAGAGGGACGTGGGCAGGGAGAGAGAGGGACGTGGGCAGGGAGAGAGAAAGAGAGAGGGGCGAGGGAGAGAGAAAGAGAGAGGGGCGAGGGAGAGAGAAAGAGAGAGGGGCGGGGAGAGAGTAGGGGTCAGGGAGAGAGAGAGACGTGGGCAGGGAGAGAGAGACTTGTGCAGGGGGAGAGAGAGACGTGGGCTGGGAGAGAGAGGGACGTGGGCAGGGAGAGAGAGGGACGTGGGCAGGGAGAGAGAGGGAGAGGTGGGCAGGGAGAGAGAGGGACGTGGGCAGGGAGAGAGAGGGACGTGGGCAGGGAGAGAGAGGGATGTGGGCAGGGAGAGAGAGGGACGTGGGCAGGGAGAGAGAGGGACGTGGGCAGGGAGAGAGAGGGACGTGGGCAGGGAGAGAGAGGGACGTGGGCAGGGAGAGAGAGGGACGTGGGCAGGGAGAGAGAGGGACGTGGGCAGGGAGAGAGAGGGATGTGGGCAGGGAGAGAGAGAGAGAGAGACGTGGGCAGGGAGAGAAAGAGAGAGAGACATGGGCAGGGAGAGAGAGAGAGAGACGTGGGCAGGGTTAGAGAGAGAGAGAGACGTGGGCAGGGAGAGAGAGAGAGAGACATGGGCAGGGAGAGAGAGAGACGTGGGCAGGGAGAGAGAGAGACGTGGGCAGGGAGAGAGAGAGACGTGGGCAGGGAGAGAGAGAGAGAGACGTGGGCAGGGAGAGAGAGAGACGTGGGCAGGGAGCGAGCGCGAGAGAGACGTGGCCGGGGGAGAGAAAGACTTGGGCAGGGGGAGAGAGAAAGACTTGGGCAGGGAGAGAGAGAAAGACTTGGGCAGGGGGAGAGAGAAAGACTTGGGCAGGGGGAGAGAGAAAGACTTGGGCAGGGGGAGAGAGAAAGACTTGGGCAGGGGGAGAGAGAAAGACTTGGGCAGGGGGAGAGAGAAAGACTTGGGCAGGGGGAGAGAGAGAGACGTGGGCAGGGGGAGAGAGAGAGACGTGGGCAGGGGGAGAGAGAGAGACGTGGGCAGGGGGAGAGAGGGACGTGGGCAGGGAGAGAGAGGGACGTGGGCAGGGAGAGAGAGGGACGTGGGCAGGGAGAGAGAGGGACGTGGGCAGGGAGAGAGAGGGACGTGGGCAGGGAGAGAGGGGGACGTGGGCAGGGAGAGAGGGGGACGTGGGCAGGGAGAGAGGGGGACGTGGGCAGGGAGAGAGGGGGACGTGGGCAGGGAGAGAGGGGGACGTGGGCAGGGAGAGAGGGGGACGTGGGCAGGGAGAGAGGGGGACGTGGGCAGGGAGAGAGGGGGACGTGGGCAGGGAGAGAGGGGGACGTGGGCAGGGAGACAGAGGGACGTGGGCAGGGAGAGAGAGGGACGTGGGCAGGGGGAGAGAGAGACGTGTGCAGGGGGAGAGAGAGACGTGGGCAGGGGGAGAGAGAGACGTGGGCAGGGGGATGAGAGAGACGTGGGCAGGGGGAGAGAGAGACGTGGGCAGGTGGAGAGAGAGAGAGACGTGGGCAGGAGGAGAGAGAGACGTGGGCAGGGGGAGAGAGAGACGTGAGCAGGGGGAGAGAGACTCGTGCAGGGGGAGAGGGAGACGTAGGCAGGGGCAGAGAGAGATGTGGGCAGGGGGAGAGAGAGACGTGGGCAGGGGGAGAGAGAGACGTTGGCGGGGGAGAATGAAACGTTGGCAGGGGGAAGAGAGAGACGTTGGCAGGGGGAGAGGGAGACGTTGGCAGGGGGAGAGGGAGACGTGGGCAGGGGGAGACGGAGACGTGGGCAGGGGGAGACGGAGACGTGGGCAGGGGGAGACGGAGACGTGGGCAGGGGGAGACGGAGACGTGGGCAGGGGGAGAGGGAGACGTGTGCAGGGGGAGAGGGAGACGTGTGCAGGGGGAGAGGGACACGTGGGCAGGGGGAGAGGGAGACGTGGGCAGGGGGAGAGAGAGAGGGCAGGGGGAGAGAGAGAGGGCAGGGGGAGAGAGGGAGGGCAGGGGGAGAGAGGGAGGGCAGAGGGAGAGAGAGGGGGACGTGGGCAGGGAGAGAGGGGGACGTGGGCAGGGAGAGAGAGGGACGTGGGCAGGGAGAGAGAGGGAGAGGTGGGCAGGGAGAGAGAGGGACGTGGGCAGGGAGAGAGAGGGACGTGGGCAGGGAGAGAGAGGGACGTGGGCAGGGAGAGAGAGGGACGTGGGCAGGGAGAGAGAGGGACGTGGGCAGGGAGAGAGAGGGACGTGGGCAGGGAGAGAGAGGGACGTGGGCAGGGAGAGAGAGGGACGTGGGCAGGGAGAGAGAGGGACGTGGGCAGGGAGAGAGAGGGACGTGGGCAGGGAGAGAGAGGGACGTGGGCAGGGAGAGAGAGGGACGTGGGCAGGGAGAGAGAGGGACGTGGGCAGGGAGAGAGAGGGACGTGGGCAGGGAGAGAGAGGGACGTGGGCAGGGAGAGAGAGGGACGTGGGCAGGGAGAGAGAGGGACGTGGGCAGGGAGAGAGAGGGACGTGGGCAGGGAGAGAGAGGGACATGGGCAAGGAGAGAGAGAGACATGGGCAGGGAGAGAGAGAGAGAGAGACGTGGGCAGGGAGAGAAAGAGAGAGAGACGTGGGCAGGGAGAGAGAGAGAGAGACGTGGGCAGGGAGAGAGAGAGAGAGACGTGGGCAGGGTTAGAGAGAAAGAGACGTGGGCAGGGAGAGAGAGAGAGAGACGTGGGCAGGGAGAGAGAGAAACGTTGGCAGGGAGAGAGAGAAACGTTGGCAGGGAGAGAGAGAAACGTGGGCAGGGAGAGAGAGAGACGTGGGCAGGGAGAGAGAGAGACGTGGGCAGGGAGCGAGCGCGAGAGAGACGTGGCCGGGGGAGAGAAAGACTTGGGCAGGGGAAGAGAGAAAGACTTGGGCAGGGGGAGAGAGAGAGAGACTTGGGCAGGGGGAGAGAGAGAGACGTGGGCAGGGGGAGAGAGAGAGACGTGGGCAGGGGGAGAGAGGGACGTGGGCAGGGGGAGAGAGGGACGTGGGCAGGGGGAGAGAGGGACGTGGGCAGGGGGAGAGAGGGACGTGGGCAGGGGGAGAGAGGGACGTGGGCAGGGGGAGAGAGGGACGTGGGCAGGGAGAGAGAGGGACGTGGGCAGGGAGAGGGAGAGAGAGGGACGTGGGCAGGGAGAGAGAGAGAGAGAGAGACGTGTGCAGGGAGAGAGAGAGAGAGAGACGTGGGCAGGGAGAGAGAGAGACGTGGGCAGGGAGAGAGAGAGACGTGGGCAGGGAGAGAGAGAGACGTGGGCAGGGAGAGAGAGAGACGTGGGCAGGGAGAGAGAGGGACGTGGGCAGGGAGAGAGAGGGACGTGGGCAGGGAGAGAGAGGGACGTGGGCAGGGAGAGGGAGAGAGAGAGACGTGGGCAGGGAGAGAGAGAGAGAGAGAGACGTGGGCAGGGAGAGAGAGAGAGAGAGACGTGGGCAGGGAGAGAGAGAGACGTGGGCAGGGAGAGAGAGAGACGTGGGCAGGGAGAGAGAGAGAGAGAGACGTGGGCAGGGAGAGAGAGAGAGAGACGTGGGCAGGGAGAGAGAGAGACGTGGGCAGGGAGAGAGAGAGACGTGGGCAGGGAGAGAGAGAGACGTGGGCAGGGAGAGAGAGAGACGTGGGCAGGAGAGAGAGAGGGACGTGGGCAGGGAGAGAGAGGGACGTGGGCAGGGAGAGAGAGGGACGTGGGCAGGGAGAGAGAGGGACGTGGGCAGGGAGAGGGAGAGAGAGAGACGTGGGCAGGGAGAGAGAGAGAGAGAGAGAGACGTGGGCAGGGAGAGAGAGAGAGAGAGAGACGTGGGCAGGGAGAGAGAGAGACGTGGGCAGGGAGAGAGAGAGACGTGGGCAGGGAGAGAGAGAGACGTGGGCAGGGAGAGAGAGAGACGTGGGCAGGGAGAGAGAGAGACGTGGGCAGGGAGAGAGAGAGACGTGGGCAGGGAGAGAGAGCGAGAGAGACGTGGCCAGGGGGAGAGAAAGACTTGGGCAGGGGGAGAGAGAAAGACTTGGGCAGGGGGAGAGAGAGAGACGTGGGCAGGGGGAGAGAGAGAGACGTGGGCAGGGGGAGAGAGAGAGACGTGGGCAGGGGGAGAGAGAGAGACGTGGGCAGGGAGAGAGAGGGACGTGGGCAGGGAGAGAGAGGGACGTGGGCAGGGAGAGAGAGGGACGTGGGCAGGGAGAGAGAGGGACGTGGGCAGGGAGAGAGAGGGACGTGGGCAGGGAGAGAGAGGGACGTGGGCAGGGAGAGAGAGGGACGTGGGCAGGGAGAGAGAGGGACGTGGGCAGGGGGAGAGAGGGACGTGGGCAGGGAGAGAGAGGGACGTGGGCAGGGAGAGAGAGGGACGTGGGCAGGGAGAGAGAGGGACGTGGGCAGGGAGAGAGAGGGACGTGGGCAGGGAGAGAGAGGGACGTGGGCAGGGAGAGAGAGGGACGTGGGCAGGGAGAGAGAGGGACGTGGGCAGGGGGAGAGAGAGACGTGGGCAGGGGGAGAGAGAGACGTGGGCAGGTGGAGAGAGAGAGAGACGTGGGCAGGAGGAGAGAGAGAGAGACGTGGGCAGGGGGAGAGGGAGAGAGACGTGGGCAGGGGGAGAGAGAGAGACGTGGGCAGGGGGGAGAGAGACGTGGGCAGGGGTGAGAGAGACGTGGGCAGGGGTGAGAGAGACGTGGGCAGGGGGAGAGAGAGACGTGGGCAGGGAGAGAGAGAGACGTGGGCAGGGGGAGAGAGAGACGTGGGCAGGGGGAGAGAGGGACGTGGGCGGGGGAGAGAGGGACGTGGGCAGGGGGAGAGAGAGACGTTGGCAGGGGGAGAGGGAGACGTTGGCAGGGGGAGGGAGACGTTGGCAGGGGGAGAGGGAGACGTGGGCAGTGGGAGAGGGAGACGTGGGCAGGGGGAGAGGGAGACGTGGGCAGGGGGAGAGGGAGACGTGGGCAGGGGGAGACGGAGACGTGGGCAGGGGGAGACGGAGACGTGGGCAGGGGGAGACGGAGACGTGTGCAGGGGGAGAGGGAGACGTGTGCAGGGGGAGAGGGAGACGTGTGCAGGGGGAGAGGGAGACGTGTGCAGGGGGAGAGGGAGACGTGTGCAGGGGGAGAGGGAGACGTGTGCAGGGGGAGATGGAGACGTGTGCAGGGGGAGAGGGAGACGTGTGCAGGGGGAGAGGGAGACGTGTGCAGGGGGAGAGGGAGACGTGTGCAGGGGGAGAGGGACACGTGGGCAGGGGGAGAGAGAGAGGGCAGGGGGAGAGAGAGAGGGCAGGGGGAGAGAGAGAGGGCAGGGGGAGAGAGAGAGGGCGGGGGGAGAGAGAGAGGGCGGGGGGAGAGAGAGAGGGCGGGGGACAGAGGGGGCCGGGGGAGAGAGGAGGGCAGGTGAAGAGAGAGGGGGCACGGGAAAGAGTGGGGGCATGGGAGAGAGTGGGGGCACGGGAGAGAGAGGGGGCACGGGAGAGAGAGGGGGCACGGGAGAGAGAGGGGGCACGGGAGAGACATGGATCATAGGAGAGAGAGAGAGAAGCAGTGGAGAGCGAGCGAGGGGGGCAGGGGAGAGAGAGAGAGGGGCAGGGGAGGGAGAGAGAGAGAGAGACAGAGAGAGGGGCAGGGGGAGAGAGATAGGTAGGGGCAGGCGGGAGAGAGGAGCAGGGAGGAGAGAGAGAGGGGCAGGGGGCAGAGGGAGAGGGGCAGGGGGGAGAGAGAGAGGGGCAGGGGGGAGAGAGAGAGGGGCAGGGGGGAGAGAGAGAGGGGCAGGGGGGACAGATGGGGCAGAGCGGAGGGGGCAGGGGGAGAGAGGGGGGAGGGGCGGTGGGAATAAAGAGATGCAGGGGAGTGGCATTTGGGCAACCCCCCTCTCCTGCCGACATTAGGTCAGAAACACATCCCCAGGGCAGTGTGAGAATTTTACCCCAAACTTCACTCTGCAGCTGACGTTCCAAGTCAGAAGAGTACAAGTCAAGCACATTCAATGGGTTCACTCATTTCAAATTGAAGGTGCAGGAATGAATTCGGGACTTGTGCTATGTAACGCAGACGGTTTTTTAAAAAAGATATATTTTTCAAGAAAAAACTCATAATGAAACACGTTTGTTTCGACATTTTCATTTCTCCAAAAATTTTGCATGAGCTCTCAGTTCCAAACTCTCGGCTTCAAAAGATTGGAGTTAGAATTGGTAAAACATTCCAATGGGGAACCAAGTGCCTCTGAGATCGGGTGCTGAATTGTTTAAGTGGGATTGTTTCAGTGCCAGTATGTGGAAACACAGGAGAGCCCAGCAGCGGAGTGGGGACGCACTGAGCCTCACCAGCAATAAAGGTCCAATCATTCTTCGGAAGGCTCCAAAGGCATTGGTTGTAGAGGGGAAGGGGGGTGGGTGGGGAAAGCAGGTAGCCCAGCAGTCAGCAGGAAGGCTGCCTTCTTGACCGCACTGCCTCCCTACAGGATTTTGGGCTGGTCATCACCCGTTGCACTGCAACACTTCTCGAGTGAAGACTGCACTCCTCCTGCCCCCAGCACCTTTAACTTCAATGCTCCAGGGCGTCTAACGGTCACTCTGTGAAAGGAGCGATGGCTCACAGAGGGTATTGGGATGGCACACACCTCCCAAGTCCACCCAACCCTCCCTGGGGAAGGATATTCCAGGCCGGAGAACTGGAAGTGATACTCCAAGTCCTTCCGAGACTTAGCAAGGCCCAAGAAAAACCAAGAGCTACTTTAGTCGGGTGCTCCCCAATCACATCACTACAGTCGGACAGAGGCTGGCTTCTCAAATGTAAGGGCTACAATTTCTGGACGTACCACCTAAAGTGAGCACCGATCGCCGCTGAACAAGAGAATTGAGGCTAGGGGGTGGGGGCTATGGTTCCCAAGACACTTCCATCTCGCAAGCAATTACAAACAAATAAATAGGACCTAATTGCACCTGTGAGGTGGGGGCGAGCTGTTAGTGTGCCATCTTATCTTTTGATTTGCCTCCCTTGGCAGCTGGCTGTGCGGGCGTGGGACGCGGCCTGGTTTCAGGGTTTTGGACATTAGCTTGCTGTCGGAGGTCAGCATACATGTTGGCGCCGTACTGGGAGCGACCAGGCGGCTGCTGCTGTGGAGAAGTGTTTTGCTGTCCATGGGTGGCTTGGTAACCTGGGGGGGTCCGTTTCACCTGGCCCCAAGACGGGGCCGAGGCTCGAGCCTGGGCCCGACCCTGGGACTGAGCCTGAGCCCGAGCCTGGGCCTGAGTTGGAGCTGGAGCCGGAGCCTCGTTACTCGTCTGCTGATGGCGCGGAGGCATCCTCTCGTTTACCCGGTCCAGACCCCTGGCCTGTTCAAAGCTGATCTTCTGCAGTGAAGCTTTCCCTTGGAGACAGACACAGAGACAAATCAACATGTAAGGCACTCACTCACCTAATACTGCAACAGAAGGGTTTCCAGTTAACCCCTGAGGACTGATATTATAAATTGGATAATTAACACATCTCACCCAAGAGTCATGTAAGGGTGGTGAATTCTCGATCAATATTTACACAGTTCAAGGAGCTTCAGTTCCTTTGCAGTTGTCCAGAGCTTTGACCAGTCTCTATCAGCAACACAGCATTCATGTCTGAGCAATTACCGGAGGTTCACCAGAGTGATAGCAGGGATAAAAGGGTTAAATTCAGAGGACAGGATGCATAGATGAGGCTTCGAGTGATTGAATCAAGGTGTTGAAAATGATTAAAAATTCAATAGGATAGACAGAGGGAAACTATTTCCTCTGATGAAAGGTCACAGACCTGAAACATTAGTACAGTTTCTCTCTGTACAGATGCTGCCTGACCTGCTGAATATTTCCAGCACTTTCCTCTAGTCAGGCGAAGAGGCCAGGACAAGGGGCCACTATCTTCAAATTAGACCTAGGCCATTCAGGAAGCACCTCTTGACACAAAAGGTAGTGGAAATCTGGAACTCTCTCCACCAAAAAGCTCTTGATGCTGGCTCAATTGAAAATGTCAAAACTGAGATTGATCGAGTTTTGTTGGGTTCGGATATTAAGGGTTGTGAAACCAAGGTGAGTACATGGAATTAAACTGCAGGCCAGCCATGATCTAAATGAATGGTGGATTAGAAAGGGTGGATTGTTTTTCAGCCGCCACAGACATGATGGGCTAAGTGGCATCTTTCTGTGCCTTAAACATTCTATGAACAGGCTCAAGGGGCTGAATGGCCTCCTCCGGTCCCCATGCTCCTTTAGTATAAAAAGGCTTGGGCAAGCCTGAGACTGGGCAGTGGGGTTTACTGATAAACACAATTGTCTGTTCAAGTGAGAATTTACCCTGATCATTCCCAGCTCCAAGTCAGACATACCTGGGAGCTTCCCCGACACCCCCCATCTGCTCCTCCCCCAGTGCCAACACCTCGTGTTGGCCATGGATCAGTGGGGAGCACTCATGCCTCCAGGTCAGGCAATGGTTCAAGTCTCAATCATACAAGTGAGGGAGTGCTGTATGGTCCAAAGAACCATGAAAACGAAGCTCTGTCTGCCCTCTTAGGTGGATGTAAAAGATCCCAAGGTACTGTTTTGAAGAGGAGGGGAGTTTCTACCTGGTTTCATGGCCTACTGCTTTTTGTGGGAGCTTGCTGTGCACTAACTGGCTACTGCGTTTCCTACATTACACCAGTGACTATACTTTAAAAGTACTTCATTGGCCGTAAAGTGCTTTGGGACGTTCTGAGGTTGTGAAAGGCACGAGAGAGTTGCAAGAATTTTTCTTTCCTTACCATAAGTAGGAAGGAAAGTAGCAACTGCTGGAAACACGGATCACCTGTGCTTCACATACTCTCGGTCGTCGATCTGATGAATTGTTGGCTTTAACTAACTGATGCAGCAATAGCACAGGAACCTCCCTTCCTCCTTTCATCAATGCAGTCAAACCAACTTCTCTGCCTCTAGCATATTCAGCTGAGTTCCCATCAGATTCTCACATACTAAATGCTTTCTTTGTACATGATTCGAGCCAGCTTAGTCTTCCTCTGAACATTGTTGGCATGTCTTCAGGCTCTCCAGCTCCCACCACTCGCTCGACCTCTGAAGAGTCAGGTCCCTCTTGCCCTTCTGACTATTCATGGAGTTAAGGAATCTGCTCTCAAATTAGCCATTGCCTTGCTGATGGGCTGCATGACTGGTCCACTGCTGATCTTATTGCCTGTGTTAGCAATCTCTTCCCATACAACCTGTCCCAGGCTAACAAGTGGTATTATCTAGGGACTTTAACACAGTAAAATGCCCCAAGGTGCTTCACAGGAGTGTTACTCATGAAAATTGATCACTGAGTCACATAAGATGATAGTAGGGGCGATGACCAAAAATTTGGGTCAAAGAGGTAGGTTTTACGCAGCATCTTAAAGGAGGAGAGAGGTCAAGAGGCAGAGAGGTTTCAGGAGGAAATCTCAGACAATAGTGCCTCAGCAGCTGAAGGCGGCCATGCCCTCTGCCTCCATGAGCTCATCCTTCTGGCTCCTTATTGGCCCCACACTTACTTTGACTATCATTTTACCATTTGTGTTTACAAAAGACTCCCTTTTGTTAGATGCTGATCAATTCTCAAACCCTCTCTTTACCCCTCATTCCCTTTCCTCAAGCTTCTCTGCAGTGTCCATGTTAAGTTTGGTTCTCGATATTATTAACCTTACAATTGGCATAAGCTTCCCTTTACTGTCTCATTTGAACCTCTGTATGTTTAACCATCCAGGGAGCTCCATCCTATAATGTCTTTCCTTTACCCCTCAGGGGAATGTGTCTATTCTGTACTGAAGACACCTCCTCTTTGAAGGCTTTGAATTGTTTAATTACTGCTGTCTGCCAGTTTGTGATTCTAATTCACCTAGGTCAGATCCCTTTTCAACTCCATGAAGTTAGCCCTCCTTCACTTAAGTATTTTCACATGTGATTGTCCTTGTCCTTTTCGAGAACTCTTCGAAATCTGATGTTGTGATTACTGTTCCCCAAATACTCCCCCACAGAAACATGACCCACTTGCCCCTTCATCCCCCAAAATTAGATCCAGCAGTGTTTCCTTGCTTGCTCGGGCTGGAAACACATCCATCAAGCAAGTTCCCTTGTATACTTTTCAGGAATATCTCTACCATTGCCCTGCCTGCCCAGCATACTCTTGACACTGTTAATATCTTAGTCTATAATAGGATAATTGGAGAAACACATGTTTATCCTGCAGACTACCAAATCCCCTCCGGCCACTGCATTTCTAGACTTTGCTGTGTCCTCTTCTGCACTTATTTGCCACACAGTGCCATGGATGTGCTCTGCATTCCCCCAAGGTGTCATCATCCTCATTGGTATTCTTTGTTGAAGAGTGTCACACTTTGAGTGTTCCTGTACTGCCTGCCTCTTTCTACCCTGCTTGATGGCCATCCACATACTCTCTTCCTTAAATCCCAGTGGCTAGGGGGTGACCACCTCCTGGAACATGCACTCCAGGAAATTCACAGCCTCTGTATGCCCTGTAGGGATTCCAGCCCCTCCTTAAGCTCAGAACCCCTGAGCTTGAGTTTCAGCAGCTGGAGACATTTCTTATACATGAAGCATCCTGGAGTTCCCACTTGGCACAGAAGTTGTAGGCTACGGGTCTAAGTTGCCCAAACTTTCACTGCAAGAAAATCCCCAACTGGCTCCTCTGATTTTTTAACATATTGACTTGTCCCTTTGTTTAAGGCACTTAGTACTGAAATCCCACTCACCAAATTTCTGGTATCACTCCATGTAGCAGATAATCCCAGCAAAGGCAATTCCCATTACAAGTACTACATGGGAATAGTTGACGGGCCAAGTGTGCATAGACACAAGATTTTTAATGGATATTAATTGATTCCAACTTGAACATGAAGCAAATCCAACCAGGAAATCAATTTTTAGAAGATAACCATTGTTACTTATGTCTCAGTAACATTCCCATAAAAAGGAAATAATTCAAGCTGATGTTTACCCAGAGTTAGCTCGCTGTTTACTACAAAGTGAAAACAAAGCTGGATAACTTTAGACATACTGCCTAATTAGACCAGCCTGAATTATCCAGGAAATCAAATCAAAAAAACACAGCAAGTACAAGAAGCAACAACCGACATGATCAGACATGAAGTGAGTGCAATCACAACTCCCACACACTATTACTTTATTGCAACCAGAGGGAGACCTGAAGGTTTTCCCCCTCAAATTGGGACTTTAGTGGCACCAGGATTAAGATATCAAAGTGCTTTCATACAACACTTAACAACCCCAGCAGCTCTACTTTTAAAGCAAAGCAGGCCTGACCTCCGTGATTCAAACACCAAATGGTGAAACAATCTCCTGAACTGTCAAATGTTTGCACCAGAATCAGAGAAACCAGAGGGGAACAGTGCCCCGACATCATCTGACCAACCACGGTCAGAAAAGTGCTTGTAACTTTAAAAAGACACTTAGTTCAAGTATTAAATGCGGTTGGCGTAGTTATGCCAAGGAAATGAGCAATGTATTTTTGGTGGGGAGAGGGGGTAGGTGGGATAGAGGTATGCAAAGGAAACCCGAATGCTGGACCCGGAAGCCCGACACGACCCGAACCCGAACCTGACGCATGCCGTCGGGGTCAGGTCGGGTAGCAGGCCTTTACCCATGTACTGATGTAAAGGCCTGCCACCTGACCCGACCCCGACGGGTCCCGACATGTGCCCGGTTCGGTTCAG
The DNA here is from genome assembly GCF_036365525.1 of Heterodontus francisci. NCBI lineage: Eukaryota > Metazoa > Chordata > Chondrichthyes > Heterodontiformes > Heterodontidae > Heterodontus > Heterodontus francisci. The sequence goes on from NC_090417.1 coordinate 20,004,378, forward strand.
GTGGGGTCTGACTTCCGGCTCCGGAATTCGGGCTCGTGTCAGGTTTCCTTAAAGTTGGTGTTGTTGAGTTATGCGTAGGGGGTAATAATCTGAGACTGTGCAGTGCAGGGAGGTGCCAGGCACTCACCCAGTTAGTGCCAGTCCAGCAGAGCTGACTATCCAGTGGTCAGGGCTTGCTCTTCTGGTCCAGTCTGGAGTGTCCCCCGTCCCCGACACTGATATCCAGTCAGCTGCTCATTGCCACCTTGAAGCCAATGGGAACCTTCCACCACTAACTGGGTTGGGCCTATGTACCTCTCCAGTTCTACATGACCCCACTGGCTCTTTAATGTCCTCAGGGCAAGAAGGGAAGAACAGTAAATACTGCCTTGCCCAGAACCCAAGAGAGGAAATAAAAGGAGAACCTCAGCACTCGCCTGCAACAGTCTGCTTTCTCCAATTGCTGCCTTGGACCTCTGCAAAGTTCAAGGAGAATGGAGATTTCGGGCATCTGCAGCCAGGAAAGAGAGCATCAGTCTCACCTGGATTCAAACAAAAGACCCCAGAAGGACTACCCACTTGTCTGTGGACGAGGAGTCTATTCCTCTAACTTTTAACAAGCATTGAAACATTAACTGCATGTTGCTCAGAAGCCAGAGGCAGGCATGAACACAGACACTCCTGTTGTCAGGCACTTGTCAGTTGAGCATGGCTGGCTGACAAGCTTAGACACCAGAATGAGAGGCTGGTCTGGGATCTGGGTGAAAACACAGATCAATGACACACCATTAACAACAAGCATACACATACCTTTATCAGACAATGTTGCATCAGTCATGGCTGTAAATGGGGAGGGGGTAAGATGAGAGAAAGAGACAGAGAAAGAGAGAGAGTCAATAATGTTATCCAACAAGGAAGCCTCACAACACAAATTACAAGTTCAATTCAAAGATACTGGGCAGAATGAGGAGGCAACGAACAGCAACTCAGGGGCTAAACACTAACTCGCCCAGAGTTTGCAGTCACAAGCCATTCTCTTACCCATCCAATTTTGTGTAACTGACACACTATTTGGTGAATGATCAATCAGTTCAAAATGATCAAGTGGTCTTGGCTCACCTGAGATCAAATTTTTGCAACCCGCACAAACATACAGTACATTTCTACTCAGCACCGAGACAACATGAATATCAGTGACAGCACAGCCAACCTCCCAAAGGATGCATTCAAGTTGTAAATCTAACACCCAGAGCCTCCTGGCTGGATTCGGCGCTCTGATTCCTCCCGGCTGGATTCGGCGCTCTGATTCCTCCCGGCTGGATTCGGCGCTCTGATTCCTCCCGGCTGGATTCGGCGCTCTGATTCCTCCCGGCTGGATTCGGCGCTCTGATTCCTCCCGGCTGGATTCGGCGCTCTGATTCCTCCCGGCTGGATTCGGCGCTCTGATTCCTCCCGGCTGGATTCGGCGCTCTGATTCCTCCCGGCTGGATTCGGCGCTCTGATTCCTCCCGGCTGGATTCGGCGCTCTGATTCCTCCCGGCTGGATTCGGCGCTCTGATTCCTCCCGGCTGGATTCGGCGCTCTGATTCCTCCCGGCTGGATTCGGCGCTCTGATTCCTCCCGGCTGGATTCGGCGTATGGTTTCCTTTCTCAACGAGTGGGTTGATGGACCAATCACTGGATCACTTAACAAACCCGACAGGCCAGAGAAGCAGCCCACTCCCCAACTTAAAGAAAGTTACGAGCACATTTCACAGAAGTGTGTCAGTTTATCAAACAAGAGCATGTGTCTGCAGCACATTTCAAACTGGGATTCCACAAAGTAAATTCAGCAAGGAATAACGGAAAGATCAATCTATTGTGGTGATTATGTGGAAAGCAGCAGTGCGAGCCACAGAACCATGGAATTATACAAGCTATCCCACATCTTCACCGCACGGGCGCAAAACAGGGAGTGGGGCCCAGGAGGGTTGGGCGGGAATGGGGGAAAGGTGGCTGTGTCGGAGCAGGGGAAATGGGGTTATTTAGTTTATTCATATACTCCATATACACACAAAGCAAAAACAAGGTGTTACTCTGTGGCACTGCTGTCCGAGATGAGATATTGGGTGCCTCAACCCCATGCTCCCGAGGTACAGTACCCAACGTGGGACCCAGTGGTTCACAGTCCAGTTTTACTAACCTTTCTCTATGGCTGATTTCCCTCCTGCCAGGGCACCAAGGGGCAGGTTGCCAGTCGGAGTCAAGCCTTTTAACGTCAGTACATTCTCATGTTCCTCTCTGTGAAGAGAACAAAAGAAGAGACGCATTAACTGGCACAGCTGCCAGAACATCTAACGAAAGGACATAGCACACAAATGCTCCTTGTCAAGCACAGTCACAAAGCAAAGAATTCGGTGCTTTCTACTCCCGGACAAATACTGAACATCCACTACCTACCTGAGAACTGTGAAGACCCTGGCCATCTTGCCGATTGCACGGATCTTGTTCTTGATGACTTCCTTGCGATCGTGCTGAGCAGCTGAGATAGAGAGGTGCATCAAGATATCAATAGGACACAGAGCACCAACTGCATTACAAAGCCAGTCAGCCCAAGGTGGCCATGCACAATCCCGGTGCTGCACACGGGTCAAAATACAAGCCAGCACGATCAGAATTGACACACTGTGAATTCCTGTACAAACTCAACACCGATTCCAACTCCCAACAAGAAGTTAAAGGCAGAAGAGATCAGCTGAGACCTATCCAATGAATATTTCAAGCTCAACTGAACCCTTAACATTTGCAGAAAACAGACACCCATTGCAATATATTAATTTGTCAAAATCCTTCTGTCTCTCTTGCCTCTCACTGTGAATCCAAGGATACAGTGATTGCAAGAAAGCCAATCGTAATCTCCTGAAATTTCAACCATCAAAGCAAAGTAACTGATCATTTATCACACTGCTGATAATGGGAGCTTGCTGTGCACAAACTGGCCTCCGTGTTTCCTGCACGACATCAGCGACTACTCTGCAAAAATACTTCATTGGCTGTAAAGTGGTTAGGGATGTCCTGAGCTCAGGAAAAGCATAATACAAATGCAAATTTGTTTTTCACCCATGAGTTATGTCAAACTGCAGCAGGTAACAAGAGTGAGAAAGTACCAACTGACCAATGATGCTTGTAACCTTGCATTATCCAGAAATGTGCATAGGTCCAAAGGTATTGGAATATCTTACGAGTGCCATGTTGAGTGTTGTGTCAACATACACTTACCATCATCATCCTCCACAAGCTCGTCGTCAGAACAGATGCTGAGGATGTTGACCAACATATCTGTAACTGCAAGAGAGACCAGACACATGTCAGTCCAGGAAATACCATCTCACAGTGCACAGCTCACAGCCATCCACAGTACATATCCCAGACTCAGTGAATGAAGCTTTATCCTGGATACAACCTGAGCACCAGATCAAGCTGACGTTCCACTGCCTACAGGCAACACATGCCCCATGACGCATCCCCTTGCCCACCACACCCACACACTCATGCTCTGTGGGCCTTGGCCCTTCCTCAGAACCATGCTGCTCTCACGCACCGAAACCGAATCTGAATAATACAAAAAGCTTCATCACTTGCCTTTCTCGCCGACAAAGGGCAGAGACCAGGAGAAGACATCCATGAAGTTGGGAAGCCAGTAAGGGTGTGGGGAGCAGTTAAATTGCCTAATATTCATGACATTATTTTCATATTTCAATATAGCAGCTGTGGGAAGGAGAATGGAAAGACACCATCAATAATTCAGCACAGATCCAATGCTGCAACTGAGTTCATCATTCCATTACTACAGTCATGTTCAACATACAAATCATTGGTTACGATGAGAATAGTATGATAAATCAAGCAACTTTTCATACCTTTGTTATTATAAACATCGAGATAATTGGGTGCTGAGAATATGGTTATTAGGGATGGGAAGCCAGTTGCCTGGTTTTTCCTGTACATTCGATATCTGTCAAAATAAGGAGATGAAAAATAAACACAAACACCCTCAGCTCATATAACCACAGACACGACACAATCAATAACACACAGATTAATTTTTGCTTAAAACCTATGACATTTTTAACCTTTGCCAGTTCTGATGAAAGGTCAAGACCTGAAACGTTAACTTTGCTTCTCTCTCCACCGATGCTGCCAGACCTGCTGAGTATTTCTAGCACTTTTTGGTTTTATTTCAGATTTCCAGCATCTGCAGTTTTTGAATTTATTTTATCTGTTTTCGTGATGTTGGTTGGCCAGGACACCACAGAGAACTCCCTGCGTGTTTTCGAATGGTGCTGTGTGATCTTTTATATCGACCTGAGAGGGCAGACAGAACCTACTTTTAACATTTCATCCGAAAGACAGCAGCTCGGTAATGCGTTAAAGGCTCATCTCCTGCCATGAGGCTGGATGTGTCTCAGTCTGCTGCTGGGAAGCTGAGCTTCTCCAGAAAGTGGGGGGGTGCTGAGAGGGGCTGCGGACCACACTTTGTTTCTCTGCTCCACAGTGACAGTGCAACTCGGGCAGGAAAACAGATAACAAGTAAATCCAAGTTGTTGGGAACTGTGTCTCCCATTATAGGTCAATACTTACCCAGAGTCCTGAGCCTCGTGTGCACGGATTACTGATAACAAGTTGTTGTGTTGCAAAAATCCACAAACTGCGGCATAACTGCAAAGGAGAGAAAAGTAGGGTTAGGATGTGAAGACAGCTAAGCCATTGGGAATCCCCAATTCCTTCCCAACACACTCCAAATCTGTCTCCAAATCAATTCTACTACAATCCATATAAAAGGTTTATTCAATCTCATTCCTCACGGTGCAAGACACAGCTGATGCAGTTCAAACAGGGATCCTGAGCAGAGACAAGAGGAAGGGGAAAGTGCTGCAAATAGACAATAATTTAACATTAAAAATCCTTCAGCAGAATGCAGCCAAGGATGACTTCCTGAACCACCAGGACTGGGTTTGATAACTGTTGAATGGACCCCACCCTGCTCCAAGTAAGAAAAGCCGCATTCTGAGCCATAGAGATAGGAAAGCCCAGGTACGATCCTGCAATTATCCAGCCTGCTCAGATGGCAGCTGGGAACAACATTCGTGTCAGTGCCCCAGGTTAGAGAGGCAGAAAGAAAGAAATCGTCTACTACGTTTCCTGCTCCTTACCAGTCGCCAGCTGGACAGTGAGGGCATGTGCATTTAACATCAGGAAAGGAGAAGGGTGAGGCCCTCCACAGTTGAACAGCTTACACGAGCTGATCACCAGCTAAGGTACTGGCAGGTGGCTGGTGCCTGGTGGAGGGAGGTGGGGGTGTGGAGGGAAAAGAAAAGAAATTTGCTAAAATATACATTTAGATCATTTCGACACCCATTCCCCTCCCTTATCTTACATATAAATTAAGAGGGAAACAGAGAGAACAGGTTTACTATCACAATATTACTAAAATTCAGCAGCCAACTGGCTACACTGGAGAGCGAGGCACCAGCAGTGCTGTCATTTCTCAACTCTCCCTCCCCATTCCGAGGCGGCTTGTATTCCTTCGAGTAGTAGATTCAGCAGTGATCAAATTGAACTGTTTCAGATAATTAAAGGAGTTGATAAGGTAGACAAGAGAAAAATCTGGAACCCTCTCCCACAAAAAGCTAGGGGTCAAATGAAAATGCCAAAACTGATCGACTTTGGTCGAGTTACGGGCATTGAGGGTTATGGGACCAAAGTGAGTAAAATGGAGTTAACATCATGATCAGCCATGATCGAAATGAATGGGTGAACAGGTTTGAGGGGCTGAATAGCCTCCTTCTGTTCCAAGATCATGGACAATCCTGGGATGAAGGGATTGAGCTGTGCTGAGAGACTGGGTAAATCTGGGATACGTTCTCTGGACATGAGGAGGTTATAGGGCGATCTGATTGAGAGGTTTAAAATAACAAGGGTGGCTCGAAGGATTCTACCCGGTAGTAGCAGTATCTGCAATGAGGGGGGAATAGCCCATGAGGATTAATAATGAACCACTTAAAAGTCATTCTAGTAAAATAACTTTCTGCAGAGGGTTGGGGATGTAGGAATTAGGAGCAGGAGTAGGCTATGCAGCCATTTAATAAGATCATGGCTGTTCTGACTATGGTTTCAACTCCACCTTCCTGTCTATCCTTGATCCCTCTGACTCTCTTGTCAATCAGCCTTAAAAATATTCAATGGCCCTGCCTCCACTGCTCCCTGGGGAAGAGAATTTCACAGACTAGTGACCCTTAGAGAAAAAGATTCTCCTCCTCTTTGCTCATAAGATAACCCCTTCATCCCAGGAATCAGTCTAGTGAATGCTTTGTCTTTCAACACACCATTAACATATTGTTTGCCTTTGCTCCGTGACCTTTTGGTCAGCTATGTGGCCTGGTCCAATCTAGACCTCCTTTGTTATCTCTTGCCCCACCCCCACCTCACTTGCTTATAACCTGTGACTTTTCTAATATTTGTCAGTTCCGAAGAAGGGTCACTGACCCGAAACATTAACTCTGCTTCTCTTTTCACAGATGCTGCCAGACCTGCAGAGTGTTTCCAGCATTTCTTGGTTTTATATCAGTCTAGTGAACCTTCTTTGAACTGCTTCTGATGCAACTATATCCTTTCTTAAGGAAGGAGACCAACACTGTACGCAGTCCTCCAGATGTGTTCTCACCAATGCCCAGTAGAACAGTAGCAAAACTTCCTGACATTTCTATTCCGTCCCCTTGCAATAAAGGCCAACATTCCATTTGCCTTCCAAATCACTTTGACCAACTTCTTGTGATTCATGTACCAGAACACCCAGATCCCTCTGTACCATCAAGTTCTGCAGGCTCTCTCCATTTCAATGAAATGCTGATTTTCTATTCTTCTTGCCAAAGTTGAGAAGTTCACATTTGCCCACATGAAACTCCATCTGCCACATTTTTGCCCACTCACATAACCTATCTATATCCCTTAGTACACTCTTTACGACTTCATCACAACTTACTCTCTGACCTTCCTTTGAGTCATCAGCAAATTTAGCTACGATACATTTGGTCTCTTCATCCAAGTCATTGGAGGCCCCAGCACCAAACCCTGTGGCACACCACTAGTCACTTCCTGCCAACCTGAAACTGACCTATTTATCCTGACTCTCTGCTTCCTGTTAGCTACCCAATCCTCTATCCATGCGAATATTTTTTCCCCGACACCATGAACTCTTATTTTGTGTAGTAACCTTTGATGTGGCACCTCATCAAATGCTTTTTGGAAATGCAAGTACAACACATCGACAGGAATTGAGGTTACACTCTGATCAGTCATGAACTTGTTAATTGACAGAGCAGGCTCCAGGGGCCATGTGGCCCACTCTATTCCAAATTCATATGTTCAGATGTACAGGTTCTCCTTTATCCACGCTGCTTGTTACTTCCTCAAAGAACTTGAATAAATGAGTCAAACATGATTCCCCTTTCACAAACACACAAGCCTGAGATGAGCAGAGTCGCAGAATCAACTGAGGTGGAAAAGGAAGAAAGCAAAGAGAGAAAAAGAGGGCACCGAGGATGACAAAGAAGTATCATGTACAAATATGTGGCAGAAGAGACCGATGGGCTCCAGCCTCGAGAGGTAGATGATTGGGAATATTCATCACAGTTCCCTGGATGATCCAATACTGTCTTTGGTGACTGGGATTGGCACACGCACCCTTCATGCCCCAAATATACTCACTAACACAAACCTAAAGAAGTAGGAGCAGCCTCGTACAGTGTTATGACTGAAGTGATCCTGAATCTTCTCGCTGCCATAGTCCTCTGTTGGGTCCGACCACAGCAAGTCACACATGGGCCCAAAGGCTGGCGGCTCTTTAAATCTGTCTAACTGAAAGACAGGAGATAAAGCATGAAAAGAAAAGGAAGAAGTTGCATTTCTAGAACACCTTGCACGATCTCAGTATGTCCCAAAGCACTTCACAGCCAATCAAGTTTTCATTTCGGGTACAGTTCCTGATGTAAGGTAGGAAACGCAGCAACCAATTTGTGTATCACAAGATGCCACAAACCGGGCCTGGGGCCTTTGGGAGATCAAGGGTGGGGAAGGAAAGAGGACTGGAGAATGGGGTGGGCAATTGCTGCAGAGCACAGAGTGGGTGCAGCAGCAGCATGGTGAGTGGCAGCAGGACAGAGAGAGGAGGTACTTGGCAAGCAGGAGGACTTCTTGCGAATTCATTCCTTCCTTCGTCACTGTCCTACCTCAGCTGTAGGAAGGATCAGACTTACTCTCCTAATGTCGTCCAGACTTTGGACATCAGGTGACAGGCCCCCGTGCAGACAGAGGAACTGACGATTTACGACGGCGGCCAGGGGCAGACAGTCAAACGCTCCCATGCAGACATCGTACAGATGGTCTGAGTACTTGATTCTGCCTGGGGAGAGGAACAAAACAAAAGCCAGATCAAGCAACAAAGTTAACGGGCAACATGCTTCCTGAATGCACACCCTGCCACCCACTCCACCTCACGCTATCCCCCAAACTCTTCACAGCTTCCAGAAGGTTCCATATTTTCAACAGTCAGGTGACAATGAAGTGACAGCTGTAACTTTTTAAAAAACCTCTCAAGCCACTTCAAAGTGCTTTTGAAATGCAGTCACTGTTGTGATGTAGGAAATGTGGCAGCTAATTTAAGCACAGCAAGATCCCACAAACAGCAGGAAGATAAATGAGAACACCTGACTGAGTGATGTTGTTTGGGGGGCATACATATTTGCCAGAACACTGGCAGGAAATCCCCTGCTCCTCTTCCATGGGATCTTTCACACCCACCTGAGGGAGCAGGCATGGTCTTGGTTTCAAATCTCAGTTGAAAGATGCCACCTCTGACAGTGCAACACTCTCTCAGTCCTGCACCAGAAGGGCCCGTCTTGATTTTGTGCTCAGGTTTCTGACGAGGGACTCGAACCCAAACTCAGCACACTGGCTCCCAATTGAACATTCAGGTTTCCTTCTGCAAGTCCCTCTTTGCTGCAGCCGGGATTGGTGCCAGGATTGTCTCATGGCTCCCATGCAGTCTTGACAAAACCTTGTCTAACCTTCTTGCCCTCCACAGCACCACATGGCTCCAGAACAACCATTAGGCAGCTAGCTCACTCCTTCATGATTCTTCCCTCAATCGATAACATTGTTTATCGGAGGGATACTTGCTCAAGACTTTACAGGGTCAATATATTAAAATTACAATTTTCACTATGGCTCTACTCCTTTCATGCTCCTCTGTCTTCCTTCTCCCTTGGGTCTGATGCAATTTTCCCCACTTTCTAATACCAGTGTACTAGAACTCAAAACTCTGCTTCCTGGATCCTAACTCACACCTCGTCCCATTCATCCATCATCCATGTGCTTGCGAACCTGTACTGGCTCCTGGCCTAGCAATGCCTCAATTTAACAATTCTCACTCATTTTCAAATCCTCCACGCCCTCCTCACCATCCCTATTTCTGCAAACTCCTCTAATACACCAAGATTTATGCTCTCCTCCAATTCTGACCTATTGTGCATCCCCAATTTTAATCACTCAACAATTATTACTATTATTAAGGTTTATTACTATTAGTAGGGTTTATTAGTATTAACAGTAGCAGGTTTATGAGTAACAGAGTTTATTTGTCGTACCGAGGTTTATTATCTTCCAGATAGAGAAATGGCATGACTGCTCCAACCTCTGGAGTTCACATCCTGTGCTATGTGGGAGTTCCAGGATATTTCTCGTGTCCTGGATAACCATTTGTGCAAGTTAGTGTTGCCAGTTGCAGCAGCTCAAGCTCCAGGTTTTGGAACTTGAACAACAGCTGGCTTCAATGCAGCTCAAGAGTATGCAGGGAGAGAGGGAATGGGTGACCACCAGACAGTCAAGAAGCAGCAGGCAGGTACAGGAGACACCTGAGTGCATCCCTCTTCAAATAGTTTTCAGTTCTGAATGCTGTGGAAAATGATGGTTCATCTGGGGAGTGCAGCCAGAGTCAAGGCCATGGCACTACAGGTGCCTCAGCTGCACGGGGTGGAGCACAAGGAATACTTGAAGAGCAATAGTCATGAGAGATTCAATAATCAGCTGAACAGAAAGGGGTTTCTGTGGCCACAAACGCGAATCCAGAATGGTGGGTTACCTCCCTCGTGCCAGGGTCAATGATGTCTCCGAACGGCTGCAGAGCACCCTGAGGAGGGATTGTCAACAGCAGCAGTTGTGGTCCACATTGGTACCAATGGCATTTGTAGGAAGAGGGATGTGGTCCTGCAGAAAGTGTTTAGTGAGCTCGGCAAGAAATGAGCAAGCAAGACCTCAAAAGTTGTAATTTCCCAATTTTTCATTTATTCATTCATGGGATGTGGGCATCGCTGGCTAGGCCAGCATTTATTACCAATCCCTAATTGCCCTTGAGAAGGTGGTGGTGGTGAGCTGCCTTCTTGAACCGCTGCAGTCCATGTGGTGTGGGTACACCAACAGTGCTGTTGGGAAGGGAGCTCTCGGATTTTGACCCGGCGACAGTGAAGGAACGGTGGTATAGTTCCAAGTCAGGATGGTGTGTGACATGGAGGGGAACTTGCAAATGGTGGTGTTCCCATGCATCTGCTGCCCTTGTCCTTCTAGGTGGGAAAGGTCGCGGGTTTGGAAGGTGTGGTCAAAGGACCCTTGGTGCATTGCTGCAGTGCATCTAGAAAATGGTACACACTGCTGCCACTGTGCAGTAAAATGCTCAAGTGAGTACAGAAATAGGAGGATAGTACAGATGAATGTGTGGCTGGAAAGAAGGTACAGAAGGGAGGGCTTTAGATTTTGGGACAAGTGCTGCAGAAGGTAGGTGGGACCTACACAGGCCGGACGGGTTGCACCTGAACAGAGCTGGGACAAATTTTGTTGTGGGGCGATTTGCTAGTGCTGTTGGGGAGGGTTTAAACAACTTGGCAGGGATGTGAGAACCAGGAGATAATACAAGAGAGGAACAGCAAGGTGCACAGAGAATTGGAAGAGACAGATCGCACTAGATTAGGAAATATCAAAGTGTTAGGTGATGTCAGAGTGAGAGTATCAGACAGTATTGGAGAAGGGATTCTGAGAAGGACTATGAGGAACACAAATTCAGGATTACTATGCAAATGCGTAAACGTTCAAAGTGTGGTGAATAAAGTTGGTGAGCTACAAGCACAAATAGTAGTACAGGGATATGATGTAGTGGCAATAATGGAAACATGGCTTAAAAATGGCAAGGACTGGACACTTCATATGCAAGGATATATTGGTAACCGATTTATTAGCTGACGTTTAGAATACAACAGCAGCAAGGTTATACTGGAACTGTATAACTCATTGGTTAGGCCACAACTTGAGTACTGTGTGCAGTTCTGGTCACCTCATTACAGAAATGATGTAATTGCACTCGAGAGGGTACAGAGGAGATTTATGAGGATGTTGCCAGGACTGGAAAAATGCAGCCAAGAAGAAAGATTGGATAGGCTGGGGTTGTTTTCCTTGCAACAGAGAAGGCTGAGGGGAGATCTGATTGAAATGTACAAAATTGTGAGGGGCCTGGATAGAGTGAAGGGTCTTTTCACCTCAGAGAGGTCAGTGACGTAGGGGCATAGATTTAAAGAGACTATTTTAGAAATATTAGAGGGGAGATGAGGAAAAACTTTTTCATCCAGAGGGTGGTGGGGGTCTGGAACTCACTGCCTGAAAGAATAGTTGAGGCAGCAACCCTCAACTCATTCACAAGGAGTCTGGATATGCATCTCAAGTGCTGGAAGCTGCAGGGCTCCGGACCAAATTCTGGAAGGTGGGATTCGAATAGGTGGGATTGTTTTTCGGCCGGCACAGACACGATAGGCCAAGTGGCCTCTTTCTGTGCCTTAAACCTTCGATGATTCCACGATATAAAATGTTCAGAAAAGATGGAGAAGGAGAAAACATAGGTTGGGTGGCAGCCCTGATTAGGGCAGACATTGTGTGTTGGAAAGGGAGGATGCCCTTGAATGATCAAGGACAGAATCCATTTGGTTAGAGATGAGAGCAAAAAGCGGATGATCACACGACTATGGATAGAGCTAGAGGAGCAAATCTACAGGCAAATCAGAGAGATGGACAAGAACTATAGAGTGGTGATATTGGGGGACGTGAATTACCCAAATATCGATTCGAATAAATTTAGAGTAAAGGGTAAGGAGGGGGAAGGAATTTCAGAAATGTGACCAGGACAATTTCCTTGATCAGTATGTTCTCAACCCAACTGGAAGAGAGGCGTTTCTGGATCTGGTGATAGGAAAAGAGATGGACCAAGTGTCAAAGAATGATCACCGTATCATAAGGTTTAGACTCATAATGCAGAAAAGCAAAGAACAAAATAAGGTAGTATGTCTAAATGGGAAGAGGGTGAATTTCATCAAGACGAGAAGGGATCTTGCCAGGGTAAAATGGAACCAAAGACTGACAGGAAAAGCTGTATCAGAACAATGGGTTATCTTAAAGGAAGAGATGCTTCAGGTACAGGACAGGAACATTCCAACAAGGGTGCAAGGTAAAAGAACCAATAAAAGGGCTCCTTGGATGGTGAGGCAGATAGAGGTTATGATGAAACAAAAAGAGAGGGTAAATGATGTATGTCAAGTCAACTCATGAAGTGAGAACCAGACCTTATACAGTAAGCTGAGAGGGGAGGTGAAAAGGAAAATAAGACTGGCAAAGAGAGAGGAGGAGAAGAGAATGGCAGGCAACATAAAAGGGAATCCAAAGATCTTCTACCGGCATGTAAATAGGAAGTAAGTACTCATAGGTGGATGAGGCCTATAAGGGACAGAGAGAATAATATATGCTTAGAGGCGCAGGGCAAAGCTAATATACTTAATGAGTACTTACCAGTGTTCTTACAGAAATGGAAGCTGACCAAATATCAGTAGCAGAGAGTGTAAAGGCAATGGATGGGATAAAAATTGAGAGGTCGTGGGGGGGGGTGGGGTGGAGATTACTGAAAAGGCTGGCTATGCTTTGGGTAGATAAGTCACCTGGTCCAGACGGTTTGCATCCTAAGTGGAGAAAAGAAGCGGGGATGCAGATAGCGGAAGGGCATGCCATAATCGGCCAATCTTCCCTAGATATGGGGACGGTAACACAAGATGAAGAGTGTGGTAAATGTGACACCCTTATTCAAGAAAGGGTGTAAGCACAGTCCTAGCAACTGCAGGTCAGTTAGTGTATCAGTGATGGATAAGGTTTTGGAAACAATAATCAGAGAAAATATCAACAGATACTTGGAGAGAGGTTCGCGTTAATTAAGGATAGCCAGCATGGATTTGTAAAAGGCACACTATGCTTGACAAAGCTAAATGAATTTTTGGAAGTAGTAACAGAGAAGCTTGATGAAGGGAATGTGGTGGATGTTGTTTATATGGATTTTAAGAAAGCATTTGATAAGGTACCAAATAAAAAGCTGGTTAACAAAATTGAGGCTCATGGAATAGGAGGGTCAGCAAACAAATGAATAAAAAAACTGGCTCAAGGACAGAAAACAATGAGTTGTAATAAAGGGTTGTTTTTCAGGCTGGAGGATGGTAGACAGTGGTGTTCACCAAGGGTCAGTGCTGGCACCAGCATTTTTCTTTGCAATATATAAATGACTTGGATCTTGGGATCCAGAGTAGAATCTCAAAATTTGCAGATGACACCAAACTTGGAGGTGCAGCAAACAGTGAGGCTGATATGAATCGCCTGAAACAGGATATAGATAGGCTATCGGAGCGGGCAGAGAGGTGGTAGATGGAGTTTAAAACTGACGTGTGAAGTGATGCATTTTGGCAGAAGTAATAGGGAGAGGTAATATATACTGAATGGCACATTTCTAAAGAGTGTGCAGGAACAGAGGGATCTGGGGGTGCATGTACATAGATCTTTGAAGGTGGCAGGACATATTAGGTGAGTGTTTAGCAAAGCTTATGGGATCTTGGGTTTCATAAATAGAGGCCCTGAGTACAAAAGAAGGGAAACTGTGCTGAAGGTTTCTAAAGCTCTGGCTCGGTTCTAACTGGAGTATTGTATCCAGTTCTGGTCACCACACTTTCGGAAGGATGTGAGGGTCCTTGAGAGGGTGCAGAGGAGATTTACCAGAATGGTTCCAGGGATGGAGGATTTTAGCTACAAGGTTAGGCTGGAAAAGCTGGATTTGTTCTCTTTGGAGCAAAGGAGATTGAGGGGAGATTTAATAGAAGTGTACAAGATACTGACAGGCTTATAGACAATGAAAAGCTGTTCCCATTAACAAATGGTAGAAGGACTAGGGTACACAGATTGAAAGTTTTGGGCAAAAGATGCAGGGGGAAATATGAGGAAGAACTTTTTTACGCAGCGGGTGGCAATACCCGGAGCCCGCTGCCCACAAGGGTGGTGGAAGCGGAGAAGATCAATGACTTCAAGAGGAAGTTGGATGACCACCTTAGAGAAATAGACTTGCAGAGCTCCGTGGAGAGCCAGCACGGACCCGATGGGCCAAAGAGCCTCTTCTGTGCTATCAATGATTCTATGACAATTGGCCTTCAGCTGCCAAGGCCCTAAGCTCTGTGATTCTTTTCCCTCAACCTCTCCACATCCCTATCTCTCTACCTTGAAGATCTCCAAAACATCTGCCTCTTTGACCAAGCTCTTGCTCATCTGTCCGAATATCTTTAGTGGCTCAGTGTCATATTTTGTTGAATTACACTCCAGTGCACTCACTGCCTTGGGCTACTTCGCAGTGTTCATGTTCTATATAAATGAAAGTTGTTGTTGGTATCGTTACACCAGAAGGCTACACTCCATCATGACCGAATGCAGTATCAGAGGAGTATGACAGATTTGTGTTTTGAAAAATAAAAAGGGTGCATCCTGTTCGAGAAGTGACAGAAGGAGACTGAAATAATCTGGCCAATTGGACTGAAATCCTTTATTTGCCATTGGAGACATTGAGTAAAGTGACAGTGAACACCTCTTGCATCGACCAACAGGTCAGCTGCCGTCAATGAGTGTCTAAAAATACCAAGAGCAAATAGCTGCATTCCAAACAGGCCACGAAGGCCACATTTCACAGCCCTTTTTGATGCAATAGCTGATGTGCAGCATACTGATAGCGGCTTATAGTAATACACATTGACTCCCTTCCAGAAAGCACAATGCTTCACTTCTCCGGTTTCACATCTCAATAGCTCCTGCACAAAGCTTTGGCAAGTACACTATCCCAGCTGTTGCAGGTTGAAGGGCTCCCATGCCATCTGCTGCAGGATATTTCACAGCCAGCAAGCTGGCCTCCAATCAGGATCCAAAGCCCGAGCCCAGTTAGAACAGAATGTGGACTTTATTTGGTCTACGTTAACAACCAAAGACTTGCATTTAAACAGCACCTTCCATAATCTTAATACTGCATGGGAGTGTCAGCCTGTATTCTGTGTTCAAGTCTCTGAAGTGGGGCTCAGAAGCGAGAGTGCTACCCACTGAGTCACAGCTAACACCTTGTTGTCCAGTGGTGAGCCAAGGGGCGACAGCAGAATGTTACTGCTGCCTTGCGATTCCCCTTTCAGAAGCCAGCTTGCGTTTAACTCCCTGCGATCCTTCGGACTGTGACTGTGCTGGGTTTCAGAGCAAGGCCTGAATTAGGTACAAGCTGATTTTTGAACAACTCCATCAACACATGCATGGAAAAACCTGATGAAACCTTGTTGTCCTTTGCTGTAACACAACAGGAGAGAACAGGGTCAGGGAACCAGTGCGCATAAAGGAGCCTCACGTAACTGGAGATGGCACTACTTCAAAGAAGAGCAGGGAAGCTCTCACTGGCGCCTGGGAGAATATCTTTCCTCCAGCCAACATCACGAACAACAGATGATCCAGTCATTTCTTCAATTGCATTTTGTGGGATCTAGCTGTGTAAATAGACTGCCACCTTTCCTACATTACAGCAATGACTCATGGGCTGTGAAATGATTTGCAACATCCTGGGGTCACCAAAGATGCTGTCTAAATATTGAGCTTTAGATTGCTTTCAGGCAGGGAAAGTGCTGTCCTCCTAGGGAACCAGCACAGGCACAGTGTTATTAAAATTCTGTTCCAAACCATAATTTCAGTGGTAATTATGAGGGACTCCAACAGGAGGAAGGTGTCACTACATTGCAAACAAGCTGCCATGGTTCATTTTCAAACAAGATGATAAACAGATGCAGTCATCAGCTTTGCAATAATACAGGATAAACCTTTGGAGTCAGCTATCAGAATTAAGCCTCGAGGATCATCTGTGTAATGATCTCCTAAAAATCAGACAGCACAGACACGAAAAGGGACGAGCCTTGAACTCAATACAGGGGCACCCAAATGAACTGTGGAATATCTCAAAAGGGTGGTTTCCACAAAGCTTTTGCCAACGGTCAACAAGAAAGACTCCAAACAAGCTGACAAGAGCAGCAATGAAAGGAAAATAAATAGGCTGCAAGGGTGGTTTTGGGGCGACAGGGAAGTGGTGATCAAGAGGGGATTGTCATACTCAGTATAGACATGCCCGATTCATAACTTTAAACATGGACTACATTAAGCATCAAAGTGACTCCTGACAACAGATGTCATCAGACTGCTCTCACTCAGTGAGTGAGTGGGTGGGTGGGTGAGTGAGTGGGTGGGTGAGTGGGTGGGGTGGGTGAGTGAGTGAGTGGGTGGGTGGGGGGGTGGGTGAGTGAGTGAGTGGGTGGGTGGGTGGGTGGGTGGGTGGGTGGGTGGGTGGGTGGGTGAGTGGGTGGGGTGGGTGAGTGAGTGAGTGAGTGAGTGAGTGAGTGAGTGGGTGGGTGGGTGGGTGGGTGGGTGGGTGAGTGAGTGAGTGAGTGAGTGAGTGAGTGAGTGAGTGAGTGAGTGGGTGAGTGAGTGAGTGGGTGAGTGAGTGAGTGAGTGAGTGAGTGAGTGGGTGTGAGTGGGTGAGTGAGTGAGTGGGTGGGTGAGTGGGTGAGTGAGTGAGTGGGTGAGTGAGTGAGTGAGTGAGTGAGTGAGTGAGTGAGTGAGTGAGTGAGTGGGTGGGTGGGTGGGTGAGTGAGTGAGTGAGTGAGTGAGTGAGTGGGTGGGTGGGTGGGTGAGTGGGTGAGTGGGTGAGTGGGTGAGTGGGTGGGTGGGTGGGTGGGTGAGTGAGTGAGTGAGTGAGTGAGTGAGTGAGTGAGTGAGTGAGTGGGTGGGTGGGTGGGTGAGTGAGTGAGTGAGTGAGTGGGTGGGTGGGTGGGTGGGTGAGTGAGTGAGTGGGTGGGTGGGTGGGTGGGTGAGTGAGTGAGTGGGTGGGTGGGTGGGTGAGTGAGTGAGTGAGTGGGTGGGTGGGTGGGTGAGTGAGTGAGTGAGTGAGTGAGTGAGTGAGTGGGTGGGTGGGTGAGTGGGTGGGTGGGTGAGTGGGTGGGTGGGTGAGTGGGTGGGTGAGTGAGTGGGTGGGTGAGTGAGTGGGTGGGTGAGTGAGTGGGTGGGTGAGTGGGTGGGTGAGTGGGTGAGTGGGTGGGTGAGTGGGTGGGTGAGTGGGTGGGTGAGTGGGTGGGTGAGTGGGTGGGTGACTGAGTGAGTGGGTGGGTGGGTGGGTGGGTGGGTGGGTGGGTGAGTGAGTGAGTGAGTGAGTGAGTGAGTGAGTGAGTGAGTGAGTGAGAGTGAGTGAGTGAGTGAGTGAGTGAGTGAGTGAGTGAGTGGGTGGGTGGGTGGGTGAGTGGGTGGGTGAGTGAGTGGGTGGGTGGGTGAGTGAGTGAGTGAGTGAGTGAGTGAGTGAGTGAGTGAGTGAGTGGGTGGGTGAGTGGGTGAGTGGATGGGTGGGAGAGTGAGTGAGTGAGTGAGTGAGTGAGTGAGTGGCTGAGTGAGTGAGTGGCTGAGTGAGTGAGTGAGTGAGTGGGTGAGTGGGTGGGTGGGTGGGTGAGTGGGTGGGTGGGTGGGTGGGTGAGTGGGTGAGTGAGTGAGTGAGTGGGTGAGTGAGTGGGTGAGTGGGTGAGTGAGTGGGTGAGTGAGTGAGTGGGTGGGTGGGTGGGTGGGTGGGTGAGTGAGTGAGTGAGTGAGTGAGTGAGTGAGTGAGTGAGTGTGAGTGGGTGAGTGAGTGAGTGGCTGAGTGAGTGGGTGAGTGAGTGAGTGAGTGAGTGAGTGAGTGAGTGAGTGAGTGAGTGGCTGAGTGAGTGAGTGAGTGAGTGAGTGGGTGGGTGGGTGGGTGGGTGGGTGGGTGGGTGGGTGAGTGGGTGGGTGAGTGGGTGAGTGGATGGGTGAGTGGATGGGTGGGTGACTGAGTGAGTGAGTGAGTGGGTGAGTGAGTGGGTGGGTGAGTGAGTGAGTGGGTGGGTGAGTGGGTGAGTGGATGGGTGAGTGGATGGGTGGGTGGGTGAGTGAGTGAGTGAGTGAGTGAGTGAGTGAGTGAGTGAGTGAGTGAGTGAGTGAGTGAGTGAGTGGGTGGGTGAGTGAGTGAGTGAGTGAGTGAGTGAGTGAGTGAGTGAGTGAGTGAGTGGGTGGGTGAGTGGATGGGTGAGTGGATGGGTGAGTGAGTGAGTGAGTGAGTGAGTGGTTGGGTGAGTGAGTGAGTGAGTGAGTGGGTGGGTGGGTGGGTGGGTGGGTGAGTGAGTGAGTGAGTGAGTGAGTGAGTGAGTGAGTGAGTGAGTGAGTGAGTGGGTGGGTGAGTGAGTGAGTGGGTGGGTGAGTGGGTGAGTGGATGGGTGAGTGGATGGGTGGGTGAGTGAGTGAGTGAGTGAGTGAGTGAGTGAGTGAGTGAGTGAGTGGCTGAGTGAGTGAGTGGCTGAGTGAGTGGGTGAGTGTGAGTGAGTGAGTGAGTGAGTGAGTGAGTGAGTGAGTGAGTGAGTGAGTGAGTGAGTGAGTGGGTGGGTGAGTGAGTGGGTGGGTGAGTGAGTGAGTGGGTGAGTGAGTGAGTGGGTGGGTGAGTGAGTGAGTGAGTGAGTGAGTGAGTGGGTGGGTGAGTGGGTGAGTGGATGGGTGGGTGAGTGAGTGAGTGAGTGAGTGGCTGAGTGAGTGAGTGGCTGAGTGAGTGAGTGAGTGAGTGAGTGGGTGAGTGGGTGGGTGGGTGGGTGGGTGAGTGTGTGAGTGAGTGAGTGAGTGGCTGAGTGAGTGAGTGGCTGAGTGAGTGAGTGGCTGAGTGAGTGAGTGGCTGAGTGAGTGAGTGGCTGAGTGAGTGAGTGAGTGAGTGGGTGGGTGGGTGAGTGGTGGGTGAGTGGTGGGTGGGTGGGTGAGTGGTGGGTGGGTGGGTGGGTGAGTGAGTGGTGGGTGAGAGGTGGGTGAGTGGATGGGTGGGTGAGTGAGTGAGTGAGTGAGTGAGTGAGTGGCTGAGTGAGTGAGTGGCTGAGTGAGTGAGTGGCTGAGTGAGTGAGTGGCTGAGTGAGTGAGTGAGTGAGTGAGTGAGTGAGTGAGTGAGTGAGTGAGTGAGTGAGTGAGTGAGTGAGTGAGTGAGTGGGTGGGTGAGTGAGTGAGTGAGTGAGTGAGTGAGTGAGTGAGTGAGTGGGTGAGTGGGTGAGTGGGTGAGTGGGTGGGTGAGTGGGTGGGTGAGTGGGTGGGTGGGTGGGTGGGTGGGTGGGTTAGTGAGTGAGTGGCTGAGTGAGTGAGTGGGTGAGTGAGTGAGTGAGTGAGTGAGTGAGTGAGTGAGTGAGTGAGTGAGTGAGTGAGTGGGTGAGTGGGTGGGTGGGTGAGTGAGTGAGTGAGTGAGTGGGTGAGTGAGTGAGTGGGTGAGTGAGTGAGTGAGTGAGTGAGTGGGTGGGTGGGTGAGTGGGTGGGTGGGTGAGTGAGTGAGTGAGTGAGTGAGTGGGTGAGTGAGTGAGTGAGTGGGTGAGTGAGTGAGTGAGTGGGTGAGTGGATGGGTGAGTGGATGGGTGAGTGGATGGGTGAGTGGATGGGTGAGTGGATGGGTGAGTGGATGGGTGAGTGGATGGGTGGGTGAGTGAGTGAGTGAGTGAGTGAGTGAGTGGCTGAGTGAGTGAGTGGCTGAGTGAGTGAGTGAGTGGGTGGGTGGGTGAGTGGTGGGTGGGTGAGTGGTGGGTGGGTGAGTGGTGGGTGGGTGGGTGGGAGGTGGGTGAGTGGGTGGGTGAGTGAGTGGTGGGTGACAGGTGGGTGAGTGGGTGGGTGGGTGAGTGGTGGGTGAGTGGGTGGGTGAGTGGGTGGGTGAGAGGTGGGTGAGTGAGTGGTGGGTGAGAGGTGGGTGAGTGGGTGGGTGGGTGAGTGGTGGGTGAGAGGTGGGTGAGTGAGTGGGTGGGTGAGTGAGTGAGTGGTGGGTGAGAGGTGGGTGAGTGGGTGGTGGGTGAGAGGTGGGTGAGTGGGTGGGTGGGTGAGTGGTGGGTGAGAGGTGGGTGAGTGAGTGGGTGGGTGAGTGAGTGAGTGGTGGGTGAGAGGTGGGTGAGTGGGTGGGTGAGTGAGTGGTGGGTGAGAGGTGGGTGAGTGAGTGGGTGGGTGAGTGAGTGAGTGGTGGGTGAGAGGTGGGTGAGTGAGTGGGTGGGTGAGTGGTGGGTGAGAGGTGGGTGAGTGAGTGGGTGGGTGAGTGGGTGGGTGGGTGAGTGAGTGGTGGGTGAGAGGTGGGTGAGTGAGTGGTGGGTGAGAGGTGGGTGAGTGGGTGGGTGAGTGAGTGGTGGGTGAGAGGTGGGTGAGTGGGTGGGTGGGTGAGTGGGTGGGTGGGTGGGTGAGTGGGTGGGTGGGTGGGTGGGTGAGTGAGTGAGTGAGTGAGTGAGTGAGTGAGTGAGTGAGTGAGTGAGTGAGTGGCTGAGTGAGTGAGTGGCTGAGTGAGTGAGTGGCTGAGTGAGTGAGTGGCTGAGTGAGTGAGTGAGTGAGTGGGTGAGTGGGTGAGTGGGTGGGTGGGTGTGTGAGTGAGTGAGTGAGTGAGTGAGTGGGTGAGTGAGTGAGTGAGTGAGTGAGTGGGTGAGTGAGTGGGTGAGTGGATGGGTGAGTGGATGGGTGGGTGAGTGAGTGAGTGTGTGAGTGGCTGAGTGAGTGAGTGGCTGAGTGAGTGAGTGGCTGAGTGAGTGAGTGAGTGGGTGGGTGGGTGAGTGGTGGGTGAGAGGTGGGTGAGTGGGTGGGTGAGTGAGTGGTGGGTGAGTGAGTGGTGAATGAGTGAGTGAGTGAGTGGTGGGTGAGTGAGTGGTGGGTGAGTGAGTGGTGAGTGGTTAATGAGTGAGTGAGTGAGTGGTGGGTGAGTGGTGGGTGGGTGTGAGTGGGTGAGTGAGTGAGTGCTGGGTGAGAGGTGGGTGAGTGGGTGGGTGAGTGAGTGGTTGGAGTGAGTGAGTGAGTGGTGGGTGAGAGGTGGGTGAGTGAGTGGTGAGTGAGTGAGTGAGTGAGGAGTGAGTGGTGGGTGAGTGAGTGGTGAGTGGTTGGAGTGAGTGAGTGAGTGGTGGGTGAGAGGTGGGTGAGTGAGTGAGTGGTGGGTGGGTGAGTGGGTGAGTGAGTGGTGGGTGAGAGAGTGGTGAGTGGTTGGAGTGAGTGAGTGAGTGGTGGGTGAGAGGTGGGTGAGTGAGTGGTGAGTGAGTGAGTGAGTGAGGAGTGAGTGGTGGGTGGGTGAGTGAGTGAGTGAGTGAGTGAATGGTGGGTGAGTGAGTGGTGAGTGAATGGTGGGTGGGTGAGTGAGTGAGTGAGTGAATGGTGGGTGGGTGAGTGAGTGCTGGGTGAGAGGTGGGTGAGTGACGCAGCATGAGACTTTCAGGGTGAATGTGTGAAGAAAAATAATCCTCTTTATTTTAACGCACGGAAAGTGTGCTGCTGGTTGTTCAAATTGCCATACACTCAGGGGTTAAGAAACACACACATCTTCTGTGCCAAAAACACCCTGATTACAGACAGCAAAGAAAAAGAACTGAGTTTCAGCTCTCTCTTAATTCAGTCTGCAACCGGCGCAGAGAAAAAGAGTGGGGGAAGAGGAGTGGGAGGAAGAGGAGAATGAACACAAAGGAAACAGTCATTTACAAAGGGTTGTGAATGGTCTGAACAGAGTCCAATCCACTTCCAGTCCTCACTGTTGCCAGGTAGGAGAACTGGGGCTTTCCCTCGCAAACACTACCACCTCAGCTTAAAGCATTAGGCCGTGTGCTGACGTGCCTCTGATAGAGGAGCTTAGGCGCTAGATAAGTGCAGAGTCTGCACACAGAATATACTCACATTCCTGCTTGAACGTAAAGTACTCAGTGAGATGTCTGCACTCGTGATTTCCCCGCAACAGGAACATCGTGCTCGCGTGGTGAATCTTCAGAACCCAGAGGATCAGCACACACTGCAGGAAAGAAACCATTCACAAGTGAAGCAGGGAGAGTCACAATGCAGAAGCAATCAGATAAGCATGAGGGGAATAATATCACGGGTGGCAGGGAACAAGCTGGATTATCAGTAGAGATACAGTCAGTAACACAGGGTGCTGGGGAGAGGGGTTACTGAGTGACAGTGTGAGGGATCTGCATCAACATCAGGAGAGATACAGTCAGATACACAGGGTGCTGGGGAGAGGGGTTACTGAGTGACAGTGTGAGGGATCTGGATTAACATCAGTAGAGATACAGTCAGATACACAGGGTGCTGGGGAGAGGGGTTACTGAGTGACAGTGTGAGGGATCTGCATCAACATCAGGAGAGATACAGTCAGTAACACAGGCTGCAGGGGGGAGAGGGGTTACTGAGTGACAGTGTGAGGGATCTGCATCAACATCAGGAGAGATACAGTCAGATACACAGGGTGCTGGGGAGAGGGGTTACTGAGTGACAGTGTGAGGGATCTGGATTAACATCAGTAGAGATACAGTCAGTAACACAGGGTGCTGGGGAGAGGGGTTACTGAGTGACAGTGTGAGGGATCTGCATCAACATCAGGAGAGAAACAGACAGTAACACAGGGTGCTGGGGAGAGGGGTTACTGAGTGACAGTGTGAGGGATCTGCATCAACATCAGGAGAGATACAGTCAGATACACAGGGTGCTGGGGAGAGGGGTTACTGAGTGACAGTGTGAGGGATCTGGATTAACATCAGTAGAGATACAGTCAGAAACACAGGGTGCTGGGGAGAGGGGTTACTGAGTGACAGTGTGAGGGATCTGCATCAACATCAGGAGAGATACAGTCAGTAACACAGGGTGCTGAGGAGAGGGGTTACTGAGTGAGAGTGTGAGGGATCTGCATCAACATCAGTAGAGATACAGTCAGTAACACAGGGTGCTGGGGAGAGGGGTTACTGAGTGACAGTGTGAGGGATCTGCATCAACATCAGGAGAGATACAGTCAGTAACACAGGGTGCTGAGGAGAGGGGTTACTGAGTGAGAGTGTGAGGGATCTGGATCAACATCAGTAGAGATACAGTCAGTAACACAGGCTGCAGGGGAGAGAGGGGTTACTGAGTGACAGTGTGAGGGATCTGGATCAACATCAGTAGAGATACAGTCAGTAACACAGGGTGCTGGGGAGAGGGGTTACTGAGTGACAGTGTGAGAGATCTGGATCAACATCAGGAGAGAAACAGACAGTAACACAGGGTCCTGGGGAGAGGGGTTACTGAGTGACAGTGTGAGAGATCTGGATTAACATCAGTAGAGATACAGTCAGATACACAGGGTGCTGGAGAGAGGGGTTACTGAGTGACAGTGAGAGAGATCTGGATCAACATCAGTAGAGATACAGTCAGTAACACAGGCTGCAGGGGAGAGAGGGGTTACTGAGTGACAGTGTGAGAGATCTGGATTAACATCAGTCGAGATACAGTCAGTAACACAGGGTGCTGGAGAGAGGGGTTACTGAGTGACAGTGTGAGGGATCTGCATCAACATCAGGAGAGATACAGTCAGATACACAGGGTGCTGGGGAGAGGGGTTACTGAGTGACAGTGTGAGGGATCTGCATCAACATCAGGAGAGAAACAGACAGTAACACAGAGTGCTGAGGAGAGGGGTTACTGAGTGACAGTGTGAGGGATCTGCATCAACATCAGTAGAGATACAGTCAGATACACAGGGTGCTGGAGAGAGGGATTACTGAGTGACAGTGTGAGGGATCTGGATTAACATCAGTAGAGATACAGTCAGATACACAGGTCTTTCGGGGAGAGAGGGGTTACTGAGTGACAGTGTGAGGGAGCTGGATTAACATCAGTAGAGATACAGTCAGTAACACAGGCTGCTGGAGAGAGAGGTTACTGAGTGACAGTGTGAGGGATCTGATTAACATCAGTAGAGATACAGTCAGTAACACAGGGTGCTGGGGAGAGGGGTTACTGAGTGACAGTGTGAGGGATCTGGATCAACATCAGTAGAGATACAGTCAGTAACACAGGCTGCTGGGGAGAGGGGTTACTGAGTGACAGTGTGAGGGATCTGGATCAACATCAGTAGAGATACAGTCAGTAACACAGGCTGCTGGGGAGAGGGGTTACTGAGTGACAGTGTGAGGGATCTGGATTAACATCAGTAGAGATACAGTCAGATACACAGGGTGCTGGAGAGAGAGGGGTTACTGAGTGACAGTGAGGGGGATCTGGATTAACATCAGTAGAGATACAGTCAGTAACACAGGGCACTGGGGGGAGAGGGGTTACTGAGTGACAGTGTGAGGGATCTGGATTAACATCAGTAGAGATACAGTCAGATACACAGGGCGCTGGGGAGTGGGGTTACTGAGTGACAGTGAGAGAGATCTGGATTAACATCAGTCGAGATACAGTCAGTAACACAGGCTGCTGGAGAGAGGGGTTACTGAGTGACAGTGAGAGAGATCTGGATTAACATCAGTCGAGATACAGTCAGTAACACAGGCTGCTGGGGAGAGAGGGGTTACTGAGTGACAGTGTGAGGGATCTGGATTAACATCAGTAGAGATACAGTCAGATACACAGGGTGCTCGGGAGAGGGGTTACTGAGTGACAGTGTGAGGGATCTGGATTAACATCAGTAGAGATACAGTCAGATACACAGGGTGCTGGGGGGAGAGGGGTTACTAAGTGACATTGTGAGGGATCTGGATTATCAGTAGAGATACAGTCAGATACACAGGCTGCTGGAGAGAGAGGTTACTGAGTGACAGTGTGAAGGATCTGATTAACATCAGTAGAGATACAGTCAGTAACACAGGGTGCTGGGGAGAGGGGTTACTGAGTGACAGTGTGAGGGATCTGGATTAACATCAGTAGAGATACAGTCAGATACACAGGGTGCTGGGGAGAGGGGTTATTGAGTGACAGTGTGAGGGATCTGGATTAACATCAGTAGAGATACAGTCAGTAACACAGGGTGCTGGGTAGAGAGGGGTTACTGAGTGACAGTGTGAGGGATCTGGATTAACATCAGTAGAGATACAGTCAGATACACAGGGTGCTGGGGAGAGGGGTTACTGAGTGACAGTGTGAGGGATCTGGATCAACATCAGTAGAGATAGTCAGTAACACAGGGTGCTGGGGAGAGGGGTTACTGAGTGACAGTGTGAGGGATCTGGATTAACATCAGTAGAGATACAGTCAGATACACAGGGTGCTGGGGAGAGGGGTTACTGAGTGACAGTGTGAGGGATCTGGATCAACATCAGTAGAGATACAGTCAGTAACACAGGGTGCTGGGTAGAGAGGGGTTATTGAGTGACAGTGTGAGGGATCTGGATTAACATCAGTAGAGATACAGTCAGATACACAGGGTGCTGGGAGAGGGGTTACTGAGTGACAGTGTGAGGGATCTGGATCAACATCAGTAGAGATACAGTCAGTAACACAGGGTGCTGGGGAGAGGGGTTACTGAGTGACAGTGTGAGGGATCTGCATCAACATCAGGAGAGAAACAGACAGTAACACAGAGTGCTGAGGAGAGGGGTTACTGAGTGACAGTGTGAGGGATCTGCATCAACATCAGGAGAGAAACAGACAGTAACACAGGGTGCTGAGGAGAGGGGTTACTGAGTGACAGTGTGAGGGATCTGGATTAACATCAGTAGAGATACAGTCAGTAACACAGGGTGCTGGGTAGAGAGGTTACTGAGTGACAGTGTGAGGGATCTGCATCAACATCAGTAGAGATACAGTCAGTAACACAGGGTGCTGGAGAGAGGGATTACTGCGTGACAGTGTGAGGGATCTGGATTAACATCAGTAGAGATACAGTCAGATACACAGGGCACTCGGGAGAGGGGTTACTGAGTGACAGTGTGAGAGATCTGGATTAACATCAGTCGAGATACAGTCAGTAACACAGGCTGCTGGGGAGAGAGGGGTTACTGAGTGACAGTGTGAGGGATCTGGATTAACATCAGTAGAGATACAGTCAGATACACAGGGTGCTGGGGGGAGAGGGGTTACTGAGTGACAGTGTGAGGGATCTGGATTAACATCAGTAGAGATACAGTCAGTAACACAGGGTGCTGGGGAGAGAGGGGTTACTGAGTGACAGTGTGAGGGATCTGATTAACATCAGTAGAGATACAGTCAGTAACACAGGCTGCTGGAGAGAGAGGTTACTGAGTGACAGTGTGAGGGATCTGATTAACATCAGTAGAGATACAGTCAGTAACACAGGGTGCTGGGGAGAGGGGTTACTGAGTGACAGTGTGAGGGATCTGGATCAACATCAGTAGAGATACAGTCAGTAACACAGGCTGCTGGGGAGAGGGGTTACTGAGTGACAGTGTGAGGGATCTGGATCAACATCAGTAGAGATACAGTCAGTAACACAGGCTGCTGGGGAGAGGGGTTACTGAGTGACAGTGTGAGGGATCTGGATTAACATCAGTAGAGATACAGTCAGATACACAGGGTGCTGGAGAGAGAGGGGTTACTGAGTGACAGTGAGGGGGATCTGGATTAACATCAGTAGAGATACAGTCAGTAACACAGGGCGCCGGGGGGAGAGGGGTTACTGAGTGACAGTGTGAGGGATCTGGATTAACATCAGTAGAGATACAGTCAGATACACAGGGCGCTGGGGAGTGGGGTTACTGAGTGACAGTGAGAGAGATCTGGATTAACATCAGTCGAGATACAGTCAGTAACACAGGCTGCTGGGGAGAGAGGGGTTACTGAGTGACAGTGTGAGGGATCTGGATTAACATCAGTAGAGATACAGTCAGATACACAGGGTGCTCGGGAGAGGGGTTACTGAGTGACAGTGTGAGGGATCTGGATTAACATCAGTAGAGATACAGTCAGATACACAGGGTGCTGGGGGGAGAGGGGTTACTAAGTGACATTGTGAGGGATCTGGATTATCAGTAGAGATACAGTCAGATACACAGGGTGCTGGGGAGAGGGGTTATTGAGTGACAGTGTGAGGGATCTGGATCAACATCAGTAGAGATACAGTCAGTAACACAGGCTGCTGGAGAGAGAGGTTACTGAGTGACAGTGTGAGGGATCTGATTAACATCAGTAGAGATACAGTCAGTAACACAGGGTGCTGGGGAGAGGGGTTACTGAGTGACAGTGTGAGGGATCTGGATTAACATCAGTAGAGATACAGTCAGTAACACAGGCTGCTGGAGAGAGAGGTTACTGAGTGACAGTGTGAGGGATCTGGATTAACATCAGTAGAGATACAGTCAGTAACACAGGGTGCTGGGGAGAGGGGTTACTGAGTGACAGTGTGAGGGATCTGGATTAACATCAGTAGAGATACAGTCAGTAACACAGGGTGCTGGGGAGAGGGGTTATTGAGTGACAGTGTGAGGGATCTGGATCAACATCAGTAGAGATACAGTCAGTAACACAGGCTGCTGGGGAGAGGGGTTACTGAGTGACAGTGTGAGGGATCTGGATCAACATCAGTAGAGATACAGTCAGTAACACAGGCTGCTGGGGAGAGGGGTTACTGAGTGACAGTGTGAGGGATCTGGATTAACATCAGTAGAGATACAGTCAGATACACAGGGTGCTGGAGAGAGAGGGGTTACTGAGTGACAGTGAGGGGGATCTGGATTAACATCAGTAGAGACACAGTCAGTAACACAGGGCGCTGGGTGAGAGGGGTTACTGAGTGACAGTGTGAGGGATCTGGATTAACATCAGTAGAGATACAGTCAGATACACAGGGCGCTGGGGAGTGGGGTTACTGAGTGACAGTGAGAGAGATCTGGATTAACATCAGTCGAGATACAGTCAGTAACACAGGCTGCTGGGGAGAGAGGGGTTACTGAGTGACAGTGTGAGGGATCTGGATTAACATCAGTAGAGATACAGTCAGATACACAGGGTGCTCGGGAGAGGGGTTACTGAGTGACAGTGTGAGGGATCTGGATTAACATCAGTAGAGATACAGTCAGATACACAGGGTGCTGGGGAGAGGGGTTACTGAGTGACAGTGTGAGGGATCTGGATCAACATCAGTAGAGATACAGTCAGTAACACAGGCTGCTGGGGAGAGGGGTTACTGAGTGACAGTGTGAGGGATCTGGATCAACATCAGTAGAGATACAGTCAGATACACAGGGTGCTCGGGAGAGGGGTTACTGAGTGACAGTGTGAGGGATCTGATTAACATCAGTAGAGATACAGTCAGTAACACAGGGTGCTGGGGAGAGGGGTTACTGAGTGACAGTGAGGGATCTGGATCAACATCAGTAGAGATACAGTCAGTAACACAGGCTGCTGGGGAGAGGGGTTACTGAGTGACAGTGTGAGGGATCTGGATTAACATCAGTAGAGATACAGTCAGATACACAGGGTGCTGGAGAGAGAGGGGTTACTGAGTGACAGTGAGGGGGATCTGGATTAACATCAGTAGAGACACAGTCAGTAACACAGGGCGCTGGGTGAGAGGGGTTACTGAGTGACAGTGTGAGGGATCTGGATTAACATCAGTAGAGATACAGTCAGATACACAGGGCGCTGGGGAGTGGGGTTACTGAGTGACAGTGAGAGAGATCTGGATTAACATCAGTCGAGATACAGTCAGTAACACAGGCTGCTGGGGAGAGAGGGGTTACTGAGTGACAGTGTGAGGGATCTGGATTAACATCAGTAGAGATACAGTCAGATACACAGGGTGCTCGGGAGAGGGGTTACTGAGTGACAGTGTGAGGGATCTGGATTAACATCAGTAGAGATACAGTCAGATACACAGGGTGCTGGAGAGAGGGGTTATTGAGTGACAGTGTGAGGGATCTGGATTAACATCAGTAGAGATACAGTCAGTAACACAGGGTGCTGGGTAGAGAGGTTACTGAGTGACAGTGTGAGGGATCTGGATTAACATCAGTAGAGATACAGTCAGATACACAGGGTGCTCGGGAGAGGGGTTACTGAGTGACAGTGTGAGGGATCTGATTAACATCAGTAGAGATACAGTCAGTAACACAGGGTGCTGGGGAGAGGGGTTACTGAGTGACAGTGTGAGGGATCTGGATCAACATCAGTAGAGATACAGTCAGTAACACAGGCTGCTGGGGAGAGGGGTTACTGAGTGACAGTGTGAGGGATCTGGATCAACATCAGTAGAGATACAGTCAGTAACACAGGCTGCTGGGGAGAGGGGTTACTGAGTGACAGTGTGAGGGATCTGGATTAACATCAGTAGAGATACAGTCAGATACACAGGGTGCTGGAGAGAGAGGGGTTACTGAGTGACAGTGAGGGGGATCTGGATTAACATCAGTAGAGACACAGTCAGTAACACAGGGCGCTGGGTGAGAGGGGTTACTGAGTGACAGTGTGAGGGATCTGGATTAACATCAGTAGAGATACAGTCAGATACACAGGGCGCTGGGGAGTGGGGTTACTGAGTGACAGTGAGAGAGATCTGGATTAACATCAGTCGAGATACAGTCAGTAACACAGGCTGCTGGGGAGAGAGGGGTTACTGAGTGACAGTGTGAGGGATCTGGATTAACATCAGTAGAGATACAGTCAGATACACAGGGTGCTCGGGAGAGGGGTTACTGAGTGACAGTGTGAGGGATCTGATTAACATCAGTAGAGATACAGTCAGTAACACAGGGTGCTGGGGAGAGGGGTTACTGAGTGACAGTGTGAGGGATCTGGATCAACATCAGTAGAGATACAGTCAGTAACACAGGCTGCTGGGGAGAGGGGTTACTGAGTGACAGTGTGAGGGATCTGGATCAACATCAGTAGAGATACAGTCAGTAACACAGGCTGCTGGGGAGAGGGGTTACTGAGTGACAGTGTGAGGGATCTGGATTAACATCAGTAGAGATACAGTCAGATACACAGGGTGCTGGAGAGAGAGGGGTTACTGAGTGACAGTGAGGGGGATCTGGATTAACATCAGTAGAGACACAGTCAGTAACACAGGGCGCTGGGTGAGAGGGGTTACTGAGTGACAGTGTGAGGGATCTGGATTAACATCAGTAGAGATACAGTCAGATACACAGGGCGCTGGGGAGTGGGGTTACTGAGTGACAGTGAGAGAGATCTGGATTAACATCAGTCGAGATACAGTCAGTAACACAGGCTGCTGGGGAGAGAGGGGTTACTGAGTGACAGTGTGAGGGATCTGGATTAACATCAGTAGAGATACAGTCAGATACACAGGGTGCTCGGGAGAGGGGTTACTGAGTGACAGTGTGAGGGATCTGGATTAACATCAGTAGAGATACAGTCAGATACACAGGGTGCTGGGGAGAGGGGTTACTGAGTGACAGTGTGAGGGATCTGGATCAACATCAGTAGAGATACAGTCAGTAACACAGGCTGCTGGGGAGAGGGGTTACTGAGTGACAGTGTGAGGGATCTGGATCAACATCAGTAGAGATACAGTCAGATACACAGGGTGCTCGGGAGAGGGGTTACTGAGTGACAGTGTGAGGGATCTGATTAACATCAGTAGAGATACAGTCAGTAACACAGGGTGCTGGGGAGAGGGGTTACTGAGTGACAGTGAGGGATCTGGATCAACATCAGTAGAGATACAGTCAGTAACACAGGCTGCTGGGGAGAGGGGTTACTGAGTGACAGTGTGAGGGATCTGGATTAACATCAGTAGAGATACAGTCAGATACACAGGGTGCTGGAGAGAGAGGGGTTACTGAGTGACAGTGAGGGGGATCTGGATTAACATCAGTAGAGACACAGTCAGTAACACAGGGCGCTGGGTGAGAGGGGTTACTGAGTGACAGTGTGAGGGATCTGGATTAACATCAGTAGAGATACAGTCAGATACACAGGGCGCTGGGGAGTGGGGTTACTGAGTGACAGTGAGAGAGATCTGGATTAACATCAGTCGAGATACAGTCAGTAACACAGGCTGCTGGGGAGAGAGGGGTTACTGAGTGACAGTGTGAGGGATCTGGATTAACATCAGTAGAGATACAGTCAGATACACAGGGTGCTCGGGAGAGGGGTTACTGAGTGACAGTGTGAGGGATCTGGATTAACATCAGTAGAGATACAGTCAGATACACAGGGTGCTGGAGAGAGGGGTTATTGAGTGACAGTGTGAGGGATCTGGATTAACATCAGTAGAGATACAGTCAGTAACACAGGGTGCTGGGTAGAGAGGTTACTGAGTGACAGTGTGAGGGATCTGGATTAACATCAGTAGAGATACAGTCAGATACACAGGGTGCTCGGGAGAGGGGTTACTGAGTGACAGTGTGAGGGATCTGATTAACATCAGTAGAGATACAGTCAGTAACACAGGGTGCTGGGGAGAGGGGTTACTGAGTGACAGTGTGAGGGATCTGGATCAACATCAGTAGAGATACAGTCAGTAACACAGGCTGCTGGGGAGAGGGGTTACTGAGTGACAGTGTGAGGGATCTGGATCAACATCAGTAGAGATACAGTCAGTAACACAGGCTGCTGGGGAGAGGGGTTACTGAGTGACAGTGTGAGGGATCTGGATTAACATCAGTAGAGATACAGTCAGATACACAGGGTGCTGGAGAGAGAGGGGTTACTGAGTGACAGTGAGGGGGATCTGGATTAACATCAGTAGAGACACAGTCAGTAACACAGGGCGCTGGGTGAGAGGGGTTACTGAGTGACAGTGTGAGGGATCTGGATTAACATCAGTAGAGATACAGTCAGATACACAGGGCGCTGGGGAGTGGGGTTACTGAGTGACAGTGAGAGAGATCTGGATTAACATCAGTCGAGATACAGTCAGTAACACAGGCTGCTGGGGAGAGAGGGGTTACTGAGTGACAGTGTGAGGGATCTGGATTAACATCAGTAGAGATACAGTCAGATACACAGGGTGCTCGGGAGAGGGGTTACTGAGTGACAGTGTGAGGGATCTGGATTAACATCAGTAGAGATACAGTCAGATACACAGGGTGCTGGAGAGAGGGGTTATTGAGTGACAGTGTGAGGGATCTGGATTAACATCAGTAGAGATACAGTCAGTAACACAGGGTGCTGGGTAGAGAGGTTACTGAGTGACAGTGTGAGGGATCTGCATTGGATGATTGTTCAGAATAGAAAGAACAGCAGAGAATGACGAAAAGGTTCATCAGAAGAAAGGAATTAGAGTATGAGAGGAAGCTAGCTCGAAATGTAAAAACAAATAGCAAGTGTTTCTACAGGTATTTACAAAGGAAAAGAGTGAGTAAAGTGAGTGTTGGTCCTCCAAAGAGTGAGAATGGGGAGTTAATAGCAGATAATAAGGAAATGGCAGCTGAAATGAACAAATACTTTGCTTCTGTCTTCACGATAGGGGATACACAAAACATTCCAGTAATAGCTGTAAATGAGGAGGTGGAAGGAAGAGAGGGACTTGGAGAAATTACAATCATCAGGGAAGTGGTACTGAGCAAATTGTTGGAGCTGCGGGAAGACAAGTCCCCGGGTCCTGATGGACTTCATCCTAGGTTCTTAAAAGAGATGGCTAATGAGGTAGTAGATGCATTGGTGTTAATCTTTCAAGATTCGCTAGATTCTGTAAAGGTTCCATCAGACTGGAAAGTAGCAAATATAACCCCTCTCTCTTCAAGAAGGGGGAGAAGCAGAAAACAGTTGCATCGGTAAAAAGCAGAGTATTACTTAAACGAAAACCGACTGCAGAATTCCGAGATGCAGGGGGATCTTGGTGTTGTGGTGCATGAGTCACAAAAAGTTTGTGTGCAGGTACAGAAAGTATTAAAGAAAGCTAATGGAATGCTATCCCTCATTACGAGAGGAATTGAAAATAAAAGTGAGGATGTTATGTTTCAGTTATACAGGGCATTGGTGAGACCACATCTCAAATACTGTGTGCAGTTTTGGTCTCCTTATTTAAGGAATGATGTAAATGCATTGGAGGCAGTTCAGAGAAGGTTTACGAGATTGACAGCTGAAACGAGTGGGTTGTCTTCTGAGGAAAGGTTGGACAAACTGGGCTTGTTTTCACTGGAGTTTAGAAGAGTAAGGGGAGAGTTGATTAAAGACCTGAACGGTATTGACAAGGTGGATGTGGAGAGGATTTTTCCTCTTGTGGGTGAGTCCAGAATTAGGAGGCACTGTTTGAAAATTAGGGGTCACCCTTTTAGGATACAGATGAGCAGAAATTTTTTCTCTCAGAAGGTTTGTGCAACTTTGGAACTCAGCCTCAGAAGGTGGTGGAGGCGGGGTCTTTGAATATTTTTCAAGTGGAGGTAGATAGATTCTTGTTATGCAAAGGAATCAAAGGTTATCGGAGGTAAATGGGAGTGTGGAATTTGAGACACAAACAGATCAGCCATGATCTTATTGAACGGCAGAGCAGGCTAGAGGGACTTCTGCGCCTAATTCGGACGATTAACATCCATGGAGATACAGTCAGATACACAGGGTGCTGGGGGAGGAGTTACTGAGTGACAGTGTGAGCGAGGTGGATTAACATTAGCAGAGATATCTGTTAGAAAAACTTCCAAGCCTGTTTGTGAAGAAGATACTGAGACTAGGATGCTTCGATGGAGACTATTCATTGCTTGCCACCGAGCTGACTTCACCACTCCGAACATCACCCCGCCGGTGCTGGGTGGCTCTTCTTTATACAGACATTTGAGTCGAATTAATTAATCAACACCCAATACCCATTCACCCCATTACCTTCAATTACTAGGTATTTAACATCCATTAATAGAACTGATTAGATACTAACAATACAGTCAGTAGCACAGGCTGCTGGGGGGAGGGGTTACTGAGTGACAGTGTGAGGGATGTGACAGGCTGCTGCAGCGGTGATACCTGCTCTGTGGCACACATTTGCCGGTTGCCATGAACAGGTGCACCGTGACTGAGCTGTGAGCCGACGTTTCATTTATCTTGTTTAACCTGATCACTAATAAACAGCAGCAATCCAAGATACTCCTACTTGATCCTGTTAACGAAAAACACCATTACAGGAGGAGGTGTCTCATCACACTGTTCCAGCTGAGTTCTCAATCCCTCACAATAACTCCCCCAACCTGTGTCCTGTGTTACTGACTGTATCTGTGCTGATGTTAATCCAGCTCCCTCACATTGTCACTCAGTAACCCCTCTCTCCCCGAAAGACCTGTGTTACTGACTGTATCTGTGCTGATGTTAATCCAGCTCCCTCACATTGTCACTCAGTAACCCCTCTCTCCCCGAAAGACCCGTGTTACTGACTGTATCTGTGCTGATGTTAATACAGCTCCCTAACACTGTCACTCAGTAACCCCTCTCTCCCCGAAAGACCTGTGTTACTGACTGTATCTGTGCTGATGTTAATCCAGCTCCCTCACATTGTCACTCAGTAACGCCTCTCTCCCCGAAAGACCTGTGTTACTGACTGTATCTGTGCTGATGTTAATACAGCTCCCTCACATTGTCACTCAGTAACCCCTCTCTCCCCGAAAGACCTGTGTTACTGACTGTATCTGTGCTGATGTTAATACAGCTCCCTCACATTGTCACTCAGTAACCCCTCTCTCCCCGAAAGACCTGTGTTACTGACTGTATCTGTGCTGATGTTAATCCAGCTCCCTCACATTGTCACTCAGTAACCCCTCTCTCCCCGAAAGACCTGTGTTACTGACTGTATCTCTACTGATGTTAATCCAGCTCCCTCACATTGTCACTCAGTAACCCCTCTCTCCCCGAAAGACCTGTGTTACTGACTGTATCTGTGCTGATGTTAATCCAGCTCCCTCACATTGTCACTCAGTAACCCCTCTCTCCCCGAAAGACCCGTGTTACTGACTGTATCTGTGCTGATGTTAATCCAGCTCCCTCACATTGTCACTCAGTAACCCCTCTCTCCCCGAAAGACCTGTGTTACTGACTGTATCTCTACTGATGTTAATACAGCTCCCTCACATTGTTACTCAGTAACCCCTCTCTCCCCGAAAGACCTGTGTTACTGACTGTATCTGTGCTGATGTTAATACAGCTCCCTCACATTGTCACTCAGTAACCCCTCTCTCCCCGAAAGACCTGTGTTACTGACTGTATCTGTGCTGATGTTAATACAGCTCCCTAACACTGTCACTCAGTAACCCCTCTCTCCCCGAAAGACCTGTGTTACTGACTATATCTGTGCTGATGTTAATCCAGCTCCCTCACATTGTCACTCAGTAACCCCTCTCTCCCCGAAAGACCTGTGTTACTGACTGTATCTGTGCTGATGTTAATCCAGCTCCCTCACAGTGTCACTCAGTAACCCCTCTCTCCCCGAAAGACCTGTGTTACTGACTGTATCTGTGCTGATGTTAATACAGCTCCCTCACATTGTCACTCAGTAACCCCTCTCTCCCCGAAAGACCTGTGTTACTGACTGTATCTGTGCTGATGTTAATACAGCTCCCTCACATTGTCACTCAGTAACCCCTCTCTCCCCGAAAGACCTGTGTTACTGACTGTATCTGTGCTGATGTTAATCCAGCTCCCTCACATTGTCACTCAGTAACCCCTCTCTCCCCGAAAGACCTGAGTTACTGACTGTATCTGTGCTGATGTTAATGCAGCTCCCTCACATTGTCACTCAGTAACCCTTCTCTCCCCGAAAGACCTGTGTTACTGACTGTATCTGTGCTGATGTTAATCCAGCTCCCTCACATTGTCACTCAGTAACCCCTCTCTCCCCGAAAGACCTGTGTTACTGACTGTATCTGTGCTGATGTTAATCCAGCTCCCTCACATTGTCACTCAGTAACCCCTCTCTCCCCGAAAGACCTGTGTTACTGACTGTATCTGTGCTGATGTTAATACAGCTCCCTCACATTGTCACTCAGTAACCCCTCTCTCCCCGAAAGACCTGTGTTACTGACTGTATCTGTGCTGATGTTAATCCAGCTCCCTCACATTGTCACTCAGTAACCCCTCTCTCCCCGAAAGACCTGTGTTACTGACTGTATCTGTGCTGATGTTAATACAGCTCCCTCACATTGTCACTCAGTAACCCCTCTCTCCCCGAAAGACCTGTGTTACTGACTGTATCTGTGCTGATGTTAATCCAGCTCCCTCACATTGTCACTCAGTAACCCTCTCTCCCCGAAAGACCCGTGTTACTGACTGTATCTGTGCTGATGTTAATACAGCTCCCTCACATTGTCACTCAGTAACCCCTCTCTCCCCGAAAGACCTGTGTTACTGACTGTATCTGTGCTGATGTTAATACAGCTCCCTCACATTGTCACTCAGTAACCCCTCTCTCCCCGAAAGACCTGTGTTACTGACTGTATCTGTGCTGATGTTAATCCAGCTCCCTCACATTGTCACTCAGTAACCCCTCTCTCCCCGAAAGACCTGTGTTACTGACTGTATCTGTGCTGATGTTAATACAGCTCCCTCACATTGTCACTCAGTAACCCCTCTCTCCCCGAAAGACCTGTGTTACTGACTGTATCTGTGCTGATGTTAATACAGCTCCCTCACATTGTCACTCAGTAACCCCTCTCTCCCCGAAAGACCTGTGTTACTGACTGTATCTGTGCTGATGTTAATCCAGCTCCCTCACATTGTCACTCAGTAACCCCTCTCTCCCCGAAAGACCTGTGTTACTGACTGTATCTGTGCTGACGTTAATACAGCTCCCTCACATTGTCACTCAGTAACCCCTCTCTCCCCGAAAGACCTGTGTTACTGACTGTATCTGTGCTGATGTTAATACAGCTCCCTCACATTGTCACTCAGTAACCCCTCTCTCCCCGAAAGACCTGTGTTACTGACTGTATCTGTGCTGATGTTAATCCAGCTTCCTCACATTGTCACTCAGTAACCCCTCTCTCCCCGAAAGACCTGTGTTACTGACTGTATCTGTGCTGATGTTAATACAGCTCCCTCACATTGTCACTCAGTAACCCCTCTCTCCCCGAAAGACCTGTGTCACTGACTGTATCTGTGCTGATGTTAATACAGCTCCCTCACATTGTCACTCAGTAACCCCTCTCTCCCCGAAAGACCTGTGCTACTGACTGTATCTGTGCTGATGTTAATCCAGCTCCCTAACACTGTCACTCAGTAACCCCTCTCTCCCCGAAAGACCTGTGTCACTGACTGTATCTGTGCTGATGTTAATCCAGCTCCCTCACATTGTCACTCAGTAACCCCTCTCTCCCCGAAAGGACCCGTGTTACTGACTGTATCTGTGCTGATGTTAATCCAGCTCCCTCACATTGTCACTCAGTAACCCCTCTCTCCCCGAAAGACCTGTGTTACTGACTGTATCTCTACTGATGTTAATACAGCTCCCTCACATTGTTACTCAGTAACCCCTCTCTCCCCGAAAGACCTGTGTTACTGACTGTA
Organism: Heterodontus francisci; assembly: GCF_036365525.1. Taxonomy (NCBI): domain Eukaryota; kingdom Metazoa; phylum Chordata; class Chondrichthyes; order Heterodontiformes; family Heterodontidae; genus Heterodontus; species Heterodontus francisci. The sequence continues at coordinate 20,041,989 of NC_090417.1, forward strand.
TCTGTGCTGATGTTAATACAGCTCCCTAACACTGTCACTCAGTAACCCCTCTCTCCCCGAAAGACCTGTGTTACTGACTATATCTGTGCTGATGTTAATCCAGCTCCCTCACATTGTCACTCAGTAACCCCTCTCTCCCCGAAAGACCTGTGTTACTGACTGTATCTGTGCTGATGTTAATCCAGCTCCCTCACAGTGTCACTCAGTAACCCCTCTCTCCCCGAAAGACCTGTGTTACTGACTGTATCTGTGCTGATGTTAATCCAGCTCCTCACATTGTCACTCAGTAACCCCTCTCCCCGAAAGACCTGAGTTACTGACTGTATCTGTGCTGATGTTAATGCAGCTCCCTCACATTGTCACTCAGTAACCCTTCTCTCCCCGAAAGACCTGTGTTACTGACTGTATCTGTGCTGATGTTAATCCAGCTCCCTCACATTGTCACTCAGTAACCCCTCTCTCCCCGAAAGACCTGTGTTACTGACTGTATCTGTGCTGATGTTAATCCAGCTCCCTCACATTGTCACTCAGTAACCCCTCTCTCCCGAAAGACCTGTGTTACTGACTGTATCTGTGCTGATGTTAATCCAGCTCCCTCACATTGTCACTCAGTAACCCCTCTCTCCCCGAAAGACCTGTGTTACTGACTGTATCTGTGCTGATGTTAATACAGCTCCCTCACATTGTCACTCAGTAACCCCTCTCTCCCGAAAGACCTGTGTTACTGACTGTATCTGTGCTGATGTTAATACAGCTCCCTCACATTGTCACTCAGTAACCCCTCTCTCCCCGAAAGACCTGTGTTACTGACTGTATCTGTGCTGATGTTAATCGCAGCTCCCTCACATTGTCACTCAGTAACCCCTCTCTCCCCGAAAGACCTGTGTTACTGACTGTATCTGTGCTGATGTTAATCCAGCTCCCTCACATTGTCTCTCAGTAACCCCTCTCTCCCCGAAAGACCCGTGTTACTGACTGTATCTGTGCTGATGTTAATACAGCTCCCTCACATTGTCACTCAGTAACCCCTCTCTCCCCGAAAGACCTGTGTTACTGACTGTATCTGTGCTGATGTTAATACAGCTCCCTCACATTGTCACTCAGTAACCCCTCTCTCCCCGAAAGACCCGTGTTACTGACTGTATCTGTGCTGATGTTAATCCAGCTCCCTCACATTGTCACTCAGTAACCCCTCTCTCCCCGAAAGACCTGTGTTACTGACTGTATCTGTGCTGTGTTAATACAGCTCCCTCACATTGTCACTCAGTAACCCCTCTCTCCCCGAAAGACCTGTGTTACTGACTGTATCTGTGCTGATGTTAATACAGCTCCCTCACATTGTCACTCAGTAACCCCTCTCTCCCCGAAAGACCCGTGTTACTGACTGTATCTGTGCTGATGTTAATCCAGCTCCCTCACATTGTCACTCAGTAACCCCTCTCTCCCCGAAAGACCTGTGTTACTGACTGTATCTGTGCTGATGTTAATACAGCTCCCTCACAATGTCACTCAGTAACCCCTCTTCCCCGAAAGACCTGTGTTACTGACTGTATCTGTGCTGATGTTAATACAGCTCCCTCACATTGTCACTCAGTAACCCCTCTCTCCCCGAAAGACCTGTGTTACTGACTGTATCTGTGCTGATGTTAATACAGCTCCCTCACATTGTCACTCAGTAACCCCTCTCTCCCGAAAGACCTGTGTTACTGACTGTATCTGTGCTGATGTTAATCCAGCTCCCTCACATTGTCACTCAGTAACCCCTCTCTCCCGAAAGACCTGTGTTACTGACTGTATCTGTGCTGATGTTAATACAGCTCCCTCACATTGTCACTCAGTAACCCCCTCTCTCCCCGAAAGACCTGTGTTACTGACTGTATCTGTGCTGATGTTAATACAGCTCCCTCACATTGTCACTCAGTAACCCCTCTCTCCCCGAAAGACCTGTGTTACTGACTGTATCTGTGCTGATGTTAATACAGCTCCCTCACATTGTCACTCAGTAACCCCTCTCTCCCCAAAAGACCTGTGTTACTGACTGTATCTGTGCTGATGTTAATCCAGCTCCCTAACACTGTCACTCAGTAACCCCTCTCTCCCCGAAAGACCTGTGTTACTGACTGTATCTGTGCTGATGTTAATCCAGCTCCCTCACATTGTCACTCAGTAACCCCTCTCTCCCCGAAAGACCTGTGTTACTGACTGTATCTGTGCTGATGTTAATACAGCTCCCTCACATTGTCACTCAGTAACCCCTCTCTCCCCGAAAGACCTGAGTTACTGACTGTATCTGTGCTGATGTTAATCCAGCTCCCTCACATTGTCACTCAGTAACCCCTCTCTCCCCGAAAGACCTGTGTTACTGACTGTATCTGTGCTGATGTTAATCCAGCTCCCTCACATTGTCACTCAGTAACCCCTCTCTCCCCGAAAGACCTGTGTTACTGACTGTATCTGTGCTGATGTTAATCCAGCTCCCTCACATTGTCACTCAGTAACCCCTCTCTCTCCGAAAGACCTGTGTTACTGACTGTATCTGTGCTGATGTTAATCCAGCTCCCTAACACTGTCACTCAGTAACCCCTCTCTCCCCGAAAGACCTGTGTTACTGACTGTATCTGTGCTGATGTTAATACAGCTCCCTAACACTGTCACTCAGTAACCCCTCTCTCCCCGAAAGACCTGTGTTACTGACTGTATCTGTGCTGATGTTAATCCAGCTCCCTCACATTGTCCACTCAGTAACCCCTCTCTCCCCGAAAGACCTGTGTTACTGACTGTATCTGTGCTGATGTTAATACAGCTCCCTCACATTGTCTCTCAGTAACCCCTCTCTCCCCGAAAGACCTGTGTTACTGACTGTATCTGTGCTGATGTTAATCCAGCTCCCTCACATTGTCACTCAGTAACCCCTCTCTGCCCGAAAGACCCGTGTTTACTGACTGTATCTGTGCTGATGTTAATCCAGCTCCCTCACATTGTCACTCAGTAACCCCTCTCTCCCCGAAAGACCTGTGTTACTGACTGTATCTGTGCTGATGTTAATACAGCTCCCTCACATTGTCACTCAGTAACCCCTCTCTGCCCGAAAGACCCGTGTTACTGACTGTATCTGTGCTGATGTTAATCCAGCTCCCTCACATTGTCACTCAGTAACCCCTCTCTCCCCGAAAGACCTGTGTTACTGACTGTATCTGTGCTGATGTTAATACAGCTCCCTCACATTGTCACTCAGTAACCCCTCTCTCCCCGAAAGACCTGTGTTACTGACTGTATCTGTGCTGATGTTAATACAGCTCCCTCACATTGTCACTCAGTAACCCCTCTCTCCCCGAAAGACCTGTGTTACTGACTGTATCTGTGCTGATGTTAATCCAGCTCCCTAACACTGTCACTCAGTAACCCCTCTCTCCCCGAAAGACCTGTGTTACTGACTGTATCTGTGCTGATGTTAATACAGCTCCCTCAACATTGTCACTCAGTAACCCCCTCTCTCCCCGAAAGACCTGTGTTACTGACTGTATCTGTGCTGATGTTAATACAGCTCCCTCACATTGTCACTCAGTAACCCCTCTCTCCCCGAAAGACCCGTGTTACTGACTGTATCTGTGCTGATGTTAATACAGCTCCCTCACATTGTCACTCAGTAACCCCTCTCTCTCTCCCCGAAAGACCTGTGTTACTGACTGTATCTGTGCTGATGTTAATCCAGCTCCCTCACAGTGTCACTCAGTAACCCCTCTCTCCCCGAAAGACCCGTGTTACTGACTGTATCTGTGCTGATGTTATACAGCTCCCTCACATTGTCACTCAGTAACCCCTCTCTCCCCGAAAGACCCGTGTTACTGACTGTATCTGTGCTGATGTTATCCAGCTCCCTCACATTGTCACTCAGTAACCCCTCTCTCCCCGAAAGACCTGTGTTACTGACTGTATCTGTGCTGATGTTAATCCAGCTCCCTCACATTGTCACTCAGTAACCCCTCTCTCCCGAAAGACCCGTGTTACTGACTGTATCTGTGCTGATGTTAATACAGCTCCCTAACACTGTCACTCAGTAACCCCTCTCTCCCCGAAAGACCTGTGTTACTGACTATATCTGTGCTGATGTTAATACAGCTCCCTCACATTGTCACTCAGTAACCCCCTCTCTCCCCGAAAGACCCGTGTTACTGACTGTATCTGTGCTGATGTTAATACAGCTCCCTCACATTGTCACTCAGTAACCCCTCTCTCCCCGAAAGACCCGTGTTACTGACTGTATCTGTGCTGATGTTAATCCAGCTCCCTCACATTGTCACTCAGTAACCCCTCTCTCCCCGAAAGACCTGTGTTACTGACTGTATCTGTGCTGATGTTAATACAGCTCCCTCACATTGTCACTCAGTAACCCCTCTCTCCCCGAAAGACCTGTGTTACTGACTGTATCTGTGCTGATGTTAATCCAGCTCCCTCACATTGTCACTCAGTAACCCCTCTCTCCCCGAAAGACCTGTGTTACTGACTGTATCTGTGCTGATGTTAATCCAGCTCCCTCACATTGTCACTCAGTAACCCCTCTCTCCCCGAAAGACCTGTGTTACTGACTGTATCTCTACTGATGTTAATACAGCTCCCTCACATTGTCACTCAGTAACCCCTCTCTCCCCGAAAGACCTGTGTTACTGACTGTATCTCTACTGATGTTAATCCAGCTCCCTAACACTGTCACTCAGTAACCCCTCTCTCCCCGAAAGACCTGTGTTACTGACTGTATCTGTGCTGATGTTAATCCAGCTCCCTCACATTGTCACTGAGTAACCCCTCTCTCCCCGAAAGACCTGTGTTACTGACTGTATCTGTGCTGATGTTAATCCAGCTCCCTCACATTGTCACTGAGTAACCCCTCTCTCCCCGAAAGACCTGTGTTACTGACTGTATCTGTGCTGATGTTAATCCAGCTCCCTCACATTGTCACTGAGTAACCCCTCTCTCCCCGAAAGACCTGTGTTACTGACTGTATCTGTGCTGATGTTAATCCAGCTCCCTCACATTGTCACTCAGTAACCCCTCTCTCCCCGAAAGACCTGTGTTACTGACTGTATCTGTGCTGATGTTAATCCAGCTCCCTAACACTGTCACTCAGTAACCCCTCTCTCCCCGAAAGACCTGTGTTACTGACTGTATCTGTGCTGATGTTAATACAGCTCCCTCACATTGTCACTCAGTATCCCCTCTCTCCCCGAAAGACCTGTGTTACTGACTGTATCTGTGCTGATGTTAATCCAGCTCCCTCACATTGTCACTCAGTAACCCCTCTCTCCCCGAAAGACCTGTGTTACTGACTGTATCTGTGCTGATGTTAATCCAGCTCCCTCACATTGTCACTGAGTAACCCCTCTCTCCCCGAAAGACCTGTGTTACTGACTGTATCTGTGCTGATGTTAATCCAGCTCCCTCACATTGTCTCTCAGTAACCCCTCTCTCCCCGAAAGACCCGTGTTACTGACTGTATCTGTGCTGATGTTAATACAGCTCCCTAACACTGTCAGTCTGCAGCCCCTCTCCCCAATAGTTTGCTGCTTTGTCCCATAGAAATACATATAGCCTTGTTCAGATGTTCGATTCGACACTAGATGCAAGTTAGGATGCTCGCTGTTTATGTCCCAGGTTCAGTGCCGACTGTTGAGGTGACAGGAGGCACTATAGTTGTGCCCCTCGAGCTGGTGGGTCGATCACTTGCTGGCGGATCGTGATCATGACTGTGCTCACGGGGACCGTGGCACTCCGTTCCCGACTTTCCCCTGGGTCATGCTCGTTGTCACATCTTCCAGAGTCCTTTCAATGCTGAATGAGGAGTCTGACCTGCTATTGCCATGTACTGGGTGGACAATTCTTAAGCACCTCCCAAAGTGCAAAAGATAAGCAGGCTGTCTGGGCTGAGCTGGCTTGCCCAGCAATAGAAGATTGAAACTGAGTGGCTGATAGGGTCTATCAAACACCTATATTAGGTACTGATAATGACTGGTCAATGTCCACAGCTCATCCACAAGATCTGGCTCATCAGCATCCTTCACCCTTCGATCCATGCAGTTCCCAATAACTACAAGTGATCAAATTGGGACAAGCAGGAGGGAAACACCCCAGCAGCTATCACACCTCTTTCCCCCACCAAGCACAGTGTGAATCAGCCCCTTCTGCACTATTAAACCACACAGCCATTTATCAAGGCCCACCAACACTTTTGCAGGGCAAAACAGGGATGGGCAATGATGACCCCCACTTCTTGAGATAAACAAAAGCTTTGCCTCACGCCAATCTGTTGTGCAGCCCACTTTGATCGACAGTCCAGCTACTACCTTGAACATTCACTCCTCCACCACCAACACACAGTGGCAGCAGTGTGTACCATTTGCAAGATGCACTGCAGCAATGCACCAAGGCTTGGACCACACCTTCAAACCCGCGACCTTTACCAACTAGAAGGACAAGGGCAACAGACGCAAGGGAACACTACCACCTGCAAGTTCCCCTCGAAGCCACACACCATCCTGACTTGGAACGATAGCGGCGTTCTTTCACTATCACTGGGTCAAAATCCTGGAGCTCCCTTCCTCATAGCACTGTGGGTGTACCTACCCCAAATGGACTGCGGTGGTTCAAGAAGGCAGCTTAACACCACCTTCTCAAGAGCAATTAGAGATGGGCAATAAATGGTGGCAGTGCCAATGATGCTCACATCCCATGAAAAAAAATACTTAAAAACCTGTGCCCAGGTTCTCCAGAAATGGACAGTACCCCAACATTCTACATCAAGGTCAGCAAAAATCCTGCAGATGCCTTAGTTGTCTGGTTTGGAGATTATTCAGCCTGTTGATAGTTGCTGCACATTTGACACCCAACTGACCAAAAACACATTTGAATCACCAAAATCAAATTGATCTCATCAATTTCAATACATGAACATACAGATACGACATTGAAAGTAGGAAGTGGTGAATTGGGCAAAGTGAACAACTAACACTGATCTGATGAGAGATGAAGAACATGCTCCTTCAGTTCAATGCTGCTATCCTGACAACAGGCACAGAGCAGAGTTTGATGTCGCAAACAACAGAAATACTTTATTTCCTAATGGGCAGAAGCAGCTTATTTTAGATTCAAAATTTGATCCGTAACACCTCTGTAATTTCACCGTCTGCTTCCTTCCTTCCGTCTGCTGCCTGACCCGTCTGCTTCCTTCCTTCCGTCTGCTGCCTGACCCGTCTGCTTCCTTCCTTCCGTCTGCTGCCTGACCCGTCTGCTTCCTTCCTTCCGTCTGCTGCCTGACCCGTCTGCTTCCTTCCTTCCGTCTGCTGCCTGACCCGTCTGCTTCCTTCCTTCCGTCTGCTTCCTTCCTTCGTCTGCTGCCTGACCCGTCTGCTTGTTTCCTTCCGTCTGCTGCCTGACCCGTCCGCTAGTTTCCTTCCGTCTGCTGCCTGACCCGTCTGCTTGTTTCCATCCATCTGCTGCCTGACCCGTCTGCTTGTTTCCATCCATCTGCTGCCTGACCCGTCTGCTTGTTTCCATCCATCTGCTGCCTGACCCGTCCGCTAGTTTCCTTCCGTCTGCTGCCTGACCCGTCTGCTTGTTTCCATCCATCTGCTGCCTGACCCGTCTGCTTCTTTCCATCCATCTGCTGCCTGACCTGTCTGCTTCCTTCCTTCCGTCTCTGCCTGACCTGTCTGCTTCCTTCCTTCCATCTCTGCCTGACCTGTCTGCTTCCTTCCTTCCATCTCTGCCTGACCTGTCTGCTTCCTTCCTTCCGTCTCTGCCTGACCTGTCTGCTTCCTTCCTTCCGTCTCTGCCTGACCTGTCTGCTTCCTTCCTTCCATCTCTGCCTGACCTGTCTGCTTCCTTCCTTCCGTCTCTGCCTGACCTGTCTGCTTCCTTCCTTCCGTCTCTGCCTGACCTGTCTGCTTCCTTCCTTCCATCTCTGCCTGACCCGTCCACTAGTTTCCTTCCGTCTGCTGCCTGACCCGTCTGCTTGTTTCCTTCCATCTGCTGCCTGACCCGTCTGCTTGTTTCCATCCATCTGCTGCCTGACCTGTCTGCTTCCTTCCTTCCGTCTCTGCCTGACCCGTCTGCTTCCTTCCTTCCATCTCTGCCTGACCCGTCTGCTTGTTTCCATCCATCTGCTGCCTGACCTGTCTGCTTCCTTCCGTCTCTGCCTGACCTGTCTGCTTCCTTCCTTCCATCTCTGCCTGACCCATCCGCTAGTTTCCTTCCGTCTGCTGCCTGACCCGTCTGCTTGTTTCCATCCATCTGCTGCCTGACCCGTCTGCTTGTTTCCATCCATCTGCTGCCTGACCTGTCTGCTTCCTTCCTTCCGTCTCTGCCTGACCTGTCTGCTTGTTTCCTTCGTCTGCTGCCTGACCCGTCTGCTTGTTTCCTTCCGTCTGCTGAGGGGAACTTGCAGGGGCGAGAGTAACAGGGTAGTTGTTATGGGGGACTTTAACTTTCCAAATATCGACTGGAAATACTATAGTTCGAGTACTTTAGATGGGTCAGTTTTTGTCCAGTGTGTGCAGGAGGGTTTTTCTGACACAGTATGCAGACAGGCCAACCAGGGGCGATGCCACATTGGATTTGGTACTGGGTAATGAACCCGGCCAGGTGTTAGATTTAGATGTCGGTGAGCACTTTGGTGACAGTGATCACAATTCGGTTAGGTTTACCTTAGCGATGGCAGGGACAGGTTATACCGCAGGGCAAGAATTATAGCTGGGGGAAAGGAAATTATGATGCGATTAGGCAAGATTTAGGATGCGTAGGATGGGGAAGGAAACTGCAGGGGATGGGCACAATCGAAATGTGGAGCTTATTCAAGGAGCAGCTACTGCGTGTCCTTGTTAAGTATGTACCTGTCAGGCAGGGAGGAAGTTGTCGGGCAAGGGAGCCGTGGTTTACTAAAGAAGTTGAAGCGCTTGTCAAGAGGAAGAAGGCGGCTTATGTTAGGATGAGACGTGAAGGCTCAGTTAGGGCGCTTGAGAGCTACAAGCTAGCCAGGAAGGATCTAAAGGGAGAGCTAAGAAGAGCAAGGAGAGGACACGAGAAGTCATTGGCGGATAGGATCAAGGAAAACCCTAAGGCTGTCTATAGGTATATCAGGAATAAAAGAATGACTAGAGTTAGATTAGGGCCAATCAAGGATAGTAGTGGGAAGTTGTGTGTGAATCAGAGGAGATAGGGGAAGTGTTAAATGAATATTTTGCGTCAGTATTTACAGTAGAGAAAGAAAATGTTGTTGAGAATACTGAGATTCAGGCTACGAGGCTAGATGGGATTGAGGTTCACAAGGAGGAGGTGTTAGCAATTTTGGAAAGTGTGAAAATAGATAAGTCCCCTGGGCCAGATGGGATTTATCCTAGGATTCTCTGGGAAGCCAGGGAGGAGATTGCAGAGCCTTTGTCCTTGATCTTTATGTCGTCATTGTCGACAGGTATAGTGCCGGAAGACTGGAGGATAGCAAATGTTGTCCCCTTGTTCAAGAAGGGAGTAGAGACAGCCCTGGTAATTATAGACCTGTGAGCCTTACTTCGGTTGTGGGTAAAATGTTGGAAAAGGTTATAAGAGGACAGGATTTATAATCATCTTGAAAAGAATAAGTTCATTAGAGATAGTCAGCACGGTTTTGTGACGGGTAGGTCGTGCCTCCACAAACCTTATTGAGTTTTTCGAGAAGGTGACCAAACAGGTGGATGAGGGTAAAGCAGTGGATGTGGTGTATATGGATTTCAGTAAGGCGTTTGATAAGGTTCCCCATGGTAGGCTATTGCAGAAAATACGGAAGTATGGGGTTGAAGGTGATTTAGAGCTTTGGATCAGAAATTGGCTAGCTGAAAGAAGACAGAGGGTGGTGGTTGATGGCAAATGTTCATCCTGGAGTTTAGTTACTAGTGGTGTACCGCAAGGATCTGTTTTGGAGCCACTGCTGTTTGTCATTTTATAAATGACCTGGAAGAGGGTGTAGAAGGGTGGGTTAGTAAATTTGCAGATGACACTAAGGTCGGTGGAGTTGTGGATAGTGCCGAAGGATGTTGTAGGGTACAGAGGGACATAGATAGGCTGCAGAGCTGGGCTGAGAGATGGCAAATGGAGTTTAATGCGGAAAAGTGTGAGGTGATTCACTTTGGAAGGAGTAACAGGAATGCAGAGTGCTGGGCTAATGGGAAGATTCTTGGTAGTGTAGATGAACAGAGAGATCTTGGTGTCCAGGTGCATAAATCCCTGAAGGTTGCTAACCAGGTTAATAGGGCTGTTAAGAAGGCATATGGTGTGTTAGCTTTTATTAGTAGGGGGATCGAGTTTCGGAGCCAAGAGGTCATGCTGCAGCTGTACAAAACTCTGGTGAGACTGCACCTGGAGTATTGCGTGCAGTTCTGGTCACCGCATTATAGGAAGGATGTGGAAGCTATGGAAAGGGTGCAGAGGAGATTTACTAGGATGTTGCCTGGTATGGAGGAAGGTCTTACGAGGAAAGGCTGAGGGACTTGAGGTTGTTTTCGTTGGAGAGAAGGAGGAGGAGAGGTGACTTAATAGAGACATATAAGATAATCAGAGGGTTAGATAGGGTGGATAGTGAGAGGTCTTTTTCCTCGGATGGTGATGGCAAACACGAGGGGACATAGCTTTAAGTTGAGGGGTGATAGATATAGGACAGATGTCAGAGGTAGTTTCTTTACTCAGAGAGTAGTAAGGGCGTGGAACGCCCTTGCCTGCAGCAGTAGTAGATTCGCCAACTTTAAGGGCATTTAAGTGGTCATTGGATAGATATATGGATGAAAATGGAATAGTGTCGGTCAGATGGTTTCACAGGTCGGAGCAACATCGAGGGCCGAAGGGCCTGTACTGCGCTGTAATATTCTAATATCTAATATTCTAATATCCGTCTGCTTGTTTCCATCCATCTGCTGCCTGACCTGTCTGCTTCCTTCCTTCCGTCTCTGCCTGACATGTCTGCTTCCTTCCTTCCGTCTCAGCCTGACCTGTCTGCTTCCTTCCTTCCATCTCTGCCTGACCCGTCTGTTTGTTTCCATCCATCTGCTGCCTGACCCGTCTGCTTCCTTCCTTCCATCTCTGCCTGACCCGTCTGCTTGTTTCCATCCATCTGCTGCCTGACCCGTCTGCTTGTTTCCATCCATCTGCTGCCTGACCTGTCTGCTTCCTTCCTTCCGTCTCTGCCTGACCTGTCTGCTTCCTTCCTTCCATCTCTGCCTGACCCGTCCGCTAGTTTCCTTCCGTCTGCTGCCTGACCCGTCTGCTTGTTTCCATCCATCTGCTGCCTGACCCGTCTGCTTGTTTCCATCCATCTGCTGCCTGACCCGTCTGCTTGTTTCCATCCATCTGCTGCCTGACCTGTCTGCTTCCTTCCTTCCGTCTCTGCCTGACCTGTCTGCTTCCTTCCTTCCATCTCTGCCTGACCCGTCCGCTAGTTTCCTTCCGTCTGCTGCCTGACCCGTCTGCTTGTTTCCATCCATCTGCTGCCTGACCTGTCTGCTTCCTTCCTTCCGTCTGCTTGTTTTCTTCCGTCTGTTGCCTGACCTGTCTGCTTGTTTCTTTCCGTCTGTTGCCTGACCCGTCTGCTTGTTTCCTTCCTTCCGTCTGCTGCCTGACCCGTCCGCTAGTTTCCTTCCGTCTGCTGCCTGACCCGTCTGCTTGTTTCCATCCATCTGCTGCCTGACCTGTCTGCTTCCTTCCTTCTGTCTGCTTGTTTTCTTCCGTCTGTTGCCTGACCTGTCTGCTTGTTTTCTTCCGTCTGTTGCCTGACGTGTCTGCTTGTTTCTTTCCGTCTGTTGCCTGACCCGTCTGCTTGTTTCCTTCCGTCTGCTGCCTGACCCGTCTGCTTGTTTCCTTCCGTCTGTTGCCTGACCCGTCTGCTTGTTTCAGTCCGTCTGCTGCCTGACCCGTCTGCTTCCTTCTTTCCGTCTGTTGTCTGACCTGTCTCCTTCCTTCCTTCCGTCTGCTGCCTGACCTGTCTGCTTGTTTCCTTCCGTCAGCTGCCTGACCCGTCTGCTTGTTTCCTTCCGTCTGCTGCCTGACCCGTCTGCTTGTTTCCTTCCGTCTGCTGCCTGACCCGTCTGCTTGTTTCCTTCCGTCTGCTGCCTGACCCGTCTGCTTGTTTCCTTCCTTCCGTCTGCTGCCTGACCTGTCTGCTTCTTTCCTTCCGTCTGCTGCCTGACCTGTCTGCTTCCTTCCTTCCGTCTGCTTGTTTTCTTCCGTCTGCTGCCTGACCTGTCTGCTTCCTTCCTTCCGTCTGCTTGTTTTCTTCCGTCTGTTGCCTGACCTGTCTGCTTGTTTTCTTCCGTCTGCTGCCTGACCCGTCTGCTTGTTTCCTTCCGTCTGCTGCCTGACCCGTCTGCTTGTTTTCTTCCTTCCGTCTGCTGCCTGACCTGTCTGCTTCCTTTCTTCCGTCTGCTGCCTGACCTGTCTGCTTCCTTTCTTTCGTCTGCTGCCTGACCTGTCTGCTTCCTTTCTTTCGTCTGCTGCCTGACCTTGTTACTCTGCAATGGCTGGACATGGTGAGCGCTAGATCTACCATCACTCCCGCTGCCTAGTTCATCATGTGTTGAGTAATTATTCCTCCCAATGTGAAAGAGCCGATATAATACTGATTGATTTGACTGCCCTTGTTCTGCTAATTGGCAAACCCTGATTGAACAGCCCGATTGCTCCATCAGACTCACTTTCTTCTCTTCATTCTCGGGATGTGGCCAGGATTTATTCCCCATGATTGGGCCCAGAGAAGGTGGTGGTGATCAGCCTTCATGAACTGAATACAAAGGAGGGGCTTGCTGGGCCAAGTCAGACAACGGGTCGCGTTGGAGTCATGTGCAGGCAAGACCGGGGAGGGACAGCAGGTTTCCTTCCCGAAAGGTCATGAACACATCAGTTGGGTTTTTTATGACAATCCAACAGCTTCAAAGTCACCAGCTTGTAGTTTTTGTTAAATATGATCATCTTGAAGGCTGACTCATTTGCTGAATCCAGGTCATCCAGTTCTTTTAAAATACTGGAAATACACAGCAGGTCACTCAGAATCTGAAGCAGGAAAGATAAATTACTTCTTTGACGGGATCCCAGCATCTGAACTTTGCTCCAAGCTTGACCCTCCTGCCCTTTCCTTCAGTCCCCAAACATAAAGCCATTGGGTAGTTGACATTGCGGCAAGTCACTGCCAGCCTGCAGTACAATGAGCTGAATCAGTGCTCCAATGTATGCATTCTATTTGAACTGATATTGAAAGCTCCATCCCAGGTACAGAAATAACAGGGCTATGGTCGAATGCAAGATCAATACCCATTCAGATTTTGAACAGGATGGTCTACAGCCTCTCGCCAGCTGCTCGGCGGCCAGGCACACAGACTCCGTAACTCACCTCAATGCTGAAGTAGCCACGATCCACGTAGTCTCCAAGGAAGAGATACTGAGTGCTGCTAGGTGGTCCACCCACATCAAACAGCTTCATTAGGTCAAAGAACTGACCGTGAATGTCACCACAGACTGAAAGGCAGAAAAACAGAGAGAGCAAATTGATAGGGAGCACTTGGGAAAGGCACTGCCATCAGCCTGACTATCCCACACCCCCGGATCAGCTTGACCATCTCACAGACCCAGCGAGAGCAAA